>NC_079318.1:20674824-20978158 GCF_029931775.1 Euleptes europaea | reverse complement strand
TATAACATCTGAGGGTAGCTAATTTCTTTCTTTTTTAACTTCCTCAGTTATGTTTTAAATATTTAACAAGCTGTTATTCAATTTCCAGTTGAATTCCCTGGATTTCCCCCCTACTTTTCCATAACCATTCTAAAATAACCAGGCTCTCTCAGTATCAATTGTGCAACCCAAAATGGATGTAGTTCACACATTATCTTATGAGAAACAAATATATAGTTGATGGCCTGTATGATGTTAGTAAAAAGTACACATGAACAAATAAATGAACACATGAAACTGCCTTATACTGAATCAGACCCTTGGTCCATCAAAGTCAGTATTGGCTACTCAGCAGCGGCTCTGCAGGGTCTCAGGCAGGGGTCTTTCACATCACCTACTTGCCTAGTCCCTTTAACTGGAGATGCCATGGATTGAACCTGGGACCTTCTGCATGCCAAGCAGATGATCTACCACTGAGCCACAGCCCTAGGAAGTTTGATCCAAAGGTGTCCTCTTGTTCTCAACAGTATCTTCTGTTCATCAGTGGCTAAATTTGAGTTCAGTAAGTAGCACCTCAGAGACCAACATGTCAAAGCTCCCTTCGTCAGTTACCTTATAACCAAGATTTTGAGTGTATAAGCTTTCAAGAATTTAACAAAGGGAGCTTTGGTTCTCAGAAACCTATATCCTGAAAATCTTGTTGGTCTCAAAGGTGCTACTGGACCCGAATCTAGCTCTTTTCCTGCACACCAATGCAGGTACACTCCTGAAACTATATTCTTGTGGACTCTGTAAACAGAAGATATCTCTATGAATGAAAGGTAACTTTGGACCTAGCCCATTGTCCATTTTGTGTTGGATTACTGTGCTGCCTTATACTTTCCTTATTCTGTGCTTCCTTATACTTTATTAGCATCTTACATAAAGACCCCTTCACGTATTTTTCTATCAACCCATTCTTCCATATCTGATAAAACGCTCAAGGAATTCTCTGTGGTTGTTATTTGGAACACTAAAAAATTGTGGTCTGAAAATTGTGGACCATTCTGCTCTTTGCTGTATTTTATTTATTTACTTCATTTATACTCCCACCTTTCTCCCCAGTGCGGACCCAAAGCACCTTGCATCATTCTCCTTTCCTCCACTTTATCCTCAAAACAACCCTGCGAGGTAGGTTCAGCTGAGAGTGTGTGAATGGCCTAAGGTCACTCAGCAGGCTTCCATGACAGAGCAGGGATTCAAACCTGGGTCTCTTGGATCCTACTCCAGCACTCTAACCATTGCACTAGGCTGAGAAACGCATAGGAACATGTAAGGACATCATAACCAGGAGCCTCCACATATGAAGGACAGCCTCTCCTGTTATGAACCTGTCACAAATTTAGATCTTCCCTGAAAGGCCTTCAACCAGGGTGGCTCATTTGGCATCTACAAGGGATTGAACTTTGTCCCTTGGTGCTCCTTTTTTTGTGCAGCGTCTTCCAGATGTCCACAAAACTTCTTCCTTCATGATATTTATGAGGACCTCAGTTCTATTTTTGAGAACATTTGCTAATGGTCGATGTCTTTTATTTGATTGAGATAATAAGTGTATATTGGGGGGGGGGCTTGTAATCCATTTTTTAAATTGTTGTGATTTTTATATTGGATTATTTTAAATGATGGCATGTTATAAGCCACCTTGAGCAGAAACTGGAAAGGCAGGTTAAAAGTTTTACAAGAAACAAATAAATGAATAAACACCAATTATCACAGATCCAATTAAAACTTTAGTTTTAGTCTGCATTGTAGTCTGTAATTAGCTCCATATCCAAACCTCTGTGATGTTTTTTATCTTTACTTCTTTATATGGCCCTAAAGGACAGAACTAACTTACAATTGTGTTGTTGTTATTGAGTTTAAAGGATCGCAGTGGAGGAATCTAGGTCAGGGAGCCTCAAGCATTTGTCAGGCAGAGCAGAAGCAAGGGCTTTGCATAAAGTAAATATGATATAACATCAGTGTGCTGAAGCTGAGGTTGCAGATGCGATGTAGCCAGCCAGCACTGGATTATTAAGATTCAGCTGGTTGGCACAAAAAGATTAAAATAACCTGAGCGTTCAGGTGCCAGCAACATACACAGCACTCATTGTTGTCATGATAACAAGGAAAACCTCTTGCACTGTAATCACTAAAACCAGCAAGACAGATTTCAGTATTTTCATGTACCCTGACCTGGATAGCCCCAGGCTAGCCTGATCTCGTCAGATCTCAGAAGTTAAGCAGGGTTGGCCCTGGTTAGAATTGGGATGGGTGACCTCCAAAGAATACTATGAACATGACGCAGAAGCAGGCGATGGCAAACCACCTCCGAACATCTCCTGCCTTGAAAACTAGCACAATATTTGCAATAATGGCCATTTGTTTGAGGCTAATAATCTATTCAGCCAAGAACCACCACCACTGACAGGAAGAGAATTTGACATTTCAAGCTATAAACAAATCATAGGCTTTGCTTTTGTGTAGAGTTCCTGTGCCCTTTGTCTATGTAGGTGACAGCTTGTTGCAGTAGTGACTGAGTCCTTGGGACAACTTATGTTGCCCTTGTGCCCAGGTGCTGGATTAGATGGGTTTTTGTCCCCCTGTGATTTTATAGTAATGTGAATGCCTGGCTCAGCAGTAGGAGACAAACATGTATGACTTTTATATACTGATTTTAACTGATTGTCAGTTTATGATGGAACATGATTTTTCCATTAAAGTGCCTGTACAAACGCATCTGGCAATGTGGTTGTTATGCCAATAAAGGTTCACATATGTGTGTATGTATGACTTTTATTATGCTTTTTTCAGTTGTTCCTGGGTTGATGGAAATTGATTTAGTCTGCAACGTTAATACAATTTATTTATTTTTAAAAACCATATGGGGTGGCCATAAGTCAGCTGTCACTTGACAGCATGCACACACACACACACACATGTGCACAACAGGATCTGGCGTCCCTGGCTCTTCAACAGTGAGACCTAAATGAGTATACCCTGAATTATTTATAGAATGCAGTGTAACACTAAACTCAAACACATAAATGGGGGAGATATCATTATAGTGGGTATGGCTATTTGTGTAATTGACATTCAGTTAAGGGTGTGCAGAGTGAATGCACACGATTGGGTTGGGACTGTGCCCGCTGACTCTGCCCTCCCCTCACCAAACTATATGTATTCATTTGCTTTTTCAGGGTTACCAGCCGTGCTAACACAACACTTTGGGCAAATAGTTATATGATACATTCTCGTCCATTGCAATCATCATTTCGGAGGTGGGGCCTGCTGCCTGATTCAATTTCCCTCCCTCTACATGCCCTGTTCTCCGAAAAGGGCTACCAGGGCTACTGGGGGGGGTTCACTTCTATCCTAAGCGGCCATATTCATCCTAAGCAGAATTACACCTTTCTAAGCGCATAGAAGTCACTTGGCTTAGGAAGGAGTAACTGCTTGGGATTGCACAATTAGACTCCTTGTTGTTGTTTTTTAACTTTTCCAGCTTTTAATTTCTTTTAATGAACCCACTTTAGTTTCTAGCATTTCCAGTCCTTTGAAATAATCTTTCCTTGATCTAAGAGACATATCTCCTCTAGAGACCCTGCAATTTTCCTTTGTTTTTTAAAACACTGGCTATGCTATTTTGTGATAGAGTTTTCCCACTCCAACACAGGGGCTTCGGGGTTTTTTAAAAAGCAGTGAATTCTAAGGGGCATATCCTTAGCTAAAGTAACAGAAGAGTTTAAACTGACTGCTTTCCTTTGAAAATAAGAATTCCCTTAAAGGGTTTCCAATAAGCAAAGATCAACAGTTTAAAAGGCTGTTAATATTGACAGAAGCAAGTTTCAAAGGCTCTGGCTGATGAAATAAAGTCTGATATGAAATCTCTCCTTGGACTAAGGTGTAATTTTCAATGAATGGTCCTCTAGCACACAGTGTCTGTGACCTGTAAGCATGCACAGTGTCACTCAGGACTCTCTAGTGATGGTTCAGGGGGTTTCAACCTCTCTCTTTCCACTTAGATTTCCTTTGTCTTTCAACTGATGATCTTGGAGTTAATCCTTTGAAGGTCACATACATTTTTTTTCACATTCATGGCTCCCTTTTAATTTCTTTGAGACAGCATATGTTAAGTCTTAGTAGATTTGTTTAGTAATTCCTCATTGTTCTGGTAATCACATTGAACCAAATGGTGCTCTCACACACCAGAGAAAGCTGGACAGGCAGGGGATGAATCTGTGTCTTATCTCAAACACTCGAACAAAACTACACACTTAGTCTTCACATCTGAATTGTTGTAGCAGTACAATTTCACCAATTCTAATCACCTGTGTCCTGCTCACAAAATTAACTCTCCTTTTACAAGCTTTGATTTTCTTACAGGAAAAGCACCGGGGGGAAGGGGGGGAGGAGGTTGTAGTATTTTTTTTTAACAAAAGCAGAGCATGCAGGCAAAGGGAGTTAAATAGGGTTGCCAGGTCCCCCTTTGCCACCAGCGGGAAGTTAATTCCAACACTCCAATTTTCCTTTGCTAGCCTAAACACATGGAATTTTTTAAAATTATTATTTTTTTAATTAAATGCTGGGAAATGGGTGGCCGGAGGAGAGAGGAGGGGTAAGGGAGATGGACAACGTAATGGGTGTGGACATTTGCTTGTGGAGTTTCATTTCTCAATGTAACATTTTCAACACCAAACGGCTGGAAAACAGCCAGAATTGCATTAAAATAGTTAGGTTGGGAAATCGTTCATCTGGATGCAGCATGGCATAGACTTCAGGGGCTGACTTGGGCCCCCAGATCTTGTCCCCTGCCCCAGTCTCCCCCTCTCAGCGGCCCTGGCTCTGCCCAGGTGTGAGATGGCCAGCTCCCAGCTCTAACGTCAGCAAGCGCTGAACTCACTACAAGGCCTTCAGCCTTAGTTCACAATACGTTACAAGCTCACGTGCCCTTTTCAGAGATGGTGTGGGTGTTTTCTTTTTGATTTGGGCTTTGAGTTCTGGGGATTAAGCCAGAAAAAGGTTTATTGACTGTGGCGGTAAGCTACTTACAAATGTGCACATGGTAGGGAATGGGGCGCACAGAGGCAGAGCATTCCTGGGATTTTTTTTTCTGATGTAGCTCAAATAACTGAAAAATCAAGCCACTGTTAAGTTTTTAAAATCAGGTTGTTTCTTCAGCTATCTGAGCCGCTGCAGCAAAAATCTTTGAGGGAGGTTCCATCTAGGTGCGCAATCTTCTTCTGTGCACTCACATGTTTTCTGTGGGCTGCTCTCTGCTATCACCATCCCATGCACAATTAAAAACTAAGGAAGACCCATTCATTTCAGTGGCAGAGTTTATCAGCCTGATGCAGGGTGCACTGTTTTATTTTACATGGATTTTTTTCATTCTGTATTTTGTAACTACTCTAAACATTATACTTATCCAGATCCTTTGTAATACAGCAAGACATGTTTAAATAAATGAATGAGCATAAACTATAATGATTTTTCTATTCCCTCTTTCTTAGGGTTGCCAACCTCCAGGAAGTAGCTGGACATCTCCTGCTATTACAACTGATCTCCAGTCGCTAGAGATCAGTTCATCTGGAGAAAATGGCAATTGGACTCTGTGGCATTGTAGTCCCTCCCCTCCCCAAACCACACCCTCCTCAGGCTCTGCCCCAAAAACCTCCCACTGGTAGCAAAGAGGGACCTGGCAACCCTACTCCTTCTTGAGCTATTAAAGCATGACTTCCTTTCACCGGTCCTCCTGCTTTCTGATAGACTTCACTCAAATCTCCTACGTAAAATAACTGCATTATGGGGATCCACTCATAGCAGGCTCTCATCCATGAATATTTATGCCGGAATACAGTGTTGTTAGTCTCTGAATTGCCACAGGACCCCCTGTTTATTTTTGCTGCAACAGGCTAATGTGGCCGCCCCTTTGAAATCTACTGTTTGTTTCCTTTGCCAGCCCTGTTTGTCCTACCTAATTGGCAGTGAATCATCTTAGATCATAAAAGATATGATTATGTTCTTATCCATTCACTACAGAATTGTGGGTTGTTTTAAAAGTCTGCTTTGAAATGAATTTAGGGGAGTGAAAAAACACATTTAGTATGAGCCAGAAAGGGATTATCTGAGCTATCATCTCGCTGCCTGACTTGGCCTCTTAATTCTAATATGCTGCTCAGTCTGAGCAAAGTTATCTAAAGCTAACCTAAGTTCTTTTGCTGTAAACAAACCTGGGTAAGCCCCCTCTCTTATCACAGTGCATGCATAAAAGTTGCTTGCGGGGAGGGAATGCAGCCTTCTTAGACAGATACGTTTTTTTAATTAATCATGGAGATCCGTTCACTTTGGCATTTGGACTCTATGGCATTGAAGTCCCTCCCCTCCCCAAACTCCGCCCTCCTCATGCTCCACCTCAAAAACCTACCACCGGTGGCAAAGAGGGACCTGGCAACAATGTGCTCTACCTGGGGTTGCCCTTGAAAAGTGTTCAGAAACTTCCAATGGTGTATAATGCTGCGCCCAGGATGTTGATAATAGATTACAGCAAAGCTTTTGACTGTGGATCATGAAAAGCTATGGCTGGTTTAAAGAACATGGATGTGCCACAGCACCTGATTGTTCTTTTTTTTTTTTTTTTAATAAATATTTTTATTGGTTTTTAATAGAAAATGGGATACAGAAGGAAAAAGGGGCAGGGGAATAAAATTAAAAGAAAAGAAAAGATATATATATAGAAAGAGAGATAAATACGTGTATTAATGTTATACAACGTTGGCATATCTAATACCGCCCCCTGATAGGTTGTAATAATACATTAACTTTTTGATAGGTTATATTCGATCTCCATTATGAATCTGCTGTGTCTTATAAAGTTTTGTTATCATTTTTTGGTTTTAATATATTCGTAGAAGGATTTCCATTTATCTCTATTTTGTTTTTGAGTTTCTTTCTGTAGTGTTTCAGTTAATTGTGCCGTTGTGATATATTCGTATGCTTTATCAATCCAAGTCTCGATTTGTGGAATTCTATTAGTTTTCCATAGCGATGCTAGAACTATCCTTGCGGCTGTAACTAAGTATTTTAACATGTCTTGTTGGTCCTTGTCGATGCTGTCTGGAGTTTTATTCAGTAGGTATAGTTTAGGGTCATATATAATTTTGTAACCGAGAATGCCTTCTATGTTCTTGTGTATTTTCTTCCAGAATTTCTGGACTGATTTACAAGTCCACCAGCAATGATAAAAAGTGCCCCTGGCTTTGCAACATTTCCAACATAGACCAGATGTCGAGCTATTCATGTTTTGAATATCACTCGGCGTCAGGTACCATCTATGTAACATTTTCAACCAGTTTTCATGAATCCCTTGGCATAGAGTGAACTTGAGATTTCTGCGAAATAGTTGTTCCCATTCATCGATTGTTATAATTTCATTCAGATTTTCCATCCATTTAATCTGGCATGACTTCACTTGTTCATCTTCCGTATCGTATGTCACCAAGAGCTTATAGATTTTACCTAGTAGATGTTGAGAGGTTTTACTTATCATCTGTTCAAACTCTGTTTTTTGCTTCAGTGCTCCCCTGGTTATGCAATTTTCCTTGAATCTTGAGATTAGTTGGTGATAGGTTAGCCATGGCATCTGGTGATATTCCTCTTGTATCTCCAACAACGTTTTAATTGTACCATCTGTTTTCACCAGGTCTTGATATTGTATTGTCCCGTATTGTTTTCTGTCCATTATCGTACCAAATACGTTAAGGGGTGCTATCAACAATGATCCGTTAGAACTCAATCTTGGTTTAAGTTTCTGCCAGGTAGTCACCATGTTTTCTACAGTTGGATGACCCTTAATTTCTTCTAGGTTTTTCTTCCAGTTTTTCCTCCAAAGCAGATAGTGTACTCCACATTGCAGTCCTGCAAGTTCCAGTTTAGTATTTCTTTCATTAATCTGCATGATCCAGTCTTTGATCCATACCAATGTTGCCGCTCGGTGATACATAATTAGGTTTGGAAGTGCCATTCCCCCTCTTTTCTTTTCGTCCGTCATGATTTTAAATTTTATTCGGGGGTGTTTCTTGTCCCAAACAAATCTATTGATTTTTCGTTGCCAGGATGTTAGTATTTTATCTGCAATTTTGATGGGTAACGTCTGGAATAGAAAGTTTAATCTTGGCAGGATATTCATTTTAACTATAGCTATTCTACCTATCCAGGAAGTTTTTAGCCTAGTCCAGGTTTGAAGATCGACCTCAATCTTATTCCATACCGTTTGATAGTTATGCGTAAACAGGTCTTGATTATCTTTTGGAAATGTTATCCCTAAATACTTTATTGGTTTAGTTGATATCGTACATCCTGAGAGAGTAATTATATTTGCTTCCTCTTCTTTGGTTGTATGTTCCAGAAAAACTTTTGTTTTAACTTTATTCAGTTTGTAACCTGACAGCTCTCCATATTTTTGAATGTCAGTCATAAGCTCTTTGATACTTATTTCTGGTCGCGCAATTGTAAATAGAACATCATCTGCGTATGCCTTTATTTTAAATTCTTCTCCTTGTATTTGTAAGCCGGTTATTTTCTGATTTGTTCTAATTTTATTTGCTAATATTTCCAGTGTTAAGTTAAATAGTAATGGTGATAGAGGGCATCCTTGTCTGGTTCCTTTCTCTATTTTTATGTCTTTTGTTAGTGCTCCGTTTATTAACAACTTAGCCTGTTGATCTGTATAAATACTGGAAATCCAATGGAGTAGGTTGCCATCATTACTGATACTATAAATTACTTGTCTTATAAATTTCCATGACACATTGTCAAAAGCTTTTTCTGCGTCCACAAATATAAATGCCAGTTTTTCTTTTCTGCGTTTTACCAACTCTCTCGCATTGATCAGAAACCTAATATTATCTACCATATGACGTTTAGGTATAAATCCAGTCTGATCCGGACTGATCAAGATATCCGCATAGGTTAGCAGTCTCTGTGCTATTATTGTTGTAAATATTTTATAGTCTGTTATATATGCTTCTTTCCAAGTGTCAGGGACTCTATCTGTCTTACATATACCGTTCATTACTTTTGCTAATAATGGTGCAATTTCTTCTATGAACGATTTATAGTACATGGCTGTAAACCCATCAGGCCCAGGTGTCTTCCCGTTCTTCAACTTCCTAATTGCCTGTTGTACCTCTTCAACTGTAATATCTTGATTTAAAAGAGTTATATTGTCCTTAGAGAGTTGATTAAGATGGTTCTGCTGAATATAATTTGTTATGTCCTCCGTTTGTTCATTCTGTAGTCTTTTCTTATAGAGTTCTTTGAAGTATTCTAGGAAGTGTTGTGATATTTGATCTTCTTTATGTGTTATCTTCCCATTTATTTTTGTTGAAATTATTGCTCTTTTCCGATTTTCTATTTTGATCATGGATGCCAGGTATTTCCCTGGTTTGTTAGCATGTGCAAAGTGCTTTTGTTTTACAAATTTTAGTTTCTTCGCCATCTCCTCTGTGTAAAGTAGATCGATTGCATGTCTGATCTTTTTAATTTCTTTCAAAGTTTTCTTACTGTTTGTTTGTTGATGAATTTTTTCTAGATGTGCCAGGTTGGTCTGCAGTTCTGTCAAAGCCTTTTCTCGTTCTTTTTTATTTTTGGAATTTATAGATATAAAAATGCCCCTCATATAGGCCTTTGAACATTCCCAAATCGTAGTTGAGCTCATACCTGGGGTTTCGTTTCTCTGTAGAAATTCCTTAAGTTCTGTACGGCATGTATCTAGTTCTGTCTTCTTGCTGAATAATGTATCACTTAGTCTCCACCGGAATGTTGTCGTCATCTTTTTTCGCCATTTTATTACTATTGGGCTATGATCTGATAGAGTTCTAGGAAGTATTTTAATATGTTCTAAGTTCTTTACCAGGGTGTCTGAGATCCAGCACATATCAATCCTCGAGAAGGACCTGTGTCTATCAGAATAGAATGTATAGTCTTTGGTGTTTGGGTTCTTGATTCTCCAGATGTCTTGTAAATTAAGACGTTGCATGTCTATTTTGACATTTTTTGGGAGTTTACCGCTCTTTTGATTTTTTGACCTATCCATTTTGCTGTCCAGGACTCCGTTCATGTCCCCAACCACAATGATCTCGTATTCTGATTGTTCCTCTAATGCTGTAAAGAGGTCTGTAAAGAAGTCTTCTTTTGATGTCAAGGGCGCGTATATAGACGTTAATATTGTTATTTCTCCTGTTGGTAATTGTAGCTTCAAAGTTAATTGTCTGCCTTTTGTATCTTTCATTACTTCCAGTACTTTGATAGTAGAATCTCGAATATATATTGCTATGCCTCTTTTTTTTTCCAATGCTGAAGATGTATAAACAGTTCCAAGACGCCTATCATTCAGTAAATGGTTATATTTTCTTTTTATGTGGGTTTCTTGAAGGCATATTATATTTACACTAAATTTAAAAAGTGCGTGGAATGTTTTCTTTCTTTTTTGTGCTGTGTTCAAGCCGTTTATATTGATGGACAATATTTCTAGACCTTCCATTATGTTGTTTTTCATTTATAAGCCGCCGCCTCATCCAGTAAGTCTTCTTGATTTGTGGCCAAGTTTTTATCCCTATTTGAGGGTGAACTTGACCTGCCTGGTCTATCGTGCTTGGTCTTTTTTTTTCATTTTTAGTTCTTCCTCTAGTTTTTCAGCTTCTTCTATGTTTCGAATCAATATTCTGCCAGTAGGGAGTAGAACACTTAGAAAATATGGGCCAACCCATCTGTATCTGATTTCCCGTGCGCGTAAGAATTTGCATATTGAATCAAAGTCACGTCTTTTTTTTCTTACTGAAAAAGGTAAGTCTGGGAAGGTCTGAATTTCTTTTCCCTTGTAGATTAATGGTTCCACCCTTTGTTTGTTTAATATGTCTTCTTTTATTCTTTTGTCCGCAAATTTTATTAAGACTTCTCTTGGTATTTTCTTCATTGTACTATATTTGGAATTGACTCTATATATTTCTCTAATATCAATAGCCTCTTCTTCAGTCTCCAGGTATGTAGCGAGCAGTTGGGTCATCTCTTCTTCTAGTCTTTCCTGTGGCATATCTTCAGAAACGCTTTGAAAGCGAAGATTGTTCTCTCTTGCTTGCAACTCAGTTGTAGCTAGTCTATTTTCTGTTTCTTCTTTCCATATCTTGTGGTCTGATTGTGATCTCTCTGTTCTCAATTGTCTTGCTTTAATTTTCTTTATATCTTCTCTATTATCTAGAATGTCCTTAGTGTTCTCCTCTATTTTTTGTTTTATATCCTGGAATCCTGTAACCAATTCTTGTTTTACTGTCTTCATTTCCATCTGCACATTCCTGACATCCATTCTGACAGAGTTGCACTCTTTAGTCAACCTTTCCAATTCATTATTTACTTTGTCCATCTTGGTGTTTATCTGGTCCACTTTCGCCTGCAATCTTTCTTCCGTTCCTGTCAGTTGAGCTGTTAGGGCCGTTAGTTGGATAGCTAGTTTTTCCATTGCTTTTTCCATGTTTGTTTGTGTTTGACTGTATTTCTTTTGTTGAGGTTTATGGCTGACAGTTTCGTCAGGGCCTTCTGATGTTTCTTCCTTCTCTTCCTCTTCTTGGTCTTTTCTTGGGGTTGGAGTAGTGTTTTTTTCCGTTTTTCTGTTTTTCTTCATTAAATTATACCTATATATTTTCCTTCTAGTTTGTAATTCTGTGTAGGTGCCAGACATGCACAGTTAATCTGTATAACAATTAATAACTTTAAATTTAAATATTAATTGAGCTTATTTAGAAGTTAAAGTATTATTCCACCTAGTTTAAATATTTAACTTGTACCAATTGGTTCAATGTAATTGCTGTAGTCTTAATATAAATAAATAATATACAGTCAATCAATTACCCCTAATTAATCCTGAGTAAGGTCTTTGTTGTCATTATGGTCTTTACAAATATAGAAAGTATATGATCTGGTAGGCAAGGCTGGATTCTTCTAACGATAGTTTTTAGATCTGGACCAACATTGCCCGCAAAGCCTTCTGGGAGTTATAGTTTCTACCTCCCCGGAAGTTCCCAAAATAGAAAGCAGTTAGTATGCCCTCGCAATTGTTGCTGCCTCCTACTCAGTCTCTGGTTATAAAGCCGCTTCTCGGGTGCCGCCGTCTATCAGCCCAAGTTCTGCCAGTAACGCCTCAGCTCCTCCAGAGCTGCCGCCGTGCTGCTACAAGTGCCACTGGGGCGAGAGTCAGCGCCGTCTCTGCTGCCCTTGAGCTCCCTTCTACTCCGCTGAAATGCCTTCTCAAGCTCTGCCGCCGCTGTTATGCCGCTCCAAACACCGCCTCCTCGTGAGTAGGCGCCGCCGTCGGCTTTACTGGTCTCCGCTCCGAGGCTTGCGCTAGTCGGTCCCCACCCCTTTCCACTCTTGGCCGAACGATCCCTCAGAAAAAATGAAAAGAAATAAAGTTAGTGGAGTTCTTTTCAGTTTATATCCAATACCTTATATCTAGGGTTTTTTTTGCATACAAAGAGGGTATTATCGCTTAGGGAAAGGGAGGGGGGGAGGGGAAGGGAAGAGAAAGGAAAAGAAGGAAAGGAAAAAAAAGAGAGGGGGGGTAGTTGGTTGGGAGGTCGGAGTTGTTTAGGACTTGCCTGAAGTTGCCTGCTGGTACGTCCAGGACCCGTAATGAGTAGTGACGTTCCTCCTCTGTCTTGAGAGGTGGGTGTCTTGAAGAAAATCTTCTAACCCGGGGTTAAAGTCAGTAGTTTATAACCACAATGCAGGTAATTTCACTCCCGCTCCTGAAGGTGCGGTCACTCCGCCATCTTGCCCAGCCGGAAGTGTCTCTCAGCACCTGATTGTTCTGATACTCAACCTGTACTCCAGACAAGAGGCTACTGTTCGGACAGAATATGGAGAAACATAAGGGTTTCCCATTGGCAAAGGTGTCAGACCAGCCTGTATTTCATTTCCCTATGTCTTCAATCTATATGCGTAACATATTATAAGCAAATCTGGATTAGATTTAGATGAAGGGGGAGATAAAATTGGTGGAAGGAACATTAGCAATGTGAGATATGTAGATGACACCACATTACTGGCAAAAAATAGTGAAGACTTGAGACAACTACTGATGAAGGTTAGAGCAGAAAGTGCCAAAGCAGGATTACAGCTGAACGTCAAGAACACAAAGTATTGACTGCTGGGGAATTATACAACTTTAAAGTTGACAGTGAAATTGAAATTATTAAAGATTTTCTATTTCTTGGCTCCATCATCAACCAAAAGGGAGACTGTAACCCTAGGGAAGCACACATCTTGACAGAAAATAAGCAGACTATAAATAAAAAATAATATGTCTTTTGCGCAAAATATATTGCATGTAACACATTCTCTAATAAAATACAGTATCACCTCCTCTGGATTATTTTGGATAGACTCAACAGGCCTATCTCTGTACTCTTGTACTCTGCTAATTTTCTGCCTCAAGAAATGAATATGTCAATGTCACGCCCCGGGCTCGGAAGCGCGGAGCCGAGGGGGAGGGCTTGAGTGTCTACTCGAGGTTGTGGTGTTTCCTCGGCCTCAGACCACTCAGCCGGGGAATCTGAGTCTGCCTCCCCATTTGAGTCTGCCAGGATTTTGGGCTACAGCTCTCTAGCCTGTCCTAGCCAGCCATCCTCCTCGGCCTCCACGCCACAACCCCCTTTTAAGCCCGTCCTCCCCTCTTAGCCCCGCCCTCCCGAGACCATCTAGGCTGGGCTTTTTCTCTCCTTCCGGGATCCGCCTGTTGGAGGAGTCCTCCTGGTAACTCCCGTCGGCCCCTCCGAGCGGTCCTCGGCCTGCAGGGGAAAGAGGGGGGCCGTTTGAAGAGCCAGCCTGTCGAGCCGGCTCTTGGGTCTTAAGGCCCCCGAAGTTTTCCTGTCCGGCCTCTCCTCCTGGCTTCTTCCTCCCCCTCCCTCGCTCTCCGCTCCCCCTCTCCGGCCTGCCCCCATTCTGCCGGGCTCTTGAAGTCTCCCGGCCCTCTTGGGCCCCAGGTAAGCTGGTCCGGGGCTGTGGAGGGCGCCAGGAGGGGACCGAGTCCGCCCCGTCCCACGGTTCCCCCGGCCTCCCGGCGAGGGGTGGGGTAGGGGCCAAGCCTGCGCCGGCCCGCGGCTTCCCCGGCTTCCCGGCAAGCGGCGGGGTGGGGGCCGAGCCTGCGCCGGCCCGCGGCTCCCCCGGCCTCCCGGCAAGCGGCGGAGTGGGGGCCGAGCCTGCGCCGGCCCGCGGCTCCCCCAGCCTCCCGGCGAGCGGCGGGGTGGGGGCCGAGCCTGTGCCGGCCCGCGGCTCCCCCGGCCTCCCGGCGAGCGGCGGGATGGGGGCCGAGCCTGTGCCGGCCCGCGGCTCCCCCGGCCTCCCGGCGAGCGGCGGGGTGGGGGCCGAGCCTGTGCCGGCCCGCGGCTCCCCCGGCCTCCCGGCGAGCGGCGGGGTGGGGGCCGAGCCTGTGCCGGCCCGCGGCTCCCCCGGCCTCCCGGCGAGCGGCGGGGTGGGGGCCGAGCCTGTGCCGGCCCGCGGCTCCCCCGGCCTCCCGGCGAGCGGCGGGGTGGGGGCCGAGTCCGCGCCGCCCGGGGACGGGCTGGGCGCAGGACAGTCAACTTTAAGGGAAAGGGGGGGTAATTAAATAGGAAGTCGTTGTGAATACAATCAACTAGCATTCAAAAGAAGAAATCATTTCACCTGCAAAGATATAATAATATGCTGAGAAATTAGTGCCTCCAGGCATCAACTGCATCCTGGAAAAAAATGGCAGCTTGCCCTTCCAAAGCTCTGCATCCCCTTTTGTGAGAACTCAGGCTAGATACCCTTCTCTGCCTAAGCAGTCAGATGCTGCTTAGCAAAATCAGCCAATATGAGCAAGCATTCATTCTGGTGGTACATACAATTGTATTGCTGCAGTGCATTTCTCTGTGCAGTCAGGGATGAAATGCTAATGTCAGACTCTGCAGAGTTCTTTTGTCAACCTGTGCCTTAAAAATGAAATTGTGTTTGTAAATATCTGTATTATCACAATCCCGTTTTTCCCTGACTCTTGCATTAATATTTCTGTTGCGCAATAGTGGTAACCAGTTGTCATGTATGTAGCTGTGAATAAAACGTGTGTGGAACTGAGCCAATTGAGGTCTAAACTGCTAAACCTTTATCCCGATTGGGAATACAAATGTCCTTCTCACCCCAGGCAATGACAGCTACTAACAACGCCTCCCCGGTGCTCTAATGTTGCTACAACCATTGGCACAATTAATACACTGCAAATAAATATGTAGTAAGTGTATTTATAGTGTCGTTTTAAGTAGAGTTACACCCTTCTAAAATCCACCAATTTCCATGGATTTAGAAGGGCATAACTCTGTTGAGGATTACAATGTCAGAGTTCCAGAGGTTCAACAAAATGCCAGCAAAGATAAGGACAACTTGGAAATAACAGATGGGTAGTTTCCTGTGGAAGGTTTGGCTGTTCCAGGGAAGCTGATGATTGTCCAACTGGTCAGTAAATCTCATGACTGGCTGTTCCACCTCCAGGTATTACTTCTTGCATTTAAAGGGATCAGCAGTGGACACTAAGCACTTTCCGTAGAATTACAAGAAGGAATATGAGAAATGATATTTATGTTAGCACAACCCTTGTTCCTGGTAAATAAGCACAGGACTGAAACCTAAGATGATGTTAGGGTTATAATCACAGCATGGACCAATCAATGGAATCAATATATTGAATTTGATCAAGAGCGGGGATAGTGAATCAGGGGGTGAGACAGGCTTGGTGATAGAACATCTCCTTGGCATGTAGAAAGTCACAGGTTCAATCCCCAGCATCTCCAGTTATAACAATTGGGTAGTAGATAACATAAAAGACCTCTACATGAGACCTGGCGAATAGCTGCCATAATAATAACCTTAATAGACCAATGGTCTGACTCAATATAAGGAATATCATGTGTTCATGCAAGCTGTGAGCCCCAGTCTCCCTGAAACCTTGTCTCAGCCACAAATTCCCTAGGTGGTCTCATGCAAAGCATGGTCCTTTCAGACTCAACCACTGCCCCTCCCCAAACCTGATCTGCAGTACGGAGATAATTATACCAGGGTATATAAGAACCTTTGAGATATGAGGTGTATTACAGTAAGGCATTGCTGCCTTTGGTGTATACTAGGGATGACATCTCTGGATTGGGAAATACCTGGAGATGTAGAGGGTGGAGCCTGAGAAGGGTGGGTTTGGGGAAAGAGAGGGATTTCAATGGGGTGTAATACCATAGAGTTCACCCTCCAAAACCAAAACAGACTGATCTTTTCTCCTGGAGTTCAGTTGTAATAGCGAGAGATCTCCTGCCAAAATCTGGAGATTGGCAATCCCAGTGTGCACACACATTTCTTTTTGTCATCTTTGTCAAATGGGTTTTGCGGGTTTTTGCAACTGTACAAAACTTGCAAAACCTGTTTATATAAGGTGATCGATAGTGAGATTAGTGTAAGAATGCCTCTATCATACCACATACTCTAAAGAAGATTGTCTGCTCCATCCTGAGGTGATGGGTTTTAAGCATTTAAACGTGCTATGCAAATTCTCAGTTTTATTACAACTCTAGCTGAATTCCCATGGGACAAAGAAAAACAGGTTTGGGAAGCACTGCCAGCCCTTCATTTTCCTTCGGCGGCCCATCCCAAGCTTTCTGCACTGCTCTGCAATCTCATTTTCCAGTTCTTGCATTTTGCGGCTGAATCACAAGCGCTGCTCGCCAGCTCCAAAGGCTGCCTTGGGCAATCAGCTTGCCTTGGTTGGGAGGAAAAGATCAGGAAAGAAATCATTTGCAGTTTGGCCTGTAGCCAGTAAACACAGTCACATGGTTGATATCCGTTTGTTGTGCTCCCAAGAATGTTTGTCTCCACTGCTTTTACTTTTTAAAAAAATATGTTGTAATTAAGTTGTCAAAGAACAGGAGTCTTCAACCCCTGCCTTGCTGCTTTATGCTTCGAGGACATCTGGTGGTCATCTTGACAAATTATGTGTTGATGCAGAAACATTTGCTTGTGGAATTTCATTTCTCAATGTAACTCATTCAAGTACTTCACAAGCATTTGATTGGCAGTAGGTGTTTTATCGACTAATGCTTTTCAGTAGGTCAACGGGCCATTTATGCAAGGAAGATTATGCCCCTCGCTAGATGCACAGTTTGCTAAATTGAATTTAAAAGCCCTATGCATGGGTGCTCATTTCCTCAAAGAAGTTCCAGGACCACCAGGGGTTACTTTCTGCAATGAAGAAATCACCAGTGAAAATGTGGACTGTCCAAGTCCCTCCCCCCTTTAAAATGCTGATCTTAATACTCACTGCTGAAACTGACTGGAGATCGCAGAGCACGCCTGTGGCAGGGGGAGCAAGCTCTGTTGTTCCCAGATCTTATCATACAAAAAAAAATGCCTGGTTTATAATCCAGCATTGCATCGCAGAGCAGCATTTCGGTGTGGGGTGGTAGCTTTGGCAGAAGCCTGGAAGTGCAGCCCCCACTAGCACACACACCTCCCCTCTTTCTCCCCGTCCACTTCCTTAAACTGAAAAAATGGCTTCTGGGGGAGGAGTTAGAGGGACAAGTGAGAATGGGTGTGGGGAGAGAAACCTGAAATGAAGACTATACATGGAAATTGCCTGGATTTTGCCTTTAAATTTGTCATAAAACAGGCCCTCCCCCCGAAATGGTACCCTTTATGGGGGTTTTATGGATCTTAAGGGAGCTTTTGATACCATCCCGAGGGAGAGGCTATGGTTGAAACTATCAAATTCTACTATGGTTACTATGGCTTATTCAGCAATTTCATACTGACCTCAAAGCTCAGGTTTCGCTGTGGCAACCAAGGAGAACTAACCGAGCCCTTTGAACTGGTCAAGGGAGTTAGACAAGGTTGCCTCCTTGCTCCTCTCTTGTTTAATCTATACCGGAATGATATGGCAACTAATTTCTCAGAGTTTTGCCACCCCCCAAAGCTTGCAAGTCATCCCACCCCAATTCTACTCTATGCTGACGATACAGTTCTCCTGTAACGCACAAGAATTGGTTTGAAAAGATCTTTGCAAACTTTTTCTGAGTACTGCTCTAGAGAAGGTCTTAAAATAAACCATCATAAATCTAAGATTATGATCTTCACTAAGAGGAGAGAAATGCCTCTTTTTTTCTGGGTATTAGATGGCTTTGAGATTGACCAAGTCAAGGAGTTTGTTTACCTTGGCATTCTTTTTTCCCATAACCTAAATTGGAATGTCTATCAAAAAGCAGTGTCCAACAAAATTAAACCTGGGGTTGGTGCCATTGGCAACTTTTTTCACACCAAAGGTGGCAAACATATTCCAGGGGCTATTCAGGTTTTTAATCTGAAAATTACCCAATTATCCTCTTTGGTGTTGCCATCTGGATAACAGTCATCAATGAATCTATAGATCGTCCACTGCTTCAGTTCTTACGAAAACTCCTAAATGCCCCTCGATGTGTTGCTGGCGTTACTCTTCGTTCCGAGTTTGACCAAATGTCACTTGAAGCTAGGGCGTGGTTGGCTGCCTTTAAACTACACCTTAAACTGTGCTTTAGCACCGAGGGGGTCCTAGCTTCTCTGAAGCATTACCCTTTTAAATCCTCATGGCAAAAAATCTTACATGAGAAACTGTCGTTGTTGGGCTTCTCACAGGATATGTTATTTGATCTTGGGAAACTGAAGCTTTTACCAAAATTAAAAAGAGCATTAAAGAGCTCGATTATAACAGCACTACTTTTCATGCTTATTGAAGAGAACTCACAGAGATTGGTTTTCAAGAAAAGGCAGAAATTGGAGGGAAAACTCAAGTCAGATTTATATACACAAGATTACTTAAGGGAGATAGCTTAGATATTTTCTTCAATCAAGTTCCTTTCGTTCTTAGTTTCAAGCTTAGAACTGTCCCTCAGGACTGTTACTCAGATTCAGACTCTCAGACTCTGTCCCCAGCCGAGTTCTCAGGAGCGAAGGAAGTTTGAGTTCCTTTCCCTCCTCAGAGAACTCACAGATGTTTGGGGAAATATCCAGAATCCCTCTTCCAGTTCTCTCCCTGACTACCCCACCTCAGTTGCTGTAATCCTCCACACCTCCCTGCTACCGGAATAGCTCTACCTCAGAGACTAATTCCCCTTGTGACGTGAGAATGGGCCCTCTCTAACCCAATCCTCACTCCTGTCGCTACCACAGGTTGTGTGTCAATAGCTTCGGCTTTAACAGAACCCCTCATGTTCACAGAGTACAATCTTGCTTCTTCTTCGACCCTTCACCCAGCTCTGACTCTATCACAGCCTTCTCTGGCTGGTTCCAATCTTAGGACTCCTTTCACAGCCTCCTCTCAGGCTGGTTCCCAAGCTTCGAATGCTTTTCTGTCTCTCAGAGCTCCGAGTGTCAGCTCTCTGGCTCCGCCTACTCTTGCTCTGTCATCTCTTGCTGCAGATTAACCCCTTATCCGTCACAACCTCAAACTGGCTCTTGAGCCTCTATGGGCTGGTGTTGCCAGTATCAACAGCTGGGATGAAGAGATATTCTCCATTTACTACTGGGTGAATTTTGTCAGACTTTAGGAAGACCCAGTTATGTAAGAAAGACAAGATATATTATGCTGCATTTGGAAAAATAATTATGGGACAGCAAACCCAGGGAAGTGAAGAAAAACTCTTCAGACACATGCTTTTTCTAGACTTGTATGTAAAAACCAAGGAAGCATTAGGAGTAAGTTCTAATATGTTTATAACACCATAAGCTGGCATTGGTAAACTTTTCCCCACATACCAACAAATAGCTGAAAAGTGGCTTTGGCAATAGGTGGGGAGGAGGAATTGCCAGGAAGGGGCGAGGACCTGTCTCTTTGGGTGAAAACGCACGGTCGCTTTAGCCTCCTTTATTCCCTGTTTCAGCCAGGATTCAGCCAGGATCGAACACATGTTTGGCAAAACACATGTTTGGCAAAACACATGCGTTCGATCCTGGCTGAAACAGGGAATAAAGGAGGCTAAAGCGACCATGCATTTTCACCCTCTGTGCGCATACTCTCATGTACTTGATGAATGTCCTTTTAAATACTCACAAATGCCGGCTGAACAGTTTTGCATACTCAGTGGGAATGTGCACAAAGGTGTGAGCTATTTCAGGCTGACAATGAATACAACATACAGGCGTTACTTGAAATCTTTTGCAAGACTTTTTCTTTTAGGGCACCTCTCGGTAGTGAGAGCAGCTAATTTGTAAAGACAGCAACTTTCAAAGGTTTTTTTGGGAATATGAGTACCACCCCTGTGGAAACGTGTAGTTCCCAAAAAAGGATGGTGGTGTATGGCGACAAGTATGTTTTCACTTGTTTGTTTGCAATCTATCTTTTACTGAGTGAAGTGAGACCACTCCCCAAGAAGGAGACCCCCCCCCTTTGACATAGATGGGCTGTCGTATGCAAATGGTGTTAGTTGGCTTGGAGTCAGCTGGGCCAGAAAACGGCAACAGCCAGCAAAAATACAAGAGAGGGAGCGACATCTACTGGCCAGATGGAGCAATGCAGCAGCATGGGCAAAGAGGGCAGGGGGTGGGCAGAGTTTGGGGTGGTTAGGCACGAGCTGAATGCAAGGGAAGAGAGAAAACGGGGGCATAATACTGCGTGGTTCTTACCATGAAAAACCATGCTTCAGAAAGGCAGGGGGAAATCCGCAGCCATGAACAACAAATTAAAATCGGGGGGTTTTTTTGCTCCATGGCAAAAGAGAAGCAAAATCTACCGTGAAAAATGCCCCCCAGTGTATACTCATGAGCAGTGACCAGGAAATGGTCGTGCTTAATTAAAAAAAATCATTTATAAGTATTATATGTATTATATATAATACATAAGACCCAAAAGTGTTTAGAAGACTGAAATAAAGTAAAAAATACATATAAATCTGGACAACTTAATGACTAAATAAAATTCTAAAGCAAAATACAGATAGAATTATCTTTGATTAAGGCCAAATGAATACATATAATTACATTGTCTGTTCCAAACAGCTTAATGTGCATGACCAGATAAGCCCCATGTTTGTAAAATTCTCTTTTTTTGTAATGCTGATAACTTTATATGTAAATAAAATTATTTCATTGTATTCAAAAATGCTTTACATGTTGGTATTCTTTTCTGTTTCCAAAGTTTAGCAAATACCAACCTTGTGACTGTTATAACATATATGGGAAATGTTTTAAACTCTTTGAGATAGAAACGACGTAGTCCAATATAAAAATTCAGGGGAGCCAATAATATTATAATCTACCCCCTTTGCCAGCATAATTGTCACAATTTTCCATTTTTTTAGCTCTAACACAGCCTCACCCCATGTGGAAGAAGTCTGCCTGAGGTGCATCTCAAAACCAGTAGTGGTTATTAGCACCTTAATATATTTTGGTTTCAGGTAGCTGGCTCAAGGTTGACTCAGCCTTCCATCCTTCTGAGGTCAGTAAAATGAGTACCCAGCTTGCTGGGGGTAAAGGGAAAATGACTGGGGAAGGCACTGGCAAACCACTCCGTAAACAAAGTCTGCCTTGGAAACATTGGGATGTGACATCACCCCATGGGTCAGGAATGACCCGGTGCTTGCACAGGGGACCTTTACCTTTACCTTTAATATATTTTAGCTGGTCTAACAGGAGACTAAACTGAGGCTGTCGTATTTTGGTCACGTTACATCATGAGACGACAAGAGTCACTGGAAAAGACCGTCATGATAGGAAAAGTTGAGGGTAGCAGGAAAAGAGGAAGACCCAACAAGAGATGGATTGACTCAATAAAGGAAGCCACAGCCTTCAAATTGCAAGATCTGAGCAAGGCTGTCAAAGATAGGACATTTTGGAGTAGGGCTGTTGATTCAGTTCGGCCCGAACTGAAAAACAGCCGAATTTCCCCTTATTCGGTGGTTTTTAGTTCGGGACGAACCGAACTCAAAAAAGGCGGGCAACCGGGGAGCCGAATTCAGCGAGTTCGGGAGTTCACGAATAAATCCGGCAAATTTGGGCGTCAGTAAGCAGCATAACCGTCAGTAAGCAGCATTCTCCTTCCCCGGCCAATCGGTGGCCAAGCTGGGTCTTCTTCTGGCCAATCAGTCAGGATTGAGTACTGGAGGAATCAGCTGATGTGCGGCCTGGCCGGGGAGAGAGAGAGAGAGGGAAATCCTCGTGTGTGTGTGGGGGTGCTCGTGCACATTCACTCCTTTCTGTGGCTGCAGGGGGTGTATTTTTTGGGTTACAGACCCCAAACTTTCAGCAGAGATTCAGACAAGCCTTCTTAAGAGACCACCCAGTTTTGTAAACATTGGGTCAGGGGGTCCCGAGATATGGCCTCCCCCCTTTTTTCTTTCCATGGCTGCAGGGGGCGAATTTTTGGGGGTACAGACCCCAAACTTTCAGTGGAGCTTCAGATGAGCCTTCTTAAGATACCCCCCAAGTTTTGTAAACATTGGGTCAGGGGGTCTCGAGATATGGACTACACCCCTTTTCCCTTCCCCCCTTTTCCATTTCCGTGGCTGCAGGGGGCGCTTTTTTGGGGATTCAGCCCCCAAACTTTCAGCATAGCTTCAGACAATCCTTCTTAAGATACCACCCAGGTTTTGTAAAGATGGGTTCAGTGGGGGCAGAAATATTGGCTCCCCCCTTTTCTCTTTCCGTGGCTGCAGGGGGTGCATTTTTTGGGGTGCAGATCCCAAACTTTGAGCAGAGCTTCAGACAATCCTTCTTAAGAGACCACCCAAGTTTTGTAAACATTGGGTCAGGGGGTCCCGAGATATGGGCTTTCCCCTTTTCCCTATTGGGATGAATGGATCAGCTGATCCTGTGTGCATCTCCAGAGCAAAACGTTCCGTGCCTAATTGGAATCGTCTTGGATTACAAGTCCTCCCCAGCCCCTCCTGATGGAACAGAAGACAGCCACAGTAAGACCCCTTTGGGGGCTTTAATCTATAATTTTCTCCTGTGTGTGGGGGGGGGGAAGCAGAGTCTGTGTGTGTGTGGGGAGGGAGCAGTTTCTGTGGGTGGGGGGGAAGCCAAAGGGGGCTTTTGCCGGTTCTGCCTGGGGGTGTGTCACCCTCAAGTCTCTCTCTCCCTGGTTTGAGGGGGGGTTTCAGTTGTGTGTCTTCAGGTTTTCCCTCATTAATAAGAGCGGTTAGGTCTATTTGGATGCTTACTCAAAACTGGTTTTCAAATGGTGACTTAAAGAATGCATTTGGAGTCCTGTGCAAAAGGGGAAATTCCACCCCTCCTGCTCATTATGCATAGCTAGCTGCCTCTGTCCCTTTCCATGGTTTGCAAACTCCCAGGTGTCAGGTGTTGCGTTGCACAGTTGCAAAGGTGTTGCTTACAAGGTTGTGTTGTTTTGCAGTCGTGTTGCAATGCTTTGCAAACTTCTCAGCTGTTTGTCGGGGCTGGGAGCTTTGTGCGTGGGCGGCAAGCTCTGCTCAGACATGCACATTAAGGGTGGGGGGACCCCTTTCGGGGCCCATATCTCAGCCCCCCAGACCCAATCTTTACAAAACTTGGGGGGTCTTTCAAGAAACGTCCTTTGAAGCTCCGCTGAAAGTTTGGGACCTCTACCCCCAAAAATGCCCTCCCAGAGCCGCGGGTAAATCTCATGAGGGATTTATGCAAAAAGACAATTTTGTTGATTCCCCCTTCCTGCTGCAGACCTCTGACTTTCCCCTCATGCTGTACCTGGGAGTCCCTTGTCCCTGGGCAGCAGCATGGGGGGCATTTTGGGTGACTGTGGGAGGGGAGAGGCAAGGAAGTTGCACTCCACTGACAAAAATCCTTGTTAGTAGAAATGTTCCCTGAGATCCAAGGTATTGACTTGAAAGACCTTTAAAAGGCCATGTGTGGAGGAACCATCTTGTTCCTTCTGCCCTCCTGTCTCCAGCTGTGGGTCAAATAGTATCAGTTTGGGCACAAAGGGCACAGTTGGCCCAGTACTGACAACTGCTGCTTTTGTGAAGGTAGCACTGTAACCAGTATTCTGGGCCAGGGAGCTGATAGCTAGAACCTTCACCAGATAAGTGTTCAACAGGAAGCTACATAATCTCAAATCAGACTTTATTTGGCAGGCTGCATACATCCAAACAGTTCAATGTACTCATGACCCGAATAGGATGGCATCTGCATTCATTCTCTTGATAAGAGTCCGGTTGTAGCAGCCCGTGAAAAGATAATAGATCCACGCATCTTTCATTTCCTCCAGTTGCATTAACAATGAAAACAAAGGCACTTACTTTTCCCAGGCTAGTTGGAGATGGCCAATCAGTGGACTAATACAGAGACATGTGACTAGTGGGGTGCTTGAACTAAAATAACTAGCATGCACTTTTTAAAGGGAAAGTACTATTTTCCTACACATTGCTAATACAAACCTGGACTGTAGCCTATACCTATTAAAAATCTACTAACACTGCCTGGGGGCACCACAACCAGGCTCTACTGCAAGGCCACCAGTTAGGGTTGCCGGGTTCCTCTTCACCACCAGCAGGAGGTTTTTGGGGCAGAGCCTGAGGAGGGTGGGGTTTGCAGAGGGGAGGGATTTCAATGCCATAGCATCCAGTTGCCAAAGCAGCCCTGTTCTCCAGGTGAGCTGATCTCTATCGGCTGGAAATCAGTTGTAATAGCAGGAGATCTCCAGCTAGTACCTGGATGCTGGCAACCGTACCACCAATGGTGATCATGTGCTGGCTCCTGTGCCTGTAGCATAGCTTATGGGATCCAATGAATAGGTTCAGTGCATATGTTTGTGTAAATATATTTATTTTAGAGTCTTCAGGTGAGTTGTGATGTCACAAAATACTGGTTTAATACTGAGGTGTACTGCAATGAAGATACTCAACCACCTCCAAAGTATTCTCAGCGTCAAGGTAGGCTGTGATTGTGCAGTTATGTATGTCAACATGGTAAGTAAGATTCCACAAAAAATACTGCATGTTAAGCACTATGATTCTCTTAGAAAAGCCCACAGCAGTCACAAAAAGAGGACTAGCAGAAAGCAAGCTGTTGATGCTTGTGATGTCTGTTCATTTCTGTGTAATTCTCAGAAATTCACCCTTGACTTAATGGATTTGTTATTCTCTCCTCGCTGGCAATAATCTGTCCCACTTTCCAAACCCACACTCTCCTTCTCTTTGTGGCTTGCTCACATGCACTTGGGTCAGATGATGTTACCCAGGGTTAAACTTTGTCCAGTGCTCCCTGGAGGCCCTATAAGATGTGATTTTCCGACACTTTTTGGAGATTCATCTATATATGTAAGGACACGTTTTTTAAAAAATACTTTCTCAAAATCACATTCTTTTTGCACCCCCAGAAACATGCTGGGGATGACAGGTGACAGGAGAACAAGGTGACAACAAGGTGACAGGAGAACAAAGCTTAACGTCACCCCCTGAGCCATGAGAACTTCAGCTCACGGGTCAGTTTAACATGGACTTCGATTCTCTTTACACATCAGCTTCATAGTGCATCTGTGCTCATTTATGGGTAGGGCTGGACAAATCTATGGATTACAGGTACAGGGAGATATAAGGCATTTTATGCAGCCTACGTTATGCTAATTGCTATGATCTTGAGAAAAATGTATTATTTCTCATGTGGAGAACTGCAGTCACAAATTGTTTCCAAGTGGCTTGTGTTTTTTTGGTGTGTGTGTGAGAAAGAGTAAGGTCTTGCTAGCTTGCAATCAGCAGCCGAATTCCATCTGGCTTATATTTGTCTTCCTTCCTTGCAGGTATTTAAATCCTGGGTGGGGGCAGAGGTGTCAGCTGAAGGGCTCTTAGCCCTGATGATCAGGATCAGCCTGGGTGCCTCTTCATTCATTGTTGTTTAAATATGTTGTTGTTGTTGGGGGGGGGAGCCTGTTGATTGAAAAAAATGTATTTTAGTAGTTTTCTATGAACTGCTTTGGGTCCCTGTGGAGAGGAAAGTGGCATACAAATGCTGCAAACAAATAAGTGTTTTCATACAGTGTTCAAGTACCTTAACTCCCCTTAGCCTACAGGACTTAATTAATCAATTAACTTTATTTATTGACCACCTTTCTCATTGAGACTGAAGGCAGATCATAGAATATGAAATGATACAATCAGACACCATAAGGGAAACAATGAACAGTGCAATAAATCTAGGATTACAGAGTTAGAAAATATTGTGCCTAGAAAATGCTATCTAAATAGCTCTGATAAAAGATAGTGCTCTGGAGATCAGGAATTCTTTTTACAGCTTACTATTTAATGGTACCAAGTTTTAAACACTACAAAGTTGGGATGAAGACTCCACCAGCCCAAGGTTCAAGAGAGAAAAAGCCCTCTCTCTACCCAAGAACGAAAAGAGAAAATCACACTGCCCGTTCTCTGGGCATTAGTTTTATACAGTTAACTCCATTCGATATATTAATACAGTTCCCATGGTGTGATCCCCTAGCGAACAATGGACAAGCGATTCTGGATTGAACCAGCTCTGTAGCTGAGAGGAGTGAATGTCTCCTTAATTTGCAACATTACGGCTGTTAGTGTGTGTATGTGCTTATGCTGACATGTTGGAGAACAAGCAGGCAGAGAAATGGAGGAAAGGGGGGGTTTCTGAAGGTTCTTGCACCCTGTTTATATATACAGGGGCATCTCAGAGTGCCATAGGTAAAATACCTTTCAGGCTGGCACTTCATACCCCCCTTTTCATGTCAATTGACATTCCTGTCAATTTCCAGGTGATTCCAGGAGATTCCTGGAGATTCCGGGAGACCCCTAAAATGGCTTTATTTAAGAATCCAAGAGGTGGATAATCTCGGGAGGGACAGTATGAAGGAGCATGATGTTAGTAAAAGCCTCAGCAGGGTTTTTGTGCATCAGCATTGCAATTAAACGAGAAGTCTTTATGGAAGAGCGTATGGCAGAGCATATAAACCTTACAAGACATGGTATGATACATGGCAGGAACAACAATCCAGCAATTACACATCCTAGGACAAACAACAACTTTTTCCACCATCCCAATCCGAACAAAGAGTCCCAAAAACCAGAACCTAGAGCATTTTGCCAACTTTGAATTGGAACATGCACAAGCCTTCTTATATTTGACACAATATTCAATACTGCATCTCCTGAATCATCAATCTGTACACAACAATTTGAGAAATTAAATTTCCTACAGACACCACCAGCTTCTGCCAATAAGTAGTCCAATGCTCACCTATTTTGATATATTGCAGCTCTCATTTGAGATTGCTGTTTAGCCAAAAGCTCTAAAGCAGAAGCAGTTTGATTTGTCACAATTTCTAACACAGCTTGAAGTCTGATTAAGTGATTTAACATATATATTGGTGTCTGTTAACCCCACATGCCATCTTGAGCCCAAGATGCAGGGTCATAATATTCAATAATGCGTTGAGCAGGCCACTTGTTTCTCCACTGAGTGCTACCTATGTTGATGTCTCTTTTTGAACGTCTCAAGTCATCATAAAGAGGAACATCATAAAGAGTTACCATAGGACAAGGGCAATAAAAAGAAATCAGGATGGATAATACCCAGAGCACAAGATTCAGACCATCTAAGTGGAAGTCTGGAGTGGGCATGTTTCCCACAAAGCTAGGAAAATCCATCAGGGGCGACCCAATTGAGAGAAATGTCACCAGGGTTTTTCCAAAACTGTTGCAAGAAAGGTGAGGCCTGAAAAGGGTCAGGGCTGGAACACCTTCGTTCTGTAGGAGGAACTTGAATAGGGCAGCTATCCCCCTGTAGGGTAGACAACACAAAAGTCGGTTGTGCAGGCCACCAGGAAGCATGTGTGTCATTAGCAGTCAGTACATATGTGCAAGAAGTGTCTCCCACTGGTTGGGTGAACTTAGCTGAAGGAAGTCATGAAACACACAAGGTGCCAGAGATAGGAGCTCTGATTTCCCACAAACGAGGTCTGGAATCAGGGCTATAAGAGAGCGAGTGGTTCCACTGAGCAACCATGGCAGGCGAAGTTTCAAAGGCACTCCAAGGCCATTGCTGACTCTAAAGCCAGGAAAGATCAAAGCATGTTCAAAGCATTCATTATTAAGACAAGTAAAACTTTGACACTGAGTACATGGAGGTGGTGTAGCCTCAGACCTGAAAAGAATAGAAAGAGTTAAAACCACGAGCATTGTTGCACAGTTCATGGTAGTTGGATGAAGCTGGGGTCCGTTGCAGCACCTGGGAGCTGTCCACGTAGGTGATCCTGTTGATTGAAGTAGAAACTGGAAAGGAAGGATTAGTCTCTGAAAGTCTATATAAAAAGTTTAAGTCACAGAGGCATTTTTCACGGTAGATTTTGCTTCTGTTTTGCCACGGACTAAAAAAACACACGATTTAAATGTTTTTTTCATGGCCACGATTTATCTCTGTCAATCTTGATGTACAGTGGGTAGCCGTGTTAGTCTGTTTGCAGTAGTCAAAAAGGGCAAGAGTCCAGTAGCACCTTAAAGACTAACAAAATCTTTTTTTATATATATAGATTTTATTGGATTTTATACTAAAAATTTTCCATTGCATTAAACAACATCTATGACAATATAAAATTTCAATTCTAACCTAAAGTTGTTATAGTTCCATAACATATAATAAAGAAAAAAAAGAAAAAAAAGAAATGGAAAATTTTGACTTCCCCTTCACCTCTATCTTCCTCTTAATAAAAAGTTCATCTCGTCGTAGTTAATCTAATCTTAATAAACTATCAATATCCTGTATAAAAAAAACCATAATCTGTTAGTAAATATAATTATGCTTATTCATTATAAAAAAAAACCCAAAAATAATCCTCTGGATCAGATTAGAAAATATTCTTCCATTCTTCCCAATTTTAACTCATATTCACAATAATGCATCCACGCCCCCCATTCCCCCAGAAACCGAACGTCATTTTCTTCATTTAGAATAGCTGTGAGTTTTGCCATTTCTGCCACTTCAAACATTTTAACAATCCAGTCTTTTTTCTCAAGAATTTCTAACCCTTTATTCCCAAAATGATGTCTTAATCTTAATTCCACTACATCATTAATAGCCATGCCACCCGTCCACACTATCAAAGCCTTTGGATCCAGCAATCATATTTAAATCAATCCTTTAACCATGGTCTAATAGTTCCTTCTGTAACTGAAATAGGCCAGTCAGGTATGGGAACAGGATTTCTTTGTTCTCTCTCATTTCCTCAGACAGGATACGTATCCAAAAATAACTCTTTCTGGGCTTCATCTCCATCGTGGCTTCAATCTGTATTCCTTGACCTGCTCTCTTCTTCCTTATATCCACACGTCGTTCCATGACTTTTTTAAATGAAAAGTCTATTTCTTGTATGTCTAATCTCTTTATCGCCGGCTGGTTGCTTTCTTGAACTTCTGTCTTCTTCTTTGTATCCTTGTATTCTTCCATGACTTTTTGGGCAGAAGAGTCCATTGCTTGTATGTCTGTATTTGTGGTCATCGTTTGAATTTTCAAGACTTTTATGTCTTCTATAACCAGATCCAACTTCTGATTGCCTACCTGTGATGATTGGTCAAGAGTCGTCATCATTGAAATCAGTTGAGCCATCTGTGTTGAAATCTGTTTTAATTGTTTAATTGTCGCCTCAGAATGTTTAGCAAGCATGTCCTGTATTTTTTTTTCCATGTTTGAATTCTGTAAAATTCCCTTTGATTTCATAGGAGCAGGGCTATGTATTAAGCCAAAAGAAGCTGGTAAAATACATGTCCACAGACAGGGCCTTTAAAGTTCTAATTAAAAGATAATAATTCAAACATCAGCCTTTTAATTTTTTCGGGTTGAAAAGAGTCGAAATTGGCTCTAGAATTGCGTTTTAAAGTTTTGAAATACCAGTGAGTTTTTTTCGGTCGCTCTAGGTCGGGCTGATCAGGAAGTATACAGGAAGTTGCTAGTGCCGTGGACCTTCTACCGCCTCTTCTCGATGGTTGTTCCTTCAGGAATGATTTCCAAGTAACTCGAGTGCGACGCGTAATCGGTCCTACAACTACTTCCTGTTATTTTAGTTCCGATGATAGATAGGTTGTTATAGAGGGTCTTCCGTTCCAGGCGCTCCCTTACTGCAAACGTGGCAGGATATTCTTCGCCGGAAAATCAGGAAGAAAAATCACCCTCCCCTTCCCTTGGACCCATTGGTGATAGTTCTTGTCAATCAAAAGGTATCCTTCCGACTCTTTATTATGGTTTAGGCTGATCGGATTGATAAGGCTCCTGTTGCTAATCCCGATGGCTAACTCAGATCAAACTTTTTCAGTTCGGATTAAGGAGGAATGGGGGTCCCAGAAATATTCTTATCAGCCCCCCGTCTGTTCAAGTTTCCAGTAAGTAGACGAAGAGTTCTTTTGTACTCACTTGGGTGTCAAGAGGTGAGGTTCTTTTCTTTATGTAGTCCTTATGCTGGTAATAAGGTGGTGGAGGGTAGAGCTTGAGGCCAGAGTTGCGTTTTGGCGATGTCCTTCCCTAGTGCCCTCGCAGGACCGGCGTCCAGGACTCCGAGGGGCTTAAAAAAGCCCCCTCAGAGTACCTAGGAGGTCAAACCGCGTTTGCGGGCTGCAGGGAGTTCCTGCTTTCCAACCCACTTGCAAGGGTCGGATTGGGGTATCTATGTACCCCAGAAATAACGCAAACTTGGATTTCTCCCAGGACAGCCTGGGGAAATGGAGTGCTCTCCCCAGCAGCACCACTGGAAGTCCAAGACTAACAAAATCTTGATGTAGTTTTGGTTTTTCATGGGAACAAAGCATGCTGTATTTGACAACGGTTTGGTCTGTCCCTTTTGCAGGAGGCCTCCCCTTCCAACAGGCTCATTGTTTATGCCTGCCCCCAGCTCCTCCCCAACTCCACCCAGCAGTTTACCTCATGCGGTTCACCAGCCCCAGTGCAAAAAACAAGCACCAGTCCCTCCGGTCTCCTCCATTTTTCTTCCACCCTCGCTCTGTTCTACTTTTGGAACAGTCAGATTCCAAATTGGGGGGGGGGGGCAAGGCAGCGCTTTCCTCAAAGCTTCCCTCTATTTTCTATAGGTGTGGAACCCATTGCCCTTTAATGATAGACAGGATTGGGGGGGGGGGGCAGGGAATCCATGTGCCCAGAGAAGTGTTTAGCTGAAAGTGGGAGTGGCGGGGGGGGGAGAGGAAAGAAGGCCCCTGGCTTGCGCGCCGGCCATGATCCGGCCACATTGCATCGTGACAGACAGGAGGGCTCCTAGCTTGCGTGCCAGCCCCGATACAGCCAGTGTGCATGGTGGGGGGGGAGAGAAAAGAAGGCCCCTGGATTGTGCGCCAGCCATGATCCGGCCACAGTGCATCGAGAGAGAGGAGGGATATAAGAGTAGGCTGGCCGCCCCTCTTCAGAAGAGTGATGGGAGGGAGTTTTGCCTTGGGTTTTCCGCTCTCAGGATGCACATTTTTCCCATTTGATTTCTCAAAAATCCCCCCTCTGGGGCAGAGGGGCCAACAGCCCCTTCCCTTGAATATCTCCCCCATGGGTCCAGCTGCCCTAGATTGAGCTGCCGCCACCACCACCCCCAGTGCACAAGGAGCTCATGGCGTGGCCCCGCCGGTCTCCTCCTGGAGCCGTCCGTCCGACGTCCCCCTGGGCTTGGAGGTGTGGGCCCAGCTCCAAGACCCATCCCGGGCGAGGGGCGGGGAAGGCATGTGGGGACGGAGGGAGAGAAGTGCCAGGATTCTAGGCAGGCAGGCAGCAAAAGGGGCGGTATTCTTGTCCGAGCTCGAAACTCCCCCAGCCAATCACCATTCTTGGGGGAGGAGAAAGGAGACGTCCCGGGGAGCAAAGCAAACATTTTTTCATGGGCATCCGAGCAACAAAACACATGTCCACAGGAAAGATCGTCTCAAAAGTGGTTTGGATTGCCTCTCTTTTAACGCGGCTTATTTTGCTCAGTGGGGGAAAACACGGATCTGCAGTGAATAACCAAAATTTGACTCCGATGCAAATCAGCGTCGAAACAGCAGCAAATCTCCGTGAAAAATACCCCACAGAGTTCATTGAAGAGAGTTCATTGAAGAGGTGCAAATGTTCCAGTGGGAAGAGCAAAAGTTTTAAGGTCACCTCAGCAATTCTGTCCCGATGGCAGAAGGTTACTGTAGACGAATCTAAGGAAAATCAAAGAATCTCACGGTTTTGCAAATCCAGGCGTCAGGTGTCCCAGGACCTCAGGTAGGAGCTGCTTGTGCCCTGCGATGGATCTTCAGGCATAGAGGGCTGAGCTGCTCCGACTGCCAGGCTTCATCTGGGGGTTGGACAGGCTTGATGCGAGAGCAGTGTATCCACGATTTCATTCCTTCCACCTTAACTGCTGTGGGTGTAGACAGCAAGACTTGCTTCAGGAGGGACCAGCGTGGCTCCTCCGGGCTGGGAGCAAGGTGTTTCACTAGGACCCAGGATCCCACAGTCACACAAGCTGAATGGCTTGACTGAACAGGCAATGCATTAGCAACCTGTTGGTAAACAGAAGAGAAAACCTGCGAGAGGGATTGTATATACAGAGCAATATTTTTCTCACCCCCATATTTCTCTTTACACACAGAAGGAACAAACGGTCTTCCATACATTATTGCAAATGGACTGAGACCCAAGTGGGTCCCTGGGGCACTTCTGACTCGAGTGAGTGCCAATGGTAGGACTTTTGTCCATGGAAGTGAGGTTTCCTGGCAGAGCCTGGAAATGTGTGTCTTAAGCATTCTATTCATACGTTCAACTTTACCTGATGCTTGGGGTCTGTAAGCAGAGTGTAAGGACCATTTTATATCTAGAAAGGCACTTAAGGACTGTGTTACCTCAGATATGAATGCACAACTGTTGTCACTTTCCAGACTCCTAGGTAAGTTAAAACGAGGTACAAGAATCTCTAGCAGGGCTGTCACAACTGCTTTAGATTGTTGAGTAGCAGTAGCGATGGCTTCAGGACAGCCCGAGAACAAATCAACGAAAACCAAAAGATGCTTCTTATGACCCCGGGGTGGCATTTCTGCAAAGTCTACTTGCCAAGCTTCCCCGGGATACTCTGCTGTGCGAAGTCTATTTGGTGATCCCTGAGGGACTGGTGATCTGGGATTGATCCTTAGACACTCTGGGCAAGAGGCTACAACTTGTTGAACCAGCCATTCCTTTGTTGCAGTAGCAATTCTGAAGCCATAAGGTCAGTGCTTTTATTCCCATATGGCTTGATTTATGGGCTCTCTGGACTATAACAAAAAGTCCTTATGTTGGTAGCTGAACTTTGTCCCCCACGACCCACCAGCCATTCCTCCACTCTCCCCCCTTTTCAAGTGAGTCCTGACTGCTGTGCAGGACAGGAACCTCTTCTGATGGTTCCACTAGGATCAGTGGACAAAGTGGGTCAGGGGAGGGGGAGAGGAGAGCTGCTTTTCGTGCCCAGTAATCTGCAGCACGATTGCCTTGTGAGACTCGAGAGTCGTCAGATTGATGTCCAGGGCAATGAACAATAGCCAAAGCAGAAGGCTCCCAAAGGGCATCCATAAATTTTTCAAGAAGGGGCTTCATCTTAAGAGGCTTATCATCAGATCCTCTAAAACCCCGTTCATACCAAAGAGCTGTGTGGGAGTGAGCAGCTAGGAAAGCATATCTGCAGTCCAAATAAATGTTGGTAGAGTGTCCTTTTGCATATAAAAAGGTAAAGGTCCCCTGTGCAAGCACCGGGTCATTCCTGACCCATGGGGTGACGTCACATCCCGACGTTTCCAAGGCAGACTTTGTTTACGGGGTGGTTTGCCAGTGCCTTCCCCAGTCATCTTCCCTTTACCCCCAGCAAGCTGGGTACTCATTTTACCGACCTCAGAAGGATGGAAGGCTGAGTCAACCTTGAGCCGGCTACCTGAAACCGACTTCCGTTGGGATCGAACTCAGGTCGTGAGCAGAGCTTTTGACTGCAGTACTGCAGCTTAACACTCTGCACCACGGGGCTCCTTTTGCATATAGGTAGGCTTTAATTAAAGCCAACAGTTCTGCAGCCTGTGCTGAGTAGTGAGCTGGAAGGGCAGAAAGGATGACAGGCTGGAAGGTTTCATCCACAACAGCAAGACCGGTGTGTCGTTTGTCCCCAACAACAAAAGAGGAACCATCGGTCCACAGTGTTAGGTCTGCATCAGGCAAGGGATCACAGTGCAAATCCTGTCGCCCACCCCAAGTTGCCTGCAGTACCTCTAAGCATTCATGTGGTGGCACTGCTGCTTCAGCAGGTGGGTCAGTGGACATGGGAAAAAGGGTTGCCGGATTCAATCTTTCAGACCAGCTGATGGTGACTCCCTCCTGTTCCACTGGAATAGCCACGTATTTTGTGAGGCGGGAGGTAGTTGCCCAAGCAGGTACTTTCTGACCAAGTAGAGTATGAATGGAGTGAGGACAGTGGACCTCAAGGGAACCCCCTAGGGTGATTTTCTGAGATTCTTCTACCAAGAGAGCTGCGGCAGCAACTGCGCGAAGACATCCCGGCCACCCTAGTACAACTGGGTCAAGACGTTTGGACAGATAAGCAACTGGGCGAGGTGTTGAAGCCAGGCACTGGGCCAAAAGTCCAACCGCATATCCTGTACGTTTAGTAACAAACAGGAGAAAAGGTCTCTGATGGTCTGGCAGAGCCATTGCAATGGAGCGAAGGAGAGCAGACCAAAGGGATTCCCAAGCCTGAAGGTGGACCTCAGTCCACTGCCACGACTGATCAAGCTGAATAAGTTCGTAAAGAGGCTGAGCCATGACAGAGTAGTTGGGTACCCATAATCTTGCATGTCTGACGACGCCTAAGAAACTGCGAACCTCATCGGCAGAGGTTGGTACTGGAAGATCTAGAATTGCCTGGACCCTTGAGTGATGAATGCGGCGAGAGCCGTCATGAAGGACATAGCCCAGATAGATGACCTCACGGGAACAGTCCTGAATGAATCTCCAACTCCCGTCTGACTTTGCAGTCGGGAAGATGGGGGTGGACCAGGGGGATTGCACTGGGATGAGAATGCCTGTGTCCAGAAAAAGGTTAATGAGTGGCTGTAACCCACAACGAGCCTCCATACGGAGAGGGTACTGGCGCACTGAGACAGGCTGAGCATCTGGAAGAAGCTTCCCCCAATGAGGGGTGGCGTACTTGGCAAACCCGGGGTCACCCTCATACCAGATGGCTGGATCAATGGAGGGAAGGCAGCTCTGAAGATCATCTGTCTGGCTAGACCTCCCCCCCCCCAGAAAGCAGAGTAATTCAGGCTGTGTAGTAGATGGAGGGGAGTCAAGGTATCTCCCATAAGCCTGTCCCACAGGAAACTCTAGAATAACACCTTCAGGGGTGCAGGAAACCACAGCATTGAGCTTGCATAGGAGATCCCGACCCAGTAGGTTAACTGGGCATTGTGGCATCACAAGAAACTTATGGGCAAGTTGGGGTCCGATTGGATGACCTTGTGGTGTCCCACTGGTAACTGGGGACTCAACCGGCAGGAAGGGTGTAACAGGAACGTTGTTGACGGTGCCTCCCACCCCAATCACGGTTTGAGTTTCAGTCCCGAGCTGGGGGGCGAGGGGATCATTCAAAACGTTGAAAGTGGCTCCTGTATCGACCAGGAAGGAGAGATTCCCCCCCATTTAAAACTCCACCAAAGGGTCGGGGGAGGAACCTTTGGAGACTTGTCAGTATTGTCCCGTCTCTTCGGGGTAGGCGTAGGCCCCCCCTTCTGTGTGAGACATATCAGACACATAGAAGGATGAAGAGTTGCTTGCAAAGTAAGATGTGCCCCGTGAATTGTGCCCTGAATCATAGCCCCCGCGCCTGGTGCTGGAAGTCCCGTGGGGCATGAAAGGGTTACTTTGTCTCTGTTGGGAGGGCTGCTGTTGCCAAGGCTGAAAAGAATCAGAAGAGGTGGAGGAAGGGGCACGCAGTCCGCTTGGGGCAGTCTGCCAAGAAGAGGTGGAGGGAGGGGCATGCTGTCTGCTTGGGACAGTCTGCCAAGTCGGGGGGGTGGACGGCTGCACAGTTGCCAGCCAAGACGGGGCTGCTGCCAGATTTCTGGAGTGTTTTCCCTCTGGTGCCATCCTGTCTCCCTCCCATTCTGGGGGCAATGCATCTTCCAGTGGCCATATTGCTCACAAAGAGCACATTGATCCCTCCCAAGCTGCCTGTTTTGGAAGTGTGCGGTCTGGGGCGAGGAGGGGAAAAAATCTCTGTGGCCTTGCCCTTTTGGGGAGGCAGAGTTCAAGTTTTCCCCTTGAATTGCAGCTGCAAGAAGGGTAGCATGTTTTTTTTTATCTTAGCATCAGATTTTTGTTCCTCTTTAGCCTCCCTAAAGGAGGCTAAATGTCAGGAGCAGGCCCTGAAGACAGTTCATGGCTGCACTCCCAGGTGTTGTTTTGCAAGTTCTCTCCAAGGCCAGATTAGATCACCACTCAGTGCCCCATGTTTAGACTTCATAGATTCCTTCCTGCCACCGGGAGGGGGGATGCCAGGGTTACTGGTTATCTCTTATTGCTTTGTATATATGCCAACTGCTTTCCCTTAGCCTTTCACTAGTAACATCTTGAATATTGACTTCTGTAACCTGTCGTGCTTAATCAATAAAACTGCTTTCGTGGACTTGCCATCTGCTGGAGTCTGTTTATGGGTTTGCCGCAGGACTAGAGTTGACATTATGTTACTAGACAACATCTTCATCGGTTTTAATTGCTAACCTTGGCTGGAGCCCTGGAGGGTTCGCCAAGACACTCGTCTCCTCGGCTTGGGGCACAAGACGAGCTCCCCGAGGATCCCGGACTACTGCATGCCATCTTGGAGGAGACGTTGCGGACTGACGCTGAGGCCACCCGGCTGGTTTGGCGGATGACTGAGCAGTGGCATTGCCTGGCAGAGACGACCCCCTGGAGGACCCAGGAAGCTGATCTATGTGCCCGCGACGACCTTTTGGATTTGGATTTTTTACTGGAAAAAACCCAGTTGGAGCAGGAGGACCTTGCCATACTAACTCAGTTGTTGTCTGAGCTGACGCACGGCGAGCTGCGACCAGAGTCGGCAGCCCCCATCCAGGAGCCCGAATCCTGCTTCCTGATGGCGGCAGCTCGAGGAGCAGATGTTCCGCCAACTGTCCTGGACCCAGCCGTATGCCACCGGGAAGCGCAGAGTATTGCCACCTGGACGGTCCTGACTCTTATGGATTTACCCTTGAACACTGTGATGGTAGCGGAAGTTGAGAAAGTTTTAAACCCGGAGTTTGGACTTTCCTCCGGAGATCTAGCTCAACAGGTCCAACCGCTGTTGGGTCAACATAAGGAAATACAATTACTCTTAGAGCAAGTGGCCGAACCTATTGTGACGGCCGCTGCGGTCGCCAAACTCGAGGCGGACCGAGCGCTCGCTGACCAAAAGTGAGCGGAGGAGCAACTGTTGGAGGAGGCAGCCGCCGCTCGGGCACGAGCAACGGCAGAGGCTGGAACCCGGCCTAACTTTACCAGAGGAATAGACTGGTCTTTTCCTTCATTCTCCTGGGGCTCTCCAGAGTTTGGACAACCCGAGAAGTAGTGCACTGACGTCGATTAGCCTTCCCTCCTGATCCCCATGAATATGAGGAAGAAGAGACCAAGTACGTCGAGGAAGGCGACTGGAATACCAATTACCGGGTCAGCCAAGCCCGACGGACTGGTATCGAGGAGGAGATCCATGTCTTGCGGTTTCAAAACCGGGAATTAATGGATCGTATGGCCCAGATGCAGGACCAACTGGTCTTAGTGATGCGTGAGTACGGTTGCCTGCAACGTACTCAAGGGGCGCCTGCCCCAGGCCAGCCAGTCCCGGCACATCTAGGACAGCTGGGGCAACCAGCGGGGCAGCCAGTGGGGCAGCCAATGGGGCAACCAGCGGGGCCGCCAGCGGGATAACCAGTGCAGCCGCCAGCAGGGCAGCCAGGACAACCAGTCCCGGTACTACCGGCCCCTGGACAACCGCCTGCACCACCCCCTGTAGCCCCGATTGTGCAGTGGAAGCAACCCCGTTTACGGGTGACATTTGATGGCTCTGCGGATGCATTGCCCTGTTTTCTACACCAAATGGACAATTACATGAGAGAACAGGGTCATTCCTTCCCCATGGAAGACAGCCGAGTGAGATTTGTCTCCTCGCTTTTGGCCGGAAAAGCCGCAGATTGGATGGTTCTCCAGTTTGATACCCGGGCCCGTTCCATACGGTCACTTAATGAGTTCATGCAAGCATTAAGAAGACGCTTCGAGGATCCGTTCCAGGAAGAAAAGGCCAAGGATCCCCCTCTGTCCGTGAATTTGCAGACAAGTTCCAAAGACTCACTAATAAAATAGTTGATTGGACTGAAGCGACCCAGGTACACTACTTCAGAGCAGCATTGCACCCTGAGATTCTCAACTGGGCATACATGCAACGAGACCCAGCCCCCTTGGAAGACTGGATTTTACTGGCGGAAGAGGTGGAAAGTCACCGTCAGTTTATTTCTCTTGCCTGATGGCAGGCCAGGGAGGGGGGCAGCCAGAAAAACCCTCCCAAACCGGCTGCTCCTCAGGCCCCGCAGAGGCTGGCTCTACCTCCACTGGACTGATCATTGTGATTTCAAAGGGGAGCCTGCCTCGTTTGCAGTGCCATGGGCCACTTCACAGCAGCTTGCCCGTCACGTCAGGCACCGCCGAGTCCCTCTGCCCAGCCGGTTGGGACTCCTCGCGGGAGGGGATGCGCTTGAGGGAGAGGCACCGCAGTTGAGCGAAGAGTCATTCCAAGATGAAACGTACCCCCAGCTCTGCTTGCCGGAGAGGTAACATCGGACCTTTCGCCTGCAGACCCGTCGGGGTCCAGGATTACAATTACTACCCCTGGAGACATCAGCTCCTCTTCCTCCGAGGAGGGTGACCACTGGAACTCCCCTGCCCTTTATCTGGAGTCTCTCCTTGAACCGCCAAAAAACGGACTGGGTCTGCGGTAGAGGGGGCAATACCGCAGACACCTGCAGAAGCTACTGCAAAGCCCGGGACAAGACCCGAAGCCCCCTTCATGGTGAGTGAAGTGGAAGAGACTGTGTATGTAGATGTCATATTGCAACATTATAAAAAGGGTCCTCAGTTACAAGTCAAAGCCTTAATTGTCTCTTGGTGTGCCCGTTCGTTAATAAACAAAACCACGTTTAAGGCACTCCAGGTGAAGTCAGTCCCTCTGCCTGCTCCGGTCCAATTTGCCCAGATTGACAGCAGTGACTTCAAGGGGGCCCCGGTAGATCACCGCACTGACGGGGTGGCAATGGGAATTGGCCACCACTGGGAACAAATCAACCTTACTATTGTGCCTAATGTTAGATATGCGGTGGTGTTGGATGCCAGTTGGCTCAAAGGACACAGTCCCACCATAGACTGGGACGCTGGGACTTTAATGTTCAACAGCTCGTTGTGTGAATTACACCGACATGACGTGGCCGTTAAAACCATAATCAAGCCAACCCCTGCCCTTGCAGCGGACCCCTCCAGTCCAACCCACTTGCCACCCGACTATCAGGACTTTGCGGATGTGTTCAATGTACAGGAGTGTGATGTTTTACCTCCCCACCGCCGAACAGACGGTGCTATTGAGGTGGTGGGGGATGGAAAACTACTGAAGAGTAAGATCTACCCAATGAGCCCTGCAGAACGAACTGTGCTCCGTGAGTTTTTAGACAAAAACCTGGCTTGCGGTTTCATCCGACCATCCACCGCGCCCTGTTCGGCACCAGCCTTTTTCGTAAAAAAAAAATGGGGGATTTGCATTTGTGTATTGACTTCTGGAAACTCAATGCTGTTACTCAAATGAATGCCTACCCCATCCCCCTCATTCCTGATCTTTTGGGACAATTGAAGGAAGGACACATTTTCACTAAGTTGGATTTAGTCGAGGCTTATTACAGAGTCAGAATTCGGGAGGGGGATGAATCTCTGACAGCTTTCTCCAGTTTCTTTGGGATGTTTGCATTTATGGTGATGCCGTTTGGATTGAAAGGGGCCCCAGGGGTCTTCATGCAACTCATTAATGAGATCCTCCATGACCTGCTATTCAGAGGAGTGGTAGTTTATTTGGATGACATTCTTATTTACTCTAAAACCATGGAGGAACATGTTGCATTGGTCAGAGAAGTGTTGCAATGTCTTAGGGATCATCAGCTCTATTCCAAACTTTCTAAGTGCGAGTTTCACAAGAAGCAATTAACCTTCCTAGGATATGTCATCTCGCACCAAGGACTGACTATGGATCCCGAAAAGGTGCGGGCTGTGCACAGTTGGGAACCACCCTCTACTCGCAAACAAGTCCAAAGGTTCCTTGGGTTTGCAAATTTCTACAGGGCATTCCTCCCTCATTTCGTTCGGATTGCTCTGCCCATCACAGATCTCCTTAAAACTAAGGGGAAAGGGGATTCGGCCACTTTGCCCAACGCCCGGGTGAAGTGGACCCCCCAATGTCAAGCCGCCTTCAATAGTCTAAAGCAGCTCTTTACCTCGAGCCGGTCTTGCAACACCCCGACTGCACTCAACCGTTCATAGTTCACGTAGACACTTCTGACGTAGTGATGGGGGGTGCACTACTGCAACGGGGGGAGGATGGACACCTGCGTCCGTGCACTTATTTTTCCAAAAAGTTCACCCAATCCAAACTCAATTGGGCTATTTGGGAAAAGGAAGCCGCCACTGTCAAACATGCATTGACAGTGTGGAGACAGTTTTTGGAGGGTTCCACTGCCTTTTGAAGTGTGGTCCGATCACAAAAATCTGATCGCCCTAACGGAGGCCCGCAAACTGTCTGCAAAACAGGTGACCTGGGCGGACTTTGCCCAATTCCGATTCATCCTGAAGCATGTACCAGGGAAGCAAAATCTGCTGGCTGACGCCCTATCTAGACTTCCCCAATATCCCACCAAGGTTGACCGACCCACAGAGTCGCTCTTCACCCCTGCCCAACGGGGTCAAGTGCCCACTCTGGCCGTGCAAACCCGTTCTCAAACTCACTCCCCACCACTGCCACTTCTAGAGGGAACAAATGCCCCGCGCCCAGGCGAGCCGGTGATGCCACCCATCTCGTTTCCTTCTCCCTCGGAGCAATCTACAACCATGTCTCCAGAGGCACGGGGACCTGAGCACCCTGTTCAACCGCCCCCCACTCCAGTATCCACTCCGTCCCCGGTCCAGCTGCCCGCCGCCGCTACTCCGGAGGGGGTGGAAGGTCTGTCTGAGCCCTTCAGTAACACTCTTCTTCGTAGTTATCACACGGAACTTTCCTCTCGGACCCTTCCTGCCTCTCTAGTTAATCGTGGGGATTTTTGGTACAAGGATTCTAAACTGTATGTGCCTGAGGTGTTGCGGGGGGAGGTTTTAGGTTTGGTTCATGGTGCCAAGACCGCCGAACATTTTGGATTCCTTAAGACTTTGCATTTACTTAGAAGGCAATTTTGGTGGGCGGGCATGCGGTCAGATGTGGACTCCTTCATCTGCAGCTGCCCCATCTGTGCAGCGGCCAAACGGGCACAAGGAAAACCGCCCGGACTCTTGCAACCGTTAGAGACCCCCTCTAAGCCTTGGGCCCCTCTAAGCCCCCTCTAATGGACTTCATGATGGATCTACCCCTAGTGGGGGAAAGACTGTACTTTGGGTGATTACTGATCTCTTTTCAAAACAGGTGCATCTTGTGCCCTGCGCAGGTATCCCTTCTGCCCTGAAATTGGCCCGCCTCTTCGTGTCACATGTCTTCCGTCTGCATAGCTTTCCACGCAAGATAGTTTTGGATCTATCCCCTAGTGGGGGAAAGACTGTACTTTGGGTGATTACTGATCTCTTTTCAAAACAGGTGCATCTTGTGCCCTGCGCAGGTATCCCTTCTGCCCCGAAATTGGCCCGCCTCTTCATGTCACATGTCTTCCGTCTGCATAGCTTTCTGCGCAAGATAGTGACGGACAGGGGTTCTAGTTTTGTGGCCAAATTCTGTAAAGCGTTTCTCAAACTGGTTGGAGTGGAACTATCTAGTGCCTTCCATCCCCAAACGAATGGTCAAACTGTATGAGTTAATGCGGTATTGGAATGTTATTTGCGCTGTTATGTCAATTACCATCAGGATGACTGGGTAAATCTGTTGCCTTTTGCCAAATATGCTTACAATAATGCGGTTCACCAATCCACAGGGTTCAGCCCATTTCAGATTGTTCATGGTACAGAGTTTAATCCTGTGGGCCATGTCGATGTGTCTGAGGAGGAGGGGGGGCTGATGTGGCTGAATGGATGGATTCCATTCAAACAACCTGGCCATGGCTGGTTAAAAATTTGGACCGAGCCAAACAAAAGTACAAAGCTCAGGCTGACAAACATCGCTCCCCTGGTAAGGAGTACAGGGTGGGGGATCTCGTCTATCTGTCCACCAAGAACCTACGATCCACCCGCCCATGTACTAAACTCAGTGCCAAGTACATAGGTCCATTCCCCATTTCCCGGGTTATCAATCCAGTGACTGTAGAACTCTCCTTGCCCAAGTCTCTACGGAGAATTCATCCTGTGTTCCATATCAGTCTCTTAAAACCATACGTTCCTTCCCAAAGGTGGCATCCTGAGCCGCAACCCGAGGTGCCTGAAATGGGGGGGGGGGACATTTTGAAGTGGCTAAGATACTGGATTCCCGCTTTCACTATGGGGCCCTTCAATACCTGGTTCGCTGGAAACATTTTGGTGCTGCCCAAGATGAATGGGTGCGTGCCTATGACGTTTCCGTCCCCCGCCTGGTGCAAGAATTCCATTCCACCTACCCTCACAAACCCTTGGGGAAGGGTGAAGGGGGGTCTTTAGGGGGGCAGAATGTCAGGAGCAGGCCCTGAAGACAGTTCACGGCTGCGCTCCCAGGTGTTGTTTTGCAAGTTCTCTCCAAGGCCAGATTAGATCACCACTCAGTGCCCCGTCTTTAGACTTCATAGATTCCTTCAGTGTGGGAATTGCCAAGGTCTCCTTCCTGCCACCGGGAGGGGGGTTGCCAGGGTTACTGGTTATCTCTTATTGCTTTGTATATATGCCAACTGCTTTCCCTTAGCCTTTCCGTAGTAACATCAGATTTTTGTTTCTCTTTAGCCTCCCTAAAGGAGGCTAAATGTCAGGAGCAGGCCCTGAAGACAGTTCATGGCTGCGCTCCCAGGTGTTGTTTTGCAAGTTCTCTCCAAGGCCAGATTAGATCACCACTCAGTGCCCCGTGTAGATTCCTTATAGATTCCTTCCTGCCACCGGGAGGGGGGATGCCAGGGTTACTGGTTATCTCTTATTGCTTTGTATATATGCCAACTGTTTTCCCTTAGCCTTTCACTAGTAACATCTTGAATATTGACTTCTGTAACCTGTCGTGCTTAATCAATAAAACTGCTTTCGTGGACTTGCCATCTGCTGGAGTCTGTTTATGGGTTTGCCGCAGGACTAGAGTTGACACTGAGTGAATGCTTCATACGCAGTCTGCATCAGGACTTCAAAGGTCTGTGCAGAGGGGGCTTGTAAGCGGTTTAACTTTTTGCGAATGTCCGCTGCACTTTGACCAATGAGAGCAGTCTTTAAAGTGTGTTCAGCGACTGGGGAGTCAGGGTCCTGATCCATGTAACGTCTGAAAGCATCTTTAAGCCTAATCATGAAATCAGTGGGGGATTCCCCAGGCAACTGAAAGGTTTGGTAAATCCGGTGGTAGTTAATTGCCTTTGGCACCCCAATTCTTAAGCCATGGAGAAAGCAGTCTCTGACAGTAGCCAGCATCTATCTCCTGGGGAGGGGAGGCAAATGGATTTGACCACACTTCTCCTGCCCCCCCCCCCGATTGCAGCCACCCTTTTGTCCCATTCCTTAGCGGCTTGATTCAAGACTTCTCGCTTTGATTCAGAATCCAAAAGAGCTGGGAAAGTGTGTGCAGATCAGTGTGTGCTGAGAGGAGGGATCAGTCATATTTAGCTTTGACTCTCTAGAAACCTGGAAGTGCCACATCGCAACAGGCCTTTTACCACTCAGACTCCCAGTTTGAGTGGTAAAAGGCCTGTTGCGATGCGCCACTTCTGGGTGTAAACCAGAAGTTATGCGATTGCGTCAGCGCGGCTCCCTCAGCTCCATCCCAAAAACCTCCTGCCAGAGAAGAGGGGGGACCTGGCAACCCTATTAAAGTGGTTTGCTTGTCAAGAAGATAATGGCTTCCCGTTTGTTCCTGCTTTATGCCTGTAGTCAGTTATCCTTTAAATGACCGTCATTGTATATTTCAACTGCTTTTTGTACCTGTCAATTTATTTATGAACAGAAGAATTGATTGCAAAATTAGCTAGATTGACAAATATTGATGGCAATCTTAGAGTCCTCCCCTACTGATCCTACTGTGCCTTTTAATGACTGGAGGCAGGGCTGACAGATTGGGGGGGGGGATGGAAACTGCAAGAGAGCCATATAGTCCTGTGCAAAAGCAATAAAAAGCACTCCATTTGCAAATGGATACATCCATATTCATTATGACCCATCCAAACATCTCAGTGAAGGATAACTTTTAATGATGGTGACGAGCAAGAAGGATGTACACCAAACCAGCAGGTAATTGAGCATTCTTGCTTCTGCCTTGCACTCCATTAGTGATCATGGACAATACCCTTGCCTCCACCCAGCCAGCTTTCTGGGTAGCCATACTAATGCCTCGGGGAAGCTTACAAATGGAACATTATGTATATTTGTTGCGTTGCATTGCATGTGTATTTTAACTTGGTTTTAATTGTTTCAATGATGCATTTTGTTTACTTTTAATGGCTTTTTAAGATATGCTTTTATTATAGGTATTTTAAATCTGTTATCCATCTTGGTGGCTTAATGAAGGCAGAAAGGCAGAGTTTAAATTTTGTAAATAAAATAAATGAATATAAGCAGTAGACTTTCCTTGTGGTTTGTCTCTGTATATTCAGGGATATACTGCCCCTGAACAAGGAGGTTTCATTAGCTATCACAACTGATAGGAGAAGATTCCATAATTGGAAATGGGATGGCGCAGGTAGGAAAAGCTTCAGGTAGGGTAAATGGAGAGTGGTGGAGCAAGGTAAGTAAAACTTGTAGCACTCCTGTGTTTGGAAGGTACCAGCCACCCACTGCTATTCATAGCAGGGCCCTGGCATCTGACCAACTTGCTCTCATTGGGACTCAGCCCCACACAGAGAAACAATTTACATTCCAATAGTATGATGTCAGTTTTGCTTACTGAGCACAATCCTGAAGGGGGGGTAGGTGACTGGGAGAAGAGGAGCCATTTCTCCTCCTCAGAGGCTTCCCAGCTGTCACAGAAGGGGGGGAAGCAGTTTTAAAAATAAAAAAGGGGGAAATGCCCCATTGAAAACAGCGAGGCCGCACCACCAAAAAGGGGGCACAGCCCCACCACCATTCAAGGGGAGTTCCCAGGGTTAACGTGTTGTGGAAGTTGCCTAAAGGCAGCTCCACCCCAAGAATGCCCCCCCCACACCGGCACAGGCTTTCCATTCCAGGAAAGCCCTGCTGGCGTGGTGGCACCCGGACGCCAGCATGTTTGCCCCTGCACAGGCGTAGATGCACCTTATTCTGTGATGAGACGGCACCTATGCTGGCACAGGGTCACACCAGCTCCAAAGGAGCTTTGCCCACCCTTTCACGAATGTGCTGCCCATTGACTGCTCTTCCTAGATATTCACATTTCATCACATTATGATATTTTGTAATAAACAAATACCCAGCAGGTCACTAGTTGCCTCTGGCAAGAGCCCATCTGTCATGGCCCAGACTTCAACAGGCGAAGCATCATCAGAAGAAGAGCCAGAGCAGGGAGAAACAACGGGCATTGCACCTCAGGCAGCTGAGAATGCAGGGTAGGGTGAAGGACAACAGATAGGAGTAAACACCAGCCCTGCTGAGGATTCTGAACTAAACACAGAATCACCTCGGCACAACCAGATGCAGCTGTAACTCCACAGAAGCAGGACCCACCCAGCTCACCTGAACCCACTCAACAGCACAGGCAAAAAGGGAGAATGGAATTGCAAAGTAAAAGGAGAAGTGCACGTCTACAGGCATTAAGAAGATGGCTCCAAGACTGTGAGTCGTCTGAGGATGAGAACTAAGGCAAAGGGAAACAGCTTAAAACCATGCTTGGAACAGACTTGCGAAAGCAATTGTTGCAAAAGGATCTCTGACTTTTGTTGCTGATGCTCCTAGACATTGATGAACAGACTTCTGACCCTGTGGACCGGACTTTTGACTTTGCCTCTGCACGCCTACTTTATCTTGGTTTCCAGCTCCTGGTGGGATCTCCCGGATTCCTGCATTCCTGAACTACTAACAGCCTGCGCTCAAGACCAGTAGCCGGCAGTAACCCGAGATGACCTGGCCTAGCACACCATCTGATCTTGTGTTATAAACAAGTCGCTCCTCTCAAAGGGAAGACTAAGAAGTTTCTATCCTCAGCCTTCCCCTCAAAGAAAAATTCAGATGGTTAATTACCCCAAATCTGTATATGGAGAGTCAAAGCTACATATGACTGATCACAATGTCTCTGTGGATTGTTCCTGATAGCTGGTCTCTGGTTCTTTATATTCTCTCAACAAAAGTCCATTTGTTTTAAAATATTGTTGAAGGCTTTCACGGTCAGAGTTCATCGGTTCTTGTAGGCTATCTGGGCTGTGTGACCGTGGTCTTGGTAGAGACACTGTCCTTCGATGTTACTCTTCTGAAGATGCCTGCCACAGCTGCTGGCGAAACGTCAGGAAAGAAAATACCAAGACCATGGTCACACAGCATCCCAAATGCCATATTTTTCTCTAGAAAAATTCTGCTCTTTCTCTAGCAAAGCCTGGGCAACAAGTTGACCCAATTTTAAAGTCATTTTTATTTTAAAGGAAGACCCATTGATAATCCGTGTCTTTATTCATTATTTAAACTGTCACACAAACTGCAATTTCTCAAGTTCAAGAAGGTTTACAAGTGAAAAACATATTATTTTGCAATCTTTTTTGATATTATTTGAAAACTCATATAAGAAATTATGGATAATTTGTGTGTACCGACACACGACAGCCAATGTGAGTGGTAAAGTAGAACTGGGGGGTGGGGAGAGAACCTGGAACAGACTTGCTTGAAATTGTACCATGTTGCTTTTTCCTCAGCCATGAAATTTACCAGGTAACTCTGGGCCAGTCATTACGTCTCAGCCTAACATCCTTCACAGGGTTGTTACCAGGATAAAATGGGAAGGGGGAGAACTTGTTTACCATTCTAAATGCCTTGGAGGAAGACTGGGATAAAAATGTAATGAACTCAGGAGTACGTCTCTCTATTTTTCCCACTCCAGACACAGATTAAAGAAGAAGAAACACAAACATGAAATCCTCTTTGTGACTCCCAAATTTTCCCCTCCGAAGCAAGGGGAAATACAAGGAAGGGATGTACTTCTTCCCTCCTCCTTTCTATCAGAAGCCAGTCATTGGGCACATGAAGATTTTAGGGTTGCCAGGTCACCCCTCTCGATCGGCAGGAGGTTTTAGGGGGCGGGGCTGGGGAGGCCATGTGTGCTTGTGGCTGCGCACATGTGATGACGTCACTTCCGGGTTTATCCCCAGAAGTGCTGCATCACCACAGCCAGTTTAACCCCCCCCCCCCCCGCGCCTTCACGGGGCTTCCATTAAGGTGCGGGAAGCCATTTAAACAAATCTGCGCCTCCGGTGCAGATCTGTTTAAAGGGCCCCCATGCGCCTTCTGGGAAGCCCCGTGAAGGCACGGGGGGGGGGTTAAACAGATTTGCACCTCCCGGCCGGGAGGCACACATCTGTTCCATGCCCCCCACGCACCTCTTCCACGCCCCCCGAGAGTCCCGGGAAGGTAGGTGGGGGTCTTTAAACCCCTCTGCACTCTCTGCGCAGAGAGTGCAGAAGGGCTTGACAACCCCCGCCCACCTTCCAGGGAGTCCCTGGAAGGGGGCGGGGGTCTTTAAACCCCTCTGTGCTGCCTGCGCAGACAGCACAGAGGGCTTGTTTAAAGGACCCCCCACGCGCTTTCATGGGGCTTCCCTGAAGGCACGCGGGGGGCCCTTTGAATAGATCAGCGCCTCCCAGCTGGGAGGCACAAATCTATTCCAAGCCCCCCCGCATGCCGTCAGGGGACTCCCCTGAAGACGGCACAGATCTGTTTAAAGGGCCCCCCGCGCGTCTTCAGGGGAGTCCCCTGAAGGCCTGTGGGACAGCTTGGAATAGATCTGTGACTCCCGGCCAGGAGGCACAGATCTATTTAAAGGGCTCCCTGCATGTCTTCAGGGGAGTCCCCTGAAGGCGCGCAGGGGGGCTTGGAATAGATCTGTGCCTCCCGGCTGGGAGGCACAAATCTATTTAAAGGCCCCCCCGCGCGTCTTCAGGGGGGTCCCCTGAAGGCACGAGGGGGGCTTGGAATACCCTCCTTTAAACAGAACCCCCTTTCCACACACCCCTTTAAACAGATCTGTCCCTCCTAGCTGGGAGGTGCAGATCTGTTTAAAGCCCCCCCCCCGCACCTTCAGGGAGCCCCCTGAAAGCGTGGGGGGCCGAATTTTCCCCCAAACTCCGGATCTTGCCTGAATTTCAGGGATCGGAAGCGGGGAATTCAGACTTCAGCACGGCCCAAATCAAAACGGGCCGAATTTTGCCGAATCTGAATTTTACTGAATTTTTTTTTCAACAGCCCTAGTGGATTGGCAGGCAATTGCCTGCTGAAACTATCCACCTGGAAACCCTAAGATTGTAGCATGGGCCAGAGTTCAACACCGCATGAATGCCTTTTCCGCACTACTCCTTCGTGACAGCTCTGCTCTTCCAAACAAAGTCTTCTGAAGGTGTCACCTTACAAATGGGTAGGATCAGTAACTGCCCATTCACCTTTATTCTTTGTTGTGGCTCCCACCTTGTTGAATAGCCTGTCAGAGGAGATCAGGAAGGTTTCCACACTTGTATCTTGTGCAAAACTGAAATGTTCAGGAAGGCATTTTTAGAAAGGTAGCGTGAAACAGGAGAGCATATCTATAGTAGAATATATAGTCTTGAATCGTAGGTATCATCTTGCTTTTATGATATTGTGTTCTACCTGTATAATTCTGCTTTTTGCATTGTTTAGAGTATACCTTTTCTTACACAATTTGCTGTTTGTACTGTTTTCTAACTCTGTAATCCTAGATTTATCGCACTGTTCATTGTTTCCCTTATGGTGTCTGATTGTATCATTTCATATTCTATGATTCGCCTTCAGTCTCAATGAGAAAGGTGGTCAATAAATAAAGTTAATTGATTAATTAAGTTCTGTAGGCTAAGGGGAGTTAAGGTACTCTGAACACTGTATGAAAACACTTATTTGTTTGCAGCATTTGTATGCCACTTTCATCTCCACAGGGACCTAAAACAGCTCACAGAAAACTACTGAAATACATTTTTTTCAACCAACAGGCTCCCCCCCAACAACAACAACATACTTAAACAACAATGAATGAAGAGGCACCCAGGCTGATCCTGATCATCAGGGCTAAGAGCCCTTCAGCTGACACCTCTGCCCCCACCCAAGATTTAAATACCTGCAAGGAAGGAAGACAAATATAAGCCAGATGGCATTCTGCTGCTGATAGCAAGCTAGCAAGACCTTACTCTCTCACACACACACACCAAAAAAAACACAAGCCACTTGAAAACAATTTGTGACTGCAGTTCTCCACATGAGAACTAATACATTTTTCTCAGGATCATAGCAATTAGCATAACGTAGGCTGCATAAAATGCCTTATATCTCCCTGTACCTGTAATCCATAGATTTGTCCAGCCCTGCCCTACGTACCCATAAATGAGCCCAGATGCACTATAAAGCTGATGTGTAAAGAGAATCGAAGTCCATGTTAAACTGACCCGTGAGCTGAAGTTCTCATGGCTCAGGGGGTGACGTTAAGCTTTGTTCTCCTGTCACCTTGAAAATAGCATGTTTCTGGGGGTGCAAAAAAGAATGTGATTTTGAGAAAGTATTTTTTAAAAAACGGGTCCTTACAAATATAGATGAATCTCCAAAAAGTGTGGGGAAATCACATCTTATAGGGCCTCCAGGGAGCACTGGACAAAGTTGAACCCTGGGTAACATCATCTGACCCAAGTGCATGTGAGCAAGCCATGAGGAGAAGGAGAGTGTGGGTTTGGAAAGTGGGACAGATTATTGCCAGCGAGGAGAGAATAACAAATCCATTAAGTCAAGGGTGAATTTCTGAGAATTACACAGAAATGAACAGACATCACATCACAACTTGCTTTCTGCTAGTCCTCCTTTTGTGACTGCTGTGGGCTTTTCAAAGAGAATCATAGTGCTTAACATGCAGTATTTTTTATGGAATCTTACTTACCATGTTGACATACATAACTGCAAAATCACAGCCTACCTTGACGCTGAGAACAGTTTGGAGGTGGTTGAGTATCTTCACTGCAGTACACCTCAGTTTTAAAACAGTATTTTGTGACATCACAACTCATCTGAAGACTCTAAAATAAATATATTTACACAAACATATGCACTGAACCTATTCATTGGATCCCATAAGCTATGCTACAGGCACAGGAGCCAGAACATGATCACCATTGGTGGTAGGGTTGCCAGCATCCAGGTACTAAGTTTAAACAACAATAGCAGCACACATGCTCATACGTAACAACGTTTAACTAACAATATTTGACTGTATTATGGAAGAAACATGCATAAAGTATAATCACAATTACAAATGCTCTGTTTCACAGATACAAGTAGAAATAACAGCGAGGAAGTAGGTTGCTTCCTTTCAATTTCTATCATGTAAACATCCCCAGGTTACTTTACCGGGATTCCAAGGCAGAAATTTCCTTGCACAGTCCAATTGTGCCTACGACCAATGGAACTCAAAAGGTTCTCCAATCTTTTTGCAGGCTGATAGGGACCATAAGGTTACTGTAGTTTAAATTCATTCTACCTGTCTCCATCAGCTGAAGATGTTTATGGGGGCAAAGGGTGCTGAAAGATCTTAAAGAAAGAATGCTAGGTTGAATTCATTATTTAAACCTGTCAGATTCATAGTTATAAAGAGGTGTACGAACCTCATTTCTTGCCTCCGAAGTAATTTAGTAATATTTGGGCGATAATAAGAACGGGTTTTATATTGCCACATGCAAAAAATAGGAGGTCATTGTCAGTATGTAATTTCTGTAAGTAATGACTCGTGAGGGGTGCGTCCAATACCTTGGCGCGTATCCGCGCCCTATGTTCCCCAATCCTTAATTTAAGTTGTCTAGTGGTCAAGCCGATATACATTAAAAAGCACGGGCACAAAATGACGTAAACAACATTTTGTGACAGACAATTTGTAAACTGTTTTAATTTAAACTTGAATTTCGTGGCTGTGGAACTCACTTCTTTGATCGGGAGACTGTAAGTGCAAACCACGCATGCGCCACACTTGTAATGGCTGGCGATATTAACTCCTCGCTTGTTCGCTAAAGAGTCGGTTTTAACAAACAATTCCTAATGGAAGAAGTCTGTCTTAGACCAAATAAGGGTGGCTGAGAAGAGCCGGGTGTATTGTGTAATACATGCTATTGGTGATAAAAAAGGGGGACCTGAATAAACAGGTACCACCCTTGTGGACTTACCGGGCAGGAGACATGGGAAGGGGAGTTGGTCTCTCTGGGGGGGGCTGCCGCCATCTCGCGAGGCCAGGCTGGCCTCTCGGCTTCTCCCCCTCCCTTCCAAGGCGGGGGGGCGTCCTGACGTCACCCCCCTCTGCGCCTATTTAAGCCAGGCGCAGCCCAGCTGCCGTCCTCTTTGGACGGGACAGCGAGGTCAGAAGGAGAACGGCTGGGAGCGCTTGGGTCGGGGACCACGTGGCAGCGCGAAGGAGCAGGAGGAGTTTCAGGGAAGCAAGTAGCCTGCTCTCGGCTTTCCTTCCTTTTGCTACCCCTCCCCACCCCCGCGACTTCCTTTTTGTTTTCCTGGCGGCGGCGGTGCGATTAGCTGGAGCCCGCCCCCTCCCACGCTCGGCTTGGAACTGCGGGTCTTAATTAAAGCGGCGGCACGATTAGTCGGTGCCCGCTGCACCACCCCCCACGCTCGGCTTGGGACTGTGCCCCTTTCTTTGCGGCCCCGCGCGCCTCCAGGGATCTGTCCAACTTTGGTTCCATCACTCCGTTAAAGTCTCCCATCCAAATCATTTTTTCTTTAGCATATTCAGCTAATATTGATGCCAAATTATTATAAAAATTTTTGGTTTGTATTAGGAGCATAAATACCCACCAACAATATCTTTTGAAAACCACTTACAATTTCTATCAACAGGATCCTCCCATCATTATCTTTATATATAAGCTTAGGTTCAAATATCAAAGGAACATACATAGCAATTCCATTAATTTTTTTCCTTTTCATTACATGAGGTAAAAGTTTACCCAATTTTGATTGTTCCAATCTTATAGTATCCTTTGGTAAAATATGAGTTTCCTGTAAACAAAAAATATTAGCCTTAGATTTTTGTAAATGGTAAAATATCTTCTTCCTTTCGTTGGGAGAATTCAAACCATTAACATTCCATGACAATACTTGCAACATATTAACATTCAATTAACCCCATGTCATTAACCCTTGTTTAACTCTAACCCCCCTCCTGCCCCCCATTACTGCTTTTAGTATCATTTTTAATAGTTCAGCCATCATCTGACTGTGAGTCCTCCTCAGTTGTTTCTGGTAACTTTGGCCCTCCACTTGCTTCTGCCACCTTGCCTTCTTCGGGAAGATCTTTGGACGGACGACGTGCTGGTTTAGGAAGATCTCTGTCATATCTTCTTAGAAATTGATCAGCCTTGGTAGTGTCTGTGATCTTGAATCTTTTGGCCTTGAAGAGAAAAGATATGCCTTGTGGAAATTCCCATCTATGTTGAATCCCATTGAATCTCAGCTGTTCCACAATTTCTGAAAAATCCTTTCTTATCCTAAGTAGTCTTCCAGGAATCTCTTTCATTAACCTCACCAGTGTACCTTCTATTGTAAGTGGGTTTGAATAATGTTTATTCAGGATCAGATCCCGGTAGCTTCTAGAAAAAAGTTGGATTAGACAGTCCCTTGGAACATTCTTTTTTGTTGCATAAGCAGAGTTAACCCTATAAACTGTTATAATCATTCCTTCCACAATTGCTTCATCTTCCTGGAGAAAATCAGCCAGCAATACCTTCAGGAATTTTTTTAAATCTTTCCCTTCAGATTTTTCTTTGAGGCTGCGCATACGAATGCAGCTTTCCTTTATTTTTAATTCCAGCATTGCAGTATAGTCATCATGTTTTTCTTCTCTTGACTTGCTTCCATTGACATTTCCAAAGTGTCAACCCTTTTTCTGGTATCTTTGTTATCCTGTGAATGTTTCTGGAGTTTGACCTCCATCTTGTTCTGTTGGACTGTCAAAGATGAAATCCTGTCTTTCAGAGCAGAAATGGCGGCCGTATTTTGTCCAATAGCCATTGTATTTTGAGTCAGTTCTTGTTTTACTGCTGTCATCTCCTGAAGTGTTTTGGTCATCAGTTCATGTAGAGAGTTCAGGGTGACCTCAGGTTTTTGTTTAGGAGTCATCTTTGCAGCCACAGATATCCCTGTCAGAACTGGTGAAGTGGCTGGTAGGACAGTTATATTGGATGCAGATGCTCTTCTATGGGAAGTTTGCTGAATCTGGAGCTGTTTAGGATCTTTAATGAGTCCTTTCGGGTGTTTTTCTGTATCTTTTTTGTCTTTGTCTCCCATTCCAAAAATCCTGTGTTGGCTGCAATTTATAATCCACAGGGTGGGGGGTGGCCCTTGTTGCTTAAAACATCAGTTTAAAGTTTACTTAGAAAACTGGAAATAAGACTTAGTTTGTAGTCCAAACCTTAGAGAGCACTTTAGCACAACCTCTTCTTTAGTTTGCTGTCTCTTGCCAGCTATTATTCACTGCAAAAGGCTTGGTTAAGATGGTAAAATGGTTGATTAAGCTGGCAAGATTGAATTTCAAGTGCGCCACAGCTGGCAAAAAGCCAAGTTTCGATTTGAAACACGTTAGAGAGTTATAGGTAAAGTCCAGAGTGCTTTCTCTTTAGAACAATAACTGTCAGACACCTCAGTCGTGTTATTTGTTAGACATTAATGAAATGAAAAAAGGCACTTGCTGTTTTTAGATTGGGGTCTCCACGCCGCACTTCCCGGCTGCCTGAACTGTAATGGCGCCCACTCCTTGGCTCACCCGTCCCAGCAATCATCGCCGCTTTCACTGCAACGGCCGCTCCTAGGACAGGGAGCTCACCAGCGTCCTGTTCAGCATCCCCTCTTGTTCAAGGGGTGCCGCTTGCCAGGTGTTGGGGGGGGGGTTCCCTGCCCCCCAGCAGCTTCAAGCCGGCGCACGATCGGTCGTGCGGCCGCGGCGATTCCCCCCCAATCCGGAAGTCAGTTACTAAATTCTGATGTTGTTAGTCAGTTAATAATTATAAATAAATAAATAAATTTTATTTACGGCTAGTATGCCAGATAAAACTCAGTTCATAATTAAAAAACACTATTTAATGTTGTTTTGTCCAAATGTTTGTGTCAGGGAACAAAACCATTGTATATTAATTTTGTCCACAGTGAGCATAGACCATGTGTTTCAGGTAGAATGACAGGTATTCATTACTTCAGATTATGAACTGAAGCTTCATGAGAGCTGATTTTCTAGGAAGTTGGTCATTAGGTTCTAAGGCCTTTGGCTGACCTGCCATTCCTGAAGTTTCTTTCACATACAATCAAAGAAACTTTTCTGGTTTGCATCCAGCTATTCTTCTCATCACACCCTTCAGTGCAACCTAAAAGAAACTGAGGAGCTCAATAGATTTTGGGGTAATTGCTTTCATATTCTTTAATATTTGTTCCGCCTGGCTTTGATTTGGAAAATACTGATTAATTGAAAACACTTATTTTATAATTGGCAGTTTTAATATTTTGAACAATTTTAGTGTACTGAAATGGCCTCTTTAAAATTGGCAGATCATTTTAACTCTGTTCTGGCTGGTATACTGTCTGAAATAAACATAGTTTGTTTCTGATGAGACAGAATGTATGAATGCATATGAAGACTACAGAAATGTTACCAAACTGGAAAGTGTGGTAACCATGGTTTTAAGGGGAGGGTGATGCTCTTATGTTCTGTTAACATACAGCTGAGTGCCTCATATTACTTTCTTCAAATTGAGATCAGCAGGGAGACCATGGGCGCTTTCACACATGACAAATAATGCACTTTCAATCCACTTTCAATGCACTTTGAAGCTGGATTTTATTGTGTGAAACAGCAAAGTCCACTTGCAAACTATGGTTAAAGTGCATTGAAAGTAGATTGAAAGTGCATTATTCAGCATGTGTGAAAGCATCCCATGTTAGGCAGTGAAAAAAAAGTCTGGTGGCACCTTAAAGTCTAATAGATTTACTGAAGCATAAAGCGGGCTCTAACCCATGAAAGGTTATGCTTCATAACTCTATCAGTCTTTAATGTTCCGCAAGGCTCCATTTTGTAATTAAGATGTGTGGATTAGATAAGACTTGGATTGTCACATCCTCATTCCTGAGTTGGTGAAACTCTCCCAAACATTTAAGAAGTCAAGGGAAGGAGAAGCAATGGGCTGAGTCATCAGAGTGGCATGTGCACGGAGCCAGTATTGGGATCCTTCCTCTGATGAAAGAGTACTTTGGGGGAAGTACTGGATCTATGCTTTTCTGACAGGAGTGGTAGGACCCAAATGAATGGGTCTCAGGTGCATTGACTTTCTCCTTTTCTTCTCAAATCAGTCATTGGTCATTAATTACTATCATGCTTTGATCCTCCAAGATGTGGAAGACCATTCTGTGATATGTATGTAGAAAGGAAGAGGCGAGTGAAATGAAACACTCTTGCTCGACTACTTAAAGGCATTTACCAGGAACAGGGAGTTTCTAAATAAGTGAAGGCACAAAACAATGTTTTGTAACTCAGTGTGACGTAAGATCAATGTCTCTTCAAATAAGTGAACAGAGAGCCTTCTGTCTCCAAATGGCACGGGGAGGGACTGCTGAGTCTCAGAAGGACATGGGCTGCTCTGAAAAAGTAGGCTTTTCAGAGACTGTTCTCAGCATCACTGCTGCATCACTGCTGCAACTACTATGAACAAGAAACATTTCCAAAGGTAACTCATTGAACAAGCTGGAGCAGGCTAAGATCTGTGTGCAGTGTGGTTGAGAGGCAGGGAAAAGAAGTGGGTTCTTTCTGCTGTCATGAATTTACCTTTCCTTTTATCCCTTAGAAGCTCCTTGATCAATTGATCTTGAGCAGCATATATCTAGTGTTGGAGGGATATAAGGACTGAAACAAATCTTGCCACTGACAATGTAGCCTTGGGGTCCCTGTCGCTTAGTAAAAAAAGGCATTATGTCAGTCACAGAGGCATTGGATTTGTGTATTAAAAGGGGGGGAATATAGTGCGATCGAAGTTCCTCGTAAAAGCGACATTCCAAAAGGGCATGGGCTAATGTGTCAATAGAGCCAGAAGAGCAAGGGCAGATCCTGTCTGAGTAGGGTATATTCAGAATTCTGCCCTGCATTACCATAGAAGGGTTAGCATTCAATCTAGCCAAGCAAAAAGCTCTACAGAGACGAGGAGTTGTCAGATAATATGTATAGGCAGGCAGACCACGTGGAGGGGGTATTCCGAAGAACTGGGATGAACAGACGCGACGAGCACGAAAAGTAGTGCTGTTATAGTCGAGCTCTTTAATGCGCTTTTTAATTTTGGCAAAAGCTTCAGTTTTCCCAAGATCTGATAACATATCCTGCGAGAAGCCCAGCAACGCCAGTTTCTCATCTAAAATTTTTTGCCATGAGGATTTGAAAGAGTCATGCTTCAGAGAAGCTAGGAACCCCTCAGTGCTAAAGCACAGTTTAAGGTGGAGTTTAAAGGCAGCCAACCACTCCCTAGCTTCAAGTGACATTTGGCCAAACTCGAGATGGCAACACCAAAGAGGATAATTGGGATAATTTTCAGGTTAAAAACCTGAATAGCCCCTGGAATATATTTGCCACCTTTGGTGTGAAAAAATTGACAATAGCACTAACCCCAGGTTTAATTTTGTTGGACACTGCTTTTTGATGGGCATTCCAATTTAGGTTATGGGAAAACAGAAGGCCAAGGTAAACAAACTCCTTGACTTGGTCAACCTCAAAGCCATCTATTACCCAGTGAAAAAGAGGCATTTTTCTCCTCTTAGTGAAGATCATGATCTTAGATTTATGATGGTTTATTTTAAGACCTTCCCTAGAGCAGTACTCAGAAAAAGTTTGCAAAGATCTTTTCAAACCAATTCTTGTGCGGGGCAGGAGAACTGCATCGTCAGCATAGAGTAGAATCGGGGTGGAATGGCTTGCAAGCTTTGGGGGGTGGCAAGACTCTGAGAAATTGGTTGCCATATCATTCAGGTATAAATTAAACAAGAGAGGAGCAAGGAGGCAACCTTGTCTAACTGTCATGAATTTACAGGAGATTACAAATCTTAAAGCTTGTGAATGGCGTGGAGACCAGCCTCCTTGTGTGTATGATCTACCACAAGCTCTCCAGTCCATGGTGGAGGCCTATGGCTTAATGGCTAGGGCAGCCAGGTCCCCCCTCTGGGTATTTTTGGGGCAGAGCTAGGGTGGGGATCGTACATGGCACAATCACATCAGTTCCAGTTTATACCCAGAAGCGCCACATTGCAATGTGATGCTTTAACACTCAATCCCAGTTTTGGGGGCTTGAATGGTAAAGCAGCCTGCCGCGATGCAGCATTTCTGGGTGTTAACTGGAAGTGATGTAATCGTGCCATGCACAACTGTGCGTGCATGCAATCCCCACTCCTGAACCAGCTGGTCGATTGGTGGGCAATTGCCCGCCAATCCAAGCAAACTGGCAACCCGATTAATGGCTAACATTGTACATGCTGAAGACTGCAGTTTCTGGTATTTCCAATTAATAAGAATCTTAAATAGCAGTGCTGAGGAAGATATTTGACTAAGACCATGGAGAGGAGTTGCCAGTCAGGATAGACAGCTCTGGGCTAAATCTCCTTTGTAAGACTGCTGCTAATGTGGAGCAAAACATTTCAAATGGAAAAGAAAGTGTCTAGGGAGCGAGTCTGTGTTTTTATATGCAATAGATAAACTAAGGAATGATGAGGGAGTATATTTCAGAGTGATTGTAAGATACTCTGATTTTGTGGGTCAGATTAATCTCAGTACATATTAGCCTTTTTGCTCATGTTAAGTACCGTCAAGTCGCTTTTGACTCATGGCGACCCTATGAATCAATGTCCTCCAAAACGTCCTATCTTTGACAGCCTTGCTCAGATCTTGCAAATTGAGGACTGTGGCTTCGTTTATTGAGTCAATCCATTGGGTCTCCCTCTTTTCCTGCTGCCCTCAACTTTTCCTACCATGACTGTCTTTTCCAGTGACTCGTCTTCTCATAATGTGACCAAAATATGATAGTTTCAGTTTAGTAGTTTTAGCTTCTAGGGTCAGTTCAGGCTTGATTTGATCTATAACCCACTGATTTGCTTTTTTTGGGCAGTCCACAGTATCCGTAACACTCTCCTCCAACACCAAGCCTTTTTAAAAGGTAAAGGTCCCCTGTGCAAGCACCGGGTCATTCCTGACCCATGAGGTGACATCACATCCCGACGTTTACTAGGCAGACTTTGTTTGCGGGGTGGTTTGCCAGTGCCTTCCCCAGTCATCTTCCCTTTACCCCCAACATCGATGGAGGCGAGCTGACGGGGTGATTTCTCAACACCTGTTTTAAACTGCATGCTTAGTGGCGAAACCTTGTACTCGGCTTCACTTTAGAGTATCCCTCGGGGAACTGAGAACAGAGTGGAAGATTTTACTATTGGGTACAATTTGGATATGTTTACTGTAAGTATTGCATAGTGTATTGATATATAAACAGCTTACTTGTGAGATGTATACTAGATACATCGTATCAAAGAGATGTATAAAATAAGTCTCTTTTTGCCTTAGAATTCTTTCTGTATCCCTCCTATTTAATTTAGGTTTGGGGCTGAAGAAAAGATTTGAAACGGCCATCCCCCACCTTTTCCCAAAAAGTGTGCTTTTGGGATAGTACCTACTATTAGACTTTTTGAAGAAAATACAATATTTACTTGAAAGAACATGGCAATTGGTGCACTGAAACTGCACCTTACTTAGATTGTACATACTGTATATAACTTTGATTGTTCTTATATGTATCTTTCACTCTTGTATTGTTGATGTCATATGTGTAAGCACCAATAAGAATTTTTTTGCTACTTTTGTATTGGAGACTCCGTTGCAGATTTTCTAACCATTGGTATTGGCACAAGGTGCCTATTTTGTATTGTAACTACCTGGCAGTTGGCAACCTTATATAGCAACCTTATTGCGTCTTTGTGTTACTTGTGAGCTTCCAAACAACACTTTTTTCTCCCTCACCATTTGCCCCTGCCTCTGAACATTTAGGTTCCATTTAGCCAGTTGACTTTTTCTCCTGGTAAATTTGCTCAGTCCCTTTTTAAAGGCAGCAAATTTATCACCAAGTCTTTTGGCCTTTTGGGATTTGCTGCCCAAACAGGTGGTGATAGATTGGGGATGCTTTCCCTGTAGGGTTGCCAGGTCCCTTTTCGCAACCGGCAGGAGATTTTGGGGGTGGAGCCTGAAGAGGGCGGGGTTTGGGGAAGGGAGGGACTTCAATGACATCGAGTTCAATTGCCAAAGCGGCCATTTTTCTTCAGGTGATCTGATCTCTATTGGCTGGAGATCAGTTGAATTAGCAGGAGATCTCCTGCTACTACCTGGCAGTTGGCAACCCTATTTCCCTGGCATGGAGATGCAGTTATTGGGAGGTCCTTTTACCTGGTCTCACACTAACTCAGCTGCTCTTCTGTAAGGGTTCATGGTAAAAATGTTTGCTGGGAATAGTTCAAGTTGTTGTTTTCTTTGTGTAGGCTGCTCTGGGCAACCAGTTCTCCTCCATCTTTTTACTGTGAACAATTAGAAAACTAAAAGTGAACACAATGAAAAGGAGTGGCATGTTTGTAGAGTAAAAAGTACAGCTTAGCTGTTGGTCTCATGTTCAGCTCTTGAGTTCTGTTCCTGATTTGAATATATTAATAGGATAATTACTTCTTGTAAATTCCTGGAGCAAAATATTACTTAGAAAATGAGTAGGCATGATTCAAACTGATACTATCCAGTACTCAATAACAGTCACATTGTTAAATGTTTCTGTGTAACTTCTTGGAATGTTTTATCAACATTATTTTATCATTCACCCACACAACAGTCCTTTTTTAAATGTATTTTTATAAATATACAAAGTAACCAACATGAAGATAAATCGACCCACTATACATTCATAACTAAGTATGGCAATTAAATACATTTCAACTTAAATTCAACTTTTGCTGACAGAAATCAAGAAAAGATTTCCAGGTTACTAAAAATATCATTTATTTGCTTATTTGTTTAGAACATTTCTATGCCACCTCTCCAGGAACCTGCCCAATGTGGCTTACAAAATAAAAACTAAGAAAATAAAAAATTAAAACATATTAATGAAAATCCAGTATTAAAAAACCCCAGCCCAGCACAAAACAGAAAAAGAAAGAAAAGAAAAAAGATCATGAAAACATAAAAACATAAGAAGAGCCATGCTGGATCAGACTAAAGGCCCATCTAGTCCCACATTCTGTTCACAAAATAGCCCACTAGTTGCCTCCAGGATGCCCACAAACAGGATGACTGCAGCATGCTCCCCAGCAAATGATCTAAAAATGCATATTTCCTCTAGTACTGGAGGAAGTAAATGCTGTAGCCATTGTCACTAGTAGCCATTGATAGCCCCATCCTCCATGAATTTGTCTACTCCCCTTTTAAAGTCTTCCAAGTTGGTACGGTACCCATCACCACCTCCTGTGTCAGGAGTTTCACAATTTAACTATGCTCTGTGTGAAGAAGTCCTTCCTTTCGTCTCTCCTGAATCTCTCACCTTCAGCTTCAGTGGATGACCCCGGGTTGTACTTTTATGGGCAAAGGAGAAGCTTTCTCCCTGTCCACTCTCTCCACACCATGCATAATTTTATAGACCTTTATCATGCCTCCCCTTACTTGCCTTTTTTCTAAGCTAAACATCCCTAAGCATTTCACCAATCCTCATAGGTAGGGTTGTTGGCCCCCTATGTGTCCCAGCAACCTGGTATGCCATGAGGGCATATGGGACCAAAGCTGCCAGGAGAAGCAGGGTACTGCTATGCCAAGGTGAACCAAAGATTCCAGGGCTCTGGACTCCATCTTGGTGACCTGTAGGGCTGTCGATTCGGTTCGGCCCGAACTGAAAAACAGCCGAATTTCCTCTGATTCGGCGGTTTTTAGTTCGAGACGAACTGAACTCAAAAATGGCAGGAAAAGGGGGGGCGAATTCAGCAAGTTCGGGAGTTCACGAATAAATCCGGCAAATTCGGGGCCGTCAGTAAGCAGCATAACCGTCAGTAAGCAGCATTCTCCTCCCCCAGCCAATCGGTGGCCAAGCTGGGTCTTCTTCTGGCCAATCAGTCAGGATTGAGTACTGGAGGAATCAGCTGATGTGCGGCCTGGCCGGGGAGAGAGAAAGAGAGAAATCCTTGTGTGTGGGGGGGGGTGCTTGTGCACATTCGCTCCTTTCCAAGGCTGCAGGGGGAGCATTTTTGGGGGTACAGACCCCAAACTTTCAACAGAGCTTTAGACAAGCCTTCTTAAGAGACCCCCCAAGTTTTGTAAACATTGGGTCAGGGGGTCCCGAGATATGGGCTCCACCCCTTTTCCCACCCCCTTTTCCATTTCCGTGGCTGCAGGGGGCACTTTTTTGAGCAGTTTCTGTGGGTGGGGGGGAAGCCAAAGGGGGCTTTCGCCCGTTCTGCCTGGGGGGTGTATGCCCCCTCGAGTCTCTCTCTCCCTGGTTTGAGGGGGGGCTTCAGTTGTGTATCCTCAGGTTTTCCCTCATTCATAAGATTGGTTAGGTCTATTTTGATGCTTGCTCAAAACTGATTTTCAAATGGTGACTTAAAGAATGCATTTGCCTAGTCCCGAGTCCGATGCAAAAGGGGAAATTCCACCGCTCCTGCTCCTTATGCATAGCTAGCTGCCTCTGTCCCTTTCCATGCTTTGCACAGTTGCAAAGGTGTTGCTTTACTTGTTTGTGTTGCTTTGCAGTTGTGTTGCTTTGCAGCTGGGTTGCTTTGCAAACTTCTCAGCTGTTTGTTGGGGCTGGGAGCTTTGTGCGTGGGCGGCAAGCTTTGCTCAGAGATGCACATTAAGGGTGGGGTGACCCCTTTCGGGACCCATATCTCAGCCCCCCCGACACAATCTTTACAAAACTTGGGGGGTCTTGCAAGAAGGGTCTTTTGAAGCTCCGCTGAACGTTTGGGACCCCTACCCCCCAAAATGCCCCCCCAGAGCCACGGAAAGGCACGGTTGTGTTTTTAATGGCTTTATTTGGCTGAATTTTTTTCCCGAACTTTGAATTCCCGCCTAATTGCACGGACCCGAAGTGGGGGAGTTCGGACTTCGGCATATCCCGAATCTAAACGGGCCAAATTCAGCCGAATCCGAACTATACCGAATTTGTTTTAATTCAACAGCCCTAGTGACCTGTGCAAACTTTATGAGCTGTCAGGCAGAGATGGGTTGTTTGAATTCCTCTGACCTCGAGGTGGAAAATCTGGAAACAACAGGGAGTAGATGAGACTCCCTTGCATCATAAGAACATAAGAAAGGCCCTGCTGGATCAGACCAAGGCCCATCAAGTCCAGAAGTCTGTTCACACAGTGGCCAACCAGGTGCCTCTAGGAAGCCACTAACAAGACGAGTGCAGCAGCACCATCCTGCCTGTGTTCCACCGCATCCAAAATAATAGGCATGCTCCTCTGATACTAGACAGAATAGGTATGCAGCATGACTAGTATCCATTCTAACTAACAGCCATGAATACCCCTCTCCTCCATGAATATGTCCACTCCCTCTTAAAGCCCTCCAAGCTGGCAGCCTTCACCACTTCCTGGGGCAGGGAGTTCCACAATGTAACTATGCGTTGTGTGAAAAAATACTTCCTTTTATCTGTTTTGAATCTCTCACCCTCCAGCTTTAGCAGATGACCCCGTGTTCTAGTATTATGGGAGAGGGAGAAAAACGTCTCCCTGACCACTCTCTCCAAACCATGCATAATTTTATAGACCTCAATCATGTCTCCCCTTAGCCGCCTTCTTTCCAAGCTAAACAGCCCTAAGCGTCTTAACCGCTCCCCATAGGACAGTTGCTCTAGTCCCCTAATAATTTTGGTTGCTCTTTTCTGCACCTTCTCAAGCTCTGTAATATCCTTTTTTAGGTGTGGTGACCAGAACTGTACACAGTATTCCAAGTGTGGTCTCACCATAGATTTGTACAAGGGCAGTATGATATCAGCAGTTTTATTCTCTATTCCTCATCTAATTATGGCCGGCATGGAATTTGCCTTTTTTTCAGCAGCCGCACACTGGGTTGACATCTTCATTGAGCTATCCACTACCACCCCAAGATCCCTTTCTTGGTCTGTTGCTGCCAGCACAGATCCCATCAGTGTATATGTGAAGTTGGGATTTTTTGTCCCAAAATGCATCACTTTACACTTACTCACATTGAATCCCATTTGCCAGTTTAATGCCCATTCTTCCAGTATGCAGAGATCCTTCTGGAGCTCTTCAGTCCGATTTTGTTTTAACCATCCTAAATAATTTGGTATCATCTGCAAACTGGGCTACTTCACTGTTTAACCCCACCTCCAGGTCATTGATGAACAGGTTGAAAAGCACCGGTCCCAACACAGATCCCTGGGGCACCCCACTGCTCACATCCCGCCATTGTGAGAACTGACCATTGATTCCTACTCTCTGCTTCCTATTTTTCAGCCGGCTCTCAATCCATAAGAGGACTTGTCCTCTTATCCCGTGACTATGAAGTTTGCTTAGCAGTCTTTGGTGGGGGACTTTGTCAAAAGCTTTTTGGAAATCCAAATACACAATAGCCACAGGCTCATTCCTGTCCACATGCTTACTGACGCTTTCAAAAAGACTCTAATAGGTTAGTGAGACAGGACCTACCCTTACAGAAGCCATGTTGGGTTTTGCCCAGCAGACCTTGCCCTTCTATATGCTTGACAATTCTATCTTTAATAATGCTTTCCACTAATTTACCCTGAACAGACGTTAAGCTAACTGGCCTGTAATTTCCTGGGTCCCCAGGAATTTCCTGGAACTTTTTTTTATAAATGGGTGTTACATTGGCCATTCTCCAGCCCTCTGGTACAGAGGCTGATCGAAGGGACATATTACATCTTAATGAAGCATCCTTAATGAAGCACTCCAAGCAGATACATGGAACTGATAGCCAACACCTTAATCCCATCAGCAATCCAGGAACTATTCAGCTAACTCTGACTAGTCCTTTTGCATATCTAATTCACCCTCCAGCCCCATCTCACTTGCAGAGTAGATCCACCCAGCCATCTCCTGTCCACTCCTCCCTTCCTGGGAAAACCTCCCAAACATCTTCACACATCTGAAAATCTATACTAAAGTATTTACCGATACTTGATCAGACAAATGACAGTATTCTTCCATGTTGCCATTACTTCATGTCCTTTCATACTTTACTATCTCAGCCACTGGAGAAGTAATTAAACTTTTTGTCCCTGGCAAAAAAGTCCATCGTTTTTGCCAGTTACCTCATGCAGCCTCAGGGCTCATTTTTGCTATAAGTAGTGGCTTTTTCGCCATTCAAACATGTGCGTGTTTTTCTTGGATCTGAGAGACCCACCCTTTACTTGCGTGTCAGGTCCTTTTATTTCCAAGAGACGCTGGTCCATTTCTCTGCTGCTCAGTGCTGCTATCATTTGGGCGTCGCATTCTTCTTTTTTTCAAGATATTTTATTAATTAAAAAAAATACATACATTTACAATCACACAGATTCTAGTCCTTCAGGGAATAGATTTCTTCTTACATCTAATACCTTTTATAAGATTATTTCAGTGTTATTCAATATACTTAATAAATCCAGTGTCTATGTAATCTAAACATTATCTATATTATCGCTATTTATCAAATTTATTCTTTCCATTTAACATATTCAAAATAACATTGCCATTTCTTCCGTGTTTCTTCCATTGGCTTTTCTTTCATCATATTGGTTAATCTGGCCATCACCACAAATTCTTCCATTTTCTGTTGCCACTTTTCCAAATCTGGAATGTCCTCTTGTTTCGGCGTCGCATTCTTCAACTCATCATATCCTTGTGTCACACCCCTCTTTCCTTTTATTTCTTAGGCTCTTCTGTGTATCGGGTGTGTGGTTTTGTTGCTGTGTGTGTGTGTTTCAACTATTTTTAAATAAAACCATAAAATGTAGAAACAACACTTCTTTATTTAAGAATTTTCCAAGGAGTCTTATCTCTGTAAAAGTTGGTAAAAAGATCCTGAGCCCCTCCCTCTCACTAAGCTTAGTCTTCAGAATGCTAATTCCCCCATCTAAAACTGAGACTGCCTACTAAGGGTAATAGGGTTACCAACCTCCAGAGATCTCCTGGGATAACAACCAATCTCCAGGCAACAGAGATCAATTCACCTGGAGAAAATGGCTGCTTTGGAAAGTGGACTCTATGGCACTGAAGTCCCTCCCCTCTCCTAACCCCACCATACTCAGGCTCTGCCTCCAAACTCTCCAGCTATTTGCCATCCCAGAACTGGTGACCCTACTCATAGAGCAGTTGCTTTAGCCCCCTGATTATTTTAGCAGCTCTTTTCTGCATCTTTTCAAACTCTACAATATTCTTTTTCAGGTGCAATGGCCAGAAGTATACACTGTATTGCAAGTATGGTCTCCCAGACCATGGACAGCTTTCCAGTCTAAAAGTGTTAAAAGATCAACCTCTTAATTAAAATCCTGGATGAACGTAAACATTTTGGCCTGGTGCCTCAAAGAAAACAACAAAGGTGCCAGGAAGGGCATTCCGTAAATGAGGTACCACTACGGAAAAAGCCCTGAGTCTGGTTGCCACCTGCCTCACCTGTGAAGGCAGGGGTATAGATTGCAGGACTTGCGATATAGAGTTTACCTACCAGGCTGGACAATATGGGAGCAGGTTGTCATTCAGATAAAAAGGGTAAAGGGTAAAGATTCCCTGTGCAAGCACCGGGTCATTCCTGACTCATGGGGTGACGTCACATCCCAACGTTTCCTAGGCAGACTTTGTTTGCGGGGTGGTTTGCCAGTGCCTTCCCCAGTCATCTTCCCTTACCCCCAGCAAGCTGGGTACTCATTTTACCGACCTCGGAAGGATGGAAGGCTGAGTCAACCTTGAGCCAGCTACCTGAAACCAACTTCTGTTGGGATCGAACTCAGGTCGTGAGCAGAGCTTGGACTGCAGTACTGCAGCTGACCACTCTGTGCCACGGGGCTCCTCTGTCATTCAGATACCCTGACCCAAAGTAATTTGGGGCTTTAAAGGTAATACCCAGCCCTTTAAATTGTGCCTGGAAACAAATGGCCAGCCAGTGCAGATCTTCCAGCATTGCAGTGATATGATCCCAGTATCACTCCCCTGACAATAGCCTGGCTGATGCATTTTGAAGAAGCTGACGTTTCTAGACCATTTACAAAGGCAGCCCCATGTAAAATGACTTATAGTAATCTAGTGGTTCTTATGGATCACAACCTTGAGAATCTGATAAAAGCTATGGAACACACCCACCCCAGAAAAATGTACGTAAACACAACATTCACCATGACCAAACAAAGACAGATGTCCATAATCATAATGACAGGGTACATTTTCTTTAATTCCTATTAGTGGGGAGCTATCCTAGACCTCGTGACATAATAATGATGATTACTGTACATTGCATTACTGTGTACAGTAGCATCCTATGCCACCCTACACTTGTTTGGAGTGAAACAATACCTTAATAACATAATTTGACATTTTAAAAAAATTCAGAAAGGAAATTTTCAAAGTAACAAGAAGCAAATTGAAGAAAAAAATATTTTCCCCCAAGATGGGTGTTCGAGGGAACTGGAGTTTAATTGCACTCATTTAGGGCTTAATATAAGTAAAGGTGAACTTCCTTGGTTTGAGGGATGGGGGTCATTAATCTCTGTAGTCTCTTCTTTTGCTCATTTCTGTGATCTCATTGTATGAGAGCTTTTAACTGGAAGTGTTTGGAATTCCCTGTATATGCAAGACCTGAGAGTGAAGCATGAGGCCTGTTTGGTTCTTTGGAGACAACTTTATCTTAGATGTCCTGACAGAAAGAATGAAAGGGTGTCAAGACTGATACACAGCAGGCCTTCGGGACACATTTCGCAGCTTGGTACAAAATAAAAAAACACTTCAGCCTTATCAGATTTCTGTGGTGAAGACTCTGTGCATTCCTGAGAAGGGACTCACTAGAGGAGAGTAGAAAACCCAGTCCCTGGACAGAGATAAAGAACAGGCCATGCTGATCTCAAAAAGCACTAAAATGCCTCAATAATGAGTGAGCAGAGTTCTTATATGCTGAAGAACATGAGGCTCGAATCAGAGTTACACTGAGGAATGTTATTGACATGTTTTATGAATCTTTCTAGGGAATGAAATTACTCACCCCACAGGTAGCAGCCCAAAAGGCTGGAGATGTAACCTGTCCAAGTTATAGTTCAAGGAATTGTTCCTCACTGTCTATTCCTCACCAGATAGCAAACCAAGACATAATATCAAATTAGTTCCCTTGTGTCTGTCCTGCACCAAAGGTTATCCCATCACAACTTTCCAGTAGAAGGTTCTGGACAATTGATGTCCAGAAGATGTCCAGAATTTGAAGAACTACTTGCAAGCAAATTTTCTAACTGGGGGTGGGGTGGGGGGGTCCATTACAAAAAAAAAGGTTCTATTTGTTTCACGTTTGCCATCTTTGTATTGCTGTCTGTATTGGGATTTGTCCTATTTTGAATTTCCACTTTATTTCATGGTGAGAACTTACCTTGTTTCTGCACATTTCACACAGGTCAATTATTACACCAGGGGTCCCCAACCTTTTTGAGCCTGTAGGCACATTTGGAATTCTGCCACAGCATGGTAGATGCCGCCACAAAATGGAGGTGGAGCCAGCCACAAAACGATTGCCACAGTTTAACTTCAATAACACAATGTAGATACTTGCGCTATGGTGGCAGCTGCTGCCAAAGCAACATTTTAAAAAATCTACACAGCCAAATCTCCAATAATCAATGAGAAGCCTTGCTGGGCAAAAGCCCTTCCTGGCCCCACCCACTTCCTAAAATCACTTGGGAGCCAGAAAAGGTGTCAGTAAGGAGAAAGTAAGGAGGTGAGTCTCACATTTTGGCTACTCAAAGTAGGAAACATTTTCATGTGGTGTTGGGTCAATATGGCAGCTGTAATATATGAAAACTGAACCACGTGGGTCGTTGGGCGAGGAGTCTACGCATGGGTCACAGCGGCAGCCAAAGAAAATGTAGCGCCGGCAGGACAGTCCTCTGGCAATCGGAGTGATCCATGTGGTGAGTGGTTTACACTGTGGGGTCTCTGCCAAGCAGAATTCAGTCTTAACCACTCTGCATAAGACCAACTAAATCAATAAAGCAACCCAGTGCTCTCTAGTGGCTGGTTCAGTGGTTCCCTTAGAGATTGTCTTCCATTGTGATTACTTCCTCTACAGGAGTAGCCATTCTACTTTGTTGTGGCAAAACCTACAAGGGGTCTGTGGCACCTTAAAGATTAATTGACTATGACTTAAACATGTGTGAACTAGAATCCCTTTATTAGAAAGATGGAAATGGTATTGTAAATTAGCAGGTATGTGTACATGTTTACCAAGAAAAAAGAGTCTGTTAGAAGATGTGGCCAAGCATTATGAAATGAAGTGTAGGGTTAGTACTGCTGCCTCTTGTTCAAATCCGCTGTTTAGAAATCTTTTCCTCCTCTGTGTATTCTTGAGATCAATAGATGCAGAGGAATAAAAATATATGAATGCAAACATATTTCAAGATTGGAACCCCTTCACACTGAAAGTACCTTGGGGGTTTTTCAGTAGATATCCTGGTAAACATAAAAACAAATGGGCTTTATTGTAAACAAAAGAAAGAGGAATTACATTAGGCCATGGTCCAGTCAGAGTTGTGCTCTTTAAAATCTCTTAGATTCCCATGGGAAAGTTTTAAGTATGTGCATTTTACCCTCCCATTGCAAATATATATATATATCAACAGTGCTTTGCTATTGGAAAAGTCAACATGCAAAATTCCTCCAGACCTAACTGGGATATGGATTACATGATCTATCCTTACTTTTGTGTGAATGTAAAGTGCTGTCAAGTCACAGCCAAATTATGGCGACCCCTTTTTGGAGTTTTCATGGCAAAAGACTAACAGAGGTGGTTTGCCAGTGCCTTCCTCTATCCTTACTTTTACCTGCAGCATATTTGCTATCACCTCTCATTATCCTGTCACATAGTGATCCTAGATTATTAAATTTTTGTTACACAGTGTTGGTTAATAACCGGGGTACTGAGCCTTCTCAGCAACCTTTTGATCTTTACCCTTTAAATCTGATCTGTAACTGTATCCCACTCATGCCTTGGAGTTACATTCTGCCTTTCATGCCCTTTGCCATGAAAGCAACATGTTATGCTGTATGAGGGCATTGTGAAAACTTGCCTCATCCATGCAAGTGATTCTGTAGCTGAGTATAAGCGAGTACATATTAATGCAGATTTAAAAAAAACTTGTCTCTGGAGTTCTGCCAATGCTTCTTAACAGGTGAATAAATAAAAAGTGTCTATGGATTTTTCAGCATTACAGAAGCGAAAGTCCATCTGAACATTAATGCAACATTTTTGCTTTACAGGTGAAGTGAAACTAGAGCTTGACTGCTATTTTCCCCAACTTCCGTGAACTCTCTGCAACTGGAATGATTCCCTGTAGACCTTAAACTGCTAGACTTTTATCTCATCTCACCCCAAAATGGAAAAGTATCTGAAGAATATTCTTGTTCTCTCATTTGGATTCTTGCTTCTGTTTACTGCTTATTTAGGGCTCCAGAACCTACAGGTGAGAGGACTTAATTATGGTACTTCTTCTCCTAGGATGATGAGAGTTCATACAGGAAAGATATCTTCAGTGAGCAGTAGCTTTGCAAGATAAGCTAGAAAAAACTAAAAATGAATTGAATATAGCCCAAGAAACTCATAAGTCTAGATACACCAGGTGGAAAAACAGAAATGCCATGTTACCTGAAAACTTTGGAAGACCAGCCAACTCAGCCTTTGTGCCTGGTAGAAAGAGTGTGGGCTCCCCCTCCACCATAAAGAATATTTGAGTGATTGTGGGAGAAAACACCTTTCTCAGAACAAAGAGGTCCCTAAGGCACTGAGTCCCATAGTTCCATTTCCCATGCTAGGTGGTAGAGATGCAAAGAAAGGAGTGGGCCTTTCTTTCCCCAATGTCCAAGATGTTTTGCTTCCAGAGCAGGATAGCCCTCTCCCAACAACTGCAGGAGCATTGCATTTCCATTGCATATAGGTGTTCCTATGAACAGACTGGTTCTGCTTAATTCCTGTTTTAACTAAGGTCAGATTCTTCCATGAGGGCAGAAAGGTGGTGTATACATTTTGTAAAATAAAATCAGTCGGTAAATGAAGGTGCTTTCTTGCCCTTCACTCCAAGGGCGAAAACGTATGGTCGCTTTAGCCTCCTTTATTCCCTGTTTCAGTCAGGATTCAGCCAGGATCGAACGCATGCGTTTCGTCAAACGTGCGTTCGATAGGGCTGTCGATTCGGTTTGTCCCAAACCGAAAAACAGCCGGATTTTCTACTTCGGATAGAACCGAAGTCAAAAAAGGCAGGAAAACGATGAGCCAAACCCAGCGAGTTCAGGCAGATGCCGAATAAATTCAGGCAAATTCGGCGCTCCCGAAGGAGCATTCTCCTGTGGCCAATTGGTGGCCAAGCTGGGTCTTCTTCTGGCCAATCAGTCGTGGGTGAGCGCATGAGCCCAGCTGCTGCGCAGCCTGGGGAGAGAAAGAAAGAGCATCTGTGTGTGTGTGTGTGTGTGTGTGTTTGTGTGAGAGAGAGAGATCCCCATAGAGGGGTGTGTGCACATTCGCAGCTTTTCGCAGCTCTAGGGGGACATTTTTGGAGGTAGACGTCCCAAACTTTCAGGGTAGCTTGAGGGGACCCTTCCTGCAAGAACCCCCATGTTTTGTAAAGATTGGGTCAGAGGGTCTCGAGATATGGGGCCTGGAAGGGGCGCCCCCATTCCCCCAAAGTAATGAAGCCGTTTAAAGCATAGTGGCGGCATTCTGTGGCTCCATGGGGGCATTTTTGGAGGTAGAGGTCCCAAACATTTAGGGTAGCTTTAGGGGACCCTTCTTGCAAGAACCCCCAAGATTTGTAAAGATTGGGTCAGGGGCTCCAGAGTTATGGGGCCCGGAAGGGGGCGCCCCCATTCCCCCAAAGGAATAATGCCATTAAAAGCACATTGGCGGCATTTCGCGGCTCGGGGGGGGGCATTTTTGGAGATAGAGGTCCCAACCTTTCAGAGTAGCTTTAAGAGACCCTTATTGCAAGAACCCCCAAGTTTTGTAAAGATTGGATCAGGGGGTCCAGAGTTATGGGGCCTGGAAGGGGGCGCCCCCGTTTCCCCAAAGGAATAATGCCATTTAAAGCACATTGGGGGCATTCCGCAGCTCTGGGGAGGGCATTTTTGGAGGTAGAGGTCCCAAACCTTTAGGATAGGTTGAGGGGACCCTTGTTGCAAGAACCCCCAAGTTTTGTAAAGATTGGGTCAGAGGGTCCCGAGATATGGGGTCCCCCCTTTTCCCCATTGGGAAAAATGTGCATCTCTAGAGATCCTTAATGTGCATCTCTAGTGAGCAGCAAATCCAAGGCAAAACCTTCTGTGCAGAAATGGCCAGAGTGTCTGTATTCCTTCCATTGCTGCTGCTCCTGTGCTGATCGTTAGAGATCCTGAGCTGACCTGCTGCTGCTTGCTGGAATCAGTATGGATTACTCCTCCAGTTCTGACCCCTGCTTCTGCTGGAAGAGAAGACATCCACAGCTTGATCCATTTTGGGGCTTTTACCTATAACTTTTTTGCTGTTGGGGGGGAAGCAGATTCTGTGTGTGTGTGTGAGAGAGAGAGGGGGGGAGCCAAAGTGGAGTGGGCTTGATTGCCTCTGTGTGGGACTGTGCTTTCTGCTGTTTTCATTGGTTGCCAACTTCGTCTGGAATTAACTGGGTCAGTGAGTCTCTCTGGCTGGCTGCTATTGTTTCCAATGGGCTGTGCAGCCACTTCTGCTGAAGGGGTCGTTTGCATAAGGGGGGAGTGTCCCTCCACCATGAGATAAAGGAGCAGGGCAGAAAATGCTAACTCAGGGGCTTTTTTTGCACGGTCTGTTTTGCTGCTCTATAACTTTTTTCCTGTGTGTGTGTGTGGGGGGGGGAAAGCAGATTCTGTGTGTGTGTGTGTGAGGGGGAAGCCAAAGTGGGGTGGGCTTGATTGCCTCTGTGTGGGACTGTGCTTTCTGCTGTTTTCATTGGTTGCCAACTTTGTCTGGAGTTAACTGGGTCAATGAGTCTCGCTGGCTGCTATTGTTTCCAATGGGCTGTGCAGCCGCTTCTATTGGAGGGGTCGTTTGCACAAGGGGGGGCTTTTTTGCACGGTCTGTTTTGCTGCTCACTCAAAACTGTTTTTGCAAAATGTGACTTTTACAATGCATTTGCATGGTCTCCCAGTCCCAAGTTACCTGCTCCTTTGTTCCTATTTGCTGAGTTAATAGCATATGCAATGCATAGCTAGCGTGCCTCTGCCTTGGAGTTTGCAAATTGCAACTGCACACTCCAAAGGTCGTGTACTGCTTTGGTTTGCAAACTCCAAAAGGTCTATTCATTCCAATGGGCGGAGGGGGGCACCCCCTTCCAAGCCCCATAACTCCGGACCCCCTGACCCAATCTTTACAAAACTTGGGAGTTCTTGCAAGAAGGGCCCCCTCAAGCTACCCTGAATGTTTGGGACCTCTACCTCCAAAAATGCCCCCCCAGAGCCGCAGAAACCCGTGAATGTGCTTTAAATGGCATTATTCCTTTGGGGGAATGGGGGCGCCCCCTTCTGGGCCCCATAACTCTGGACCTCTGATTCAATCTTTACAAAACTTGGGGGTTCTTGCAAGAAGGGTCCCCTCAAGCTACCCTGAAAGTTTAGGACCTCTGCCCCCCAAAATGCCCCCCAGAGCCGCAGAAAGCCGCTAATGTGTTTTAAATGACTTTATTCGGCCGAATTTATTCCCGAACTCCGAATCTCATGCCAAATTGCACGGATCCAAATCGGGGGAGTTTAGACTTCGGCATTTCCTGAATTAAAACGGGCCAAATTTTGCCGAATATGAATTTTACCGAATTTTTTTTCCAACAGCCCTAGCGTTTGATCCTGGCTGAATCCTGGCTGAAACAGTGAATAAAGGAGGCTAAAGTGACCATGCGTTTTCACCCCAAGTCTCCACCTGTTTGCTGTAAATATTTGCATCTGTTGCATTTTTGTCTCTACAGAGCAGTCTCCACTCTGAAAATGGCCTGGGCGTTGCTTCTCTGAGCGTTATCTATGGAGCTCTTATCCTGTCTGCCATGTTTCTTCCACCAATGATCATTAAGAAATTTGGATGCAAGTGGACCATTGTAGGCTCCATGTGCTGCTATATTACGTTCTCCTTGGGCAACTTCTATGCCAGCTGGTATTACTGATTCCTATGAAATATGTAGTTTTTGTTGGGAAGGGGGTACTTGAAAATACTGTCAATCTAATCAATAGGCTTTCACCATCTGAGGGGGTGTGGCTCAATGGTAGAGCATCTGCTTTGCATGCAGAAGGTCTCAGGTTCAATCCCCAGCATCACCAGTTAAAAGGATCAAGTGATAGGTCATGTGAAAGACCTCTGTCTGAGACCCTAGACAGCCACTGGCAGTATGAGTAGACAATACTGACATGGATGGGCCAATGGTCTGATTCAGTATAAGGCAGCTTCATAGATGCTCATTAGGGTTGCCAACTGGCCAGGAAAAAAAAATGTCCTGTCCCTTTAACAGAGACTTAATAAGTAGAAATGGGCCATTAAAGCTTTTCATGTCATGGAACTGGAATTGGCTGCAGATGAAACTGATCAAACCAATATAAAAGGACAACTAGCTGGGTTAGGTTAAAAGTTAGCTAACCTGATGCTCATGCAAATTCCAAGGTGAAAATATTTAATAAACAGAAGGTCCTTAATATTGTCGAAGGCTTTCACGGTCAGAGTTCATTGGTTCTTGTAGATTATCCGGGCTGTGTAACCGTGGTCTTGGTATTTTCTTTCCTGACGTTTCGCCAGCAGCTGTGGCAGGCATCTTCAGAGGAGTAACACTGAAGGACAGTGTCTCTCACAGTGTCCAGAGACACTGTCCTTCAGTGTTACTCCTCTGAAGATGCCTGCCACAGCTGCTGGCGAAACATCAGGAAAGAAAATACCAAGACCACGGTTACACAGCCCGGATAACCTACAAGAACCAACTTAGGTTAGCTTTAGATAACTTTGCTCAGACTGAGCAGCATATTAGAATTAAGAGGCCAAGTCAGGCAGCAAGATGATAGCTCAGATAATCCCTTTCTGGCTCATATTAAATGTGTTTTTTCACTTCCCTAAATTCATTTCAAAGCAGACTTTTAAAACAACCCACAATAGTAAATGGAAAGAACATAATCATATCTTTTATGATCGAAGACAATTCACTGCCAATTAGGTAGGACAAAGAGGGCTGGCAAAGGAAACAAACAGTAGATTTCAAAGGGGCGACCACATTAGCCTGTTGCAGCAAAAATAAACAGGGGGTCCTGTGGCAATGCAGAGACTGTATTCTGGCACTGTATTCCGGCATAAACCATTGTATTCTGGCATAAATATTCATGGATGAGAGCCTGCTATGAGTGGATCCCCATAATGCAGTTATGTTACATAGGAGATTTGAGTAAAGTCTATCAGAAAGCAGAACCGGTGCAAGGAAGTCACGCTTTAGAGAATAGCTCAAGAAGGAGTAGGGTTGCCAGGTCCCTCTTTGCCACCAGTGGGAGGTTTTTGGGGCAGAGCCTGAGGAGGGTGGGATTTGGGGAGGGGAGGGACTTCAATGCCACAGAGTCCAATTGCCATTTAACAACATTTTACAACATTGTTCTCTATTTTATCATCTCAACAGCAGGTAGGTTAGGTTAACAGGCAGGCAGGCAGGCCCATGGTCACTCATCGAACTCTCATGGCAGATTAGGGACCCTCAGCCTCCTAGATCTACCCTAACCACTATACTATGTTGGCTTTCATATTGTTTATATGTCTCAGTATTCACAATGTAATACTTTAATAAACTGTCTTTGTCTTGTCTTTCAAGGCAAGTTAGTGCTTAAAAGAGATAACTAAATAATGTGTTTTTGGCAGGTATACACTGATCCCAACATCTATGATCTTGGGTCTGGCAGGTGCACCTCTCTGGTCTGCTAAATGCACATATCTCACCATTGCTGGTAACTCATATGCCCAGAAAGCAGGAAAAATTGGAAAAGATGTTATCAACCTGTATTTTGGGATCTTCTTTCTGATATTCCAATCTTCTGGAGTCTGGGGAAATCTTATATCTTCTTTAGTGTTTGGCCAGTCGCCTAACAGAGGTAAATATATCTTTCTTCCCTGACATTTTCCTTTAAGACTCGGGTATGCTATAGGCTACAGCAAAGTAGATTACCCCTCCCTCCAACCCTCCCTCCCAATTACTGCCCTTGCAACCTGGGAGACAGTGTCAAGTAGAATAGTGCAGAATCAATTCCAGGGATAACAGGGAAGGCTAAAAAGAAAATGAGAAGCAGTTTATTTTAAAAATACAGGAGTATGATGTCATGATAGTACTTTTTGCTCAATCCTTAGTCAATTTTAAAGAAAATAACCATTTCTTAAAGAATGAAGCTTATCATCAAATTGTGCATTTTTAAAGGACCACATAAAAGTAGTAACATTTTGCAGCTGTCCTGTACCAAGGAGGAGCTCTCTCATTATCTAGAAGAAGCTTCCTTGTTCCTTTCATGCTTAAAGTAATGCACACAAAAGCTAAAATAAAATGCTAACCTCCTTTCCCAATCCATCAGGCAAAGGAAAGCCCCATTCCCTTTAACTACAAGAGAGTGTTGTACCACCTCCTATTTTCTTGGCTAAATACAACCACAGTTGGAAGGAGGAAGAAAGCCTAAACATATTGTTGCCTGAAAGTGGCAGGCAGGCACTCCCCCCCCCCATTAGGGTTGCCAGGTACCTCATCACCACCGGCAGGAGGTTTTTGGGGCAGAGCCTGAGGAGGGCTGGGTTTGTGGAGCAGAGAGACTTCAATGCCATAGAGCCCACTTGCCAAAGCAGCCATTTTCTCCAGGTGAACTGATCTCTATCGGCTGGAGATCAGTTGTAATAGCAGGAGATCTCCAGCTAGGACCTGGATGTTGGCAATCCTACCCCCCATCATTGCTATTTGTTTAATTGAAAGTAGCTATAAGAACTCCATGTTGCCACCATGTATACTTAAATGTGATCCCAGCTGTGGTCTGAAAGTATCTCCTGCAGCAACCTTGTAGAAGTCTACTTTGGTCAAGGTCCAATCAGTGCCTGGATGGGAGGCCTCCGTGGAACGCTACTTTTGCTACCTTGTGCACTGCATGATGGAAGACAGGTGGGATAGATCCATAAGAAGTGAGCAAAATCGTTTTGATAGTGCCTTGCGAAATAAACCATTCAATCTCAATTAATGTAATTGCTACTTATTAGTCTTGACCTGGAGATCTTTGCAAACCATGGCATTGAACTCACAGTAACAGTGGTGTGTCTGTAGGGGATGTGTGTCATACTTTACCATTTATGATGACCAAATTATACAACAACTCTAGGAAGAATTAGTTCTGAAATGATTTAGTCAAGAGATGTATGCCCTGACCTGGGTGGCTCAAGCTAGCCCAATCTTGTCATATCTCAGAAGCTAAGCAGTATCAGCCCTGGTTAGTACTTGGATACGAGACCATCAAGGAAGTCCAGGGTTACTACAAAGAGGCAGGCAATGGCAAACCACCTCTGAATATCTCTTGCCTTGAAAACCCTATAGGGTCGCCATAAATCGACTGCTACTTGACAGAGCTTTCTACCCCCACCATATTTTCCTCTGACTTGGATAGCCCAGGCTAGCCTGATCTCATCAAATTTCAGAATCTAAGCAAGGTTGGCCCTGGTCAGTATTTGGATGGGAGACCTCCAAGGAAGTCTAGGATTGCTACACAGAGGCAGGCAATGGCAAGCCACCTCTGAATATCTCTTTCCTTGAAAACCCTACGGGGTCACCATAAATCAGCTGTGACTTGATGCCAAAAAGGAGAGAGATCTGTATAATTCTGAATTTTTATTTTTAGTTGTGTCATGTTCAGCCCAGGATTATTAACTCGGGCCAGACAGAGACGGCTGTTTAAAAGTAAATCCAAGAATAATAAAAGTAGTCTCTTCAGGGGTAGATTAGGGTTATATGTCACAGCAGCCAATTAATAACCAGTGTCATACTGGTCATGCATAAAACTCAACTAGCTGACAAGACTAAAAGTTACTGCAAGGAACTAACTTAAAGACTCTAATAGCAATTCTGAAGTGATACCTTCAAGGGAACATCATGTTTGACCAGGTCCCAAAGGCAGAGTTGCACCTTGCAAAGGGGCACTGAAAATGAGCTTTCCAGCTGAGTTCACTGTTCCCTGACTCTCTTCAGGTGTTGTGTATGTGTGTAAAGTGCCGTCAAGTTGCAGCTGACTTATGGCGACTCCTTTTTGGGGTTTTCATGGCAAGAGACTAACAGAGGTGGTTTGCCAGTGCCTTCCTCTGCACAGCAACCCTGGTATGCCTTGGTGGTCTCCCATCCAAATATTAACCAGGGCTGACCCTGCTTAGCTTCTGAGATCTGACGAGATCAAGCTAGCCTGGGCCATCCAGGTCAGGGCTCCAGCCACCCCCATACTGGGGGCTACTGTTAATTAGCTCACACAATTCAGTTGTGAATCTGGTATGGGAGAGGGAGCTCAAATCTTTTATGCATGGCTGCTTCACTCGCCATCCTCCCTCCAATGACTTAGGGTCTTTGTGTTGATTATGCATGCTGCTTCCGACCATCAGAGGTCACTTTGCTCTCCCCCTGCATTTCCCCTTGTTTTGCCCGTGTTTTCAGAGACCTGTTTTATCTCGAATTTGAAAACGTGGACAAAACACGAGGAGAGGTAGGGGGAGAGCTAGGGGACCTCCGATGGTCAGAAACAACATGCATAATCAACAAAAAGACCCGAAGCCTTTGGAGGGGTGATGGTGAGTGAAACATCCATGCATAAAAGACCTTTCTCTCACCCCAGAAAGTTCCATGGATACTATCCAATGATTGGTTGAGGTCAGGAGGTTATGGTCTGCAATTTTCTATAAGTGCAGCTAGAGAGAAGATTCCTTATCCCTTTACCCTTTCCTTCCTACCGCTCTTTGCTGACAAGAAGATTTTTCATACTATGCTCTAGAAACTTTTTGCCTGAAGAAACAACTGCACTGCCACTGAACTATATGCTTTGTTTTAATATCCTTTCTTAAATTTCTTTAATAAAGCCTTCTTTTGCTTTATGGTGTGTATTACTTGGGGAGTTACTGGAACCAAATCCAGGTAACCTTGGTTACGTTATTGCACCAAGGCAGGTCCAACCTTGACCCATGGCATGGATGGTATTATTCTTTGATCTATCTGCAAGGAAATGACCCTTAGAATAGGAATACATCCGAAAACCACTACCATATGGTCTTGGTTGGTTGTCTTATATTGCCTTACTTTTGACCTGTATTGTAACTGCTAACGAGTTCTTCTTTCGCTTTGGTTTGTTAATGGATGAGCAGAAATCTCAGAAGCAGAGCTGGCATGCTGTGGTGCATTTGACTGCATGGAGAAACTAGATGGAAATGACACTGACGCTCCGAGTCCAAGCAAACCAAACGATACCTTAATCTACACTCTGCTTGGAATTTATACAGGTAGATGGTCTCAGTGTAAATAAATGAAATTTGCACTTGTTTCACTGAATAAGCTTTGATTTGCTGCATTATTCTCACAAGCTCGTAGGCTTAGCCACACTCTTGCAGTCTGTAAAAACCAAGACGGTTGTTGTCAAAACTTACACAATTTCAATTTATTTTAATTGTCTTTAAAATAACACTTTCCTATTTTACAAATTTGAAACTCTTTTTTTAGTATGGCATGATGGATAAATGTTGACAATGAATATCAAAAGGAGACATATGTAAAATATCTGACAGAGAGATTACAAGAAATGTCCACTTCTGACTGTGTCAGTTAGCTATGTAGTGTGACCAGGTATGCTGTTGGTCTTGTTGGTCTCTAAAGAGCTACTGGACTCAGATCTAGTTCTACTGCAGACCAACACAGCTACCCTCTGATATTTAACAGTACTTGATACTTGACATGTGATTTTGTTTTTTAATCTTACAGTGTTTGTTAAATATCATAATTAATCTTTGAAATAATTAATCTTTGAAATGGCATGTTTTACATTTTCCAGAATTGAAACAATTGTGACTTCTTAACTTGTCTGTCTTCTATCTGTCTTTTTATTTTTATTCCACCTGTCCTCTAAAGGAGCTCAGGGTGAAATACATCATTCTCCCTTCCCCATTTTATCTTCACAACGACCTTGTGAGTTAGGTTAGACTGAGCGTGTCGGGCAGCCTAGGGTCACCCTGCAAGTTTCACGGCAGTGTGTATCTAAAGCCTTCCAGTGTCAAAACTTGTAGTGAAAATCACATTCAAAATGCTAATATAAATTTTGAATGTAGAATTTCTCACTGGAAACTTGAGCAGTGAGAATGGAATTCAGTAACTCTTGAATATTTGTGAATGTTAGTTTCCCCTGTAAATTATACAGAGGCACCTGCCTGCACCTGAAGCTGCTCTCCATTGTTGTAATGAAGCTTAACACTACAATGCTCAAGTCTGATTTTTCTCATCACATAAATTTTGTAGAATTTATGTCACTAAATCTGAAGACAGAGGCTCAGAACACATAGTTTCATGCCCTTCCAGTGTTAACAGTTCCAAAGGTGGGGCTTTCATAATGACATCTGTGCAACCTCTGACCTGACCCGACAAGGTAAGAAGTTTTTATTATGCAAGTACACAGCTGTTTTTTTCCAACTGTCATAACACAAAGGCCACAGCTGAACAGAGGGAACATGCAGGGCAAGTGCCTTTATCTTGAAGGTTTAGGCTTGAGGCAGAGATTATATTTAAATTCCTTTGCCTCTAAGGCTCGATTTAAGTTATGGACACATGCTTATCAAGGGGTCTGATTCCACTACTGAACGTTGATAATAATAAATAATTTTTCTCTCACATTTTGACTCTCGTATTATTATTATCCTTTGAATCTGAAGGTAGCGGGGTGCTAGCTGTGTTGCTGGTCACCGTGTTTCTGGATCAGATCACAGCCAACAAAGAAGAGAGCAAAGAAGAGAAAACACCACCATCATTCTGTTCCACTTTCCTGGCAACATTCCGACATCTTAAAGATGTACGCCAGTGTCTCCTGATTCCTTTGACCTTTTACAGTGGAATTGAACAAGGATTCCTTGCTAGTGACTATACCAAGGTAGAAATGCAAGTGAAACTCCTCTTGCTCATTCCATCCTGTTCACTGTTATCTCACTTACTAGATTTATTCAGTACATTCACATATGCTCATTAGGGGCTCAGGATAGTCTCTGTTAAATCTGCCTTCCTGTTGTTGGTTTTTAAACTCTTGAATTGACTGTAGACCTCTTCCACATGCTGGGAGTACACCAGCGGATTACATTTATATATCTAATTCTGAGCATGGTTCCCTCATGCAGATAACAAAATCCACAAGCAGGGGCCACCCAAGGATTAGGGGGGTTACAACCTGAAAGGAACACTCCAGATTTACAGAAAAATCAGAAAATAAAGAAGTTAACCCCTTAAGTCCTTAACCTCTACCCAACTTCCTGTGGACCCAGTTTCCACTGAAGACAATGGGAAATCCGAAATGTACAGATATTTATGCTAAATTGAGTTGGACCTAAGTCAGCTTCCTTTCTAAGAATGTCGCTAAAAATACCAGTACTCAGCCAACATGCAGCGTCTGATATAAATATGCAAAATTTATCTAAATGTACAATACACAACAGTGCAAATGCAACAACAAAAATGTGGAAATACAAGTAAACATACAACAAACAAGAACAAAAGCCGAAGACGGTCCCAACAAGGGACAGAGAAATCCTCAAACGACGGGCTGATAAGCCTCACACAAAAAACGGGCTGACAAGCCTCACAAGATAAATTGTCCCAATAAGCAAGCAAATTGCATGTCGAGGAATAAGGAGTGGAAATTATACATGAGCGTGGCATGGAGTGCCCACACGGTGCTCGGAAACACCTTCCGGATGTATAGCGTTTTCACCAATATGCATTGGCTTCTTCAGCCTGTAATGCAAGCTGAATTATATACAATAATCTCCTGGTTTTAAAACAATGTCTTGCAACCTGTACATTTACAAAAAAAAAAATAGGTTTATGAATTTCTACATCTTTGAGCTTTTTAAATAATAAACTTTTTTAAATTTTATAAATTTCACAAATTTTATAAATTTTAAACTTATTTTGCATATAAGCTTTTCAATATTTCAAAGTAACATCAAAATTCAAGCAAGGTCACTAATCTGCAAAAAATACATGTAAGAGTATGTTCACTTGTTAACAATGAAAGAGTTGCTTATAAGAAAGTTGGCAAAGTTAACAAAGTTAATACAAAGCCCTCAGGATATGGGTTATACATTACCGGTATTGAATCTCTTTATGGTCCAATGTGGAATGGAACTGAATTCTTCATTGTAATATAATCTAGGGTTCTGTATGCTCTAAGTGGCAGTCTTGAGCCTTAGCAGGCTTTAGGATTTGCCACAGATGGGCTCTGACTTTCATCCCTGGCACAATGCCCACAGCTCAGGGAGTGGTGGACTCTGACCTGGAGAACTGGGTTTGATTCCCCACTCCTCCACATGAGTGGCAGAGGCTAATCTGATGAACTGGATTTGTTTCCCCACTCCTACGCACGAAGCCAGCTGGGTGACCTTGGGCTAGTCACAGTTCTATTAAGAGCTCTCTCAGCCCCACCTACCTCACAGGGTGTCTGTTGTGGGGAGGGGAAGGTGATTGTAAGCCACTTTGAGTCTTCTTTAAGTGGTAGCGAAAGTCGGCATATAAAAACCAACTCTTCTTCCTCTTCCTCTTCTTCCTCCCATCCTCCAGTCCCACCATCACCAGCTGTTTCCTGGTGAAAACCGCCTGCCAAGTAAAAGCCCTACTAGTCCTTGCCCGCTTTCTTTTAACATGGGGTAGGTGCCACACTGGGAAAGAGTGCTCCTGAGGTGCTCCTGAGTCACTGAGTAACTATCACTGGTTTGAAATGTAGTAGTGGATGCACAGCCAGAATTGTAACTTCTGAAAAGGAAAAGTAGGCCCCTGATTACGTGGATGATCTCCCTTTTGAGTGCTTTGAGAGCTAATTAAAATGCATTATTTAATTATGCTGCATCTCACAAAAATATGCTTCAGTTAACACAATGCAAATCAATATAATCAAATACAGAAACCATCCACAGCAGCTGAAAACAAAAACTAAATTTAAAATATCAGTTGAGCTAAAAGAGTAGTCACTACAGTCGTGCAAAAAAAAAGGTAAATTTTGGGTTCGGGTTTATTGGGCACGATTTTTTCCCCAGTAAACCTGGAAGAATAAGCTGAATACCCATACCGGTAAAGGAGTATTTCGGCTTTATTTCCAGGTTTACAAAAAAAAAATTAGGTCCATTGTAGTCTATGGGGATTTTTTTTTTTCAAAGCACCTGTGGGGGCATTTTTGGAGATAGTCACAAAATTTGCAGCATTGCTGCAAGGGACTCTCCTAAGATGGTAACCAAACATTGGTGAATTTTGGGACAGGGGGTCCAATTTTATGGGCTAGCAAAGGGGCCACCCCCCATCCCCCAGGCATTTGTGAGCCAAGCTGTCCATTGGTTTTCAGATTCAGAAGTTCAGCATTGCTGAGGACTGGCGAAAAGAGCCAATTGGCAGGCTGGCACCTCAAAGTCTGGGACCTCCCTTTGTATCTGGGACGCATATCATGATGTTCATGCAAATTAGCTTCCAAAATGAGAGAAATGGCTTAAATGGTGATGCTAAAAAAAGTAAATGATCACTGCTCCTGTTCAATACCACACTTCCCAGGTCTTCATCTGCTTTTCCATCAGACAAGCATCTATGACAAATATTCTTAGTTCCACCACTGCACAGCAGCCACACATCAAATCCAGAGGCTCTCTGGCAACATACAGAACTGTGCTTTATTGGTCACAATCTACTTCCTTTGAATATTCACTCATCAGTATATCTTTAGCCTCAAACAAGAGAATCAAAGTTACTGTCATGAATATTAATACTATTTCTTTCTCTTCTCTCTAGTCTTATGTGACCTGTGCCCTCGGGATAAATTTTGTTGGCTATGTGATGATCTGCTTCTCAGCCACAAATTCACTCTGCTCGATTCTCTTTGGGAAGATTTCCCAGTTCACAGGCAGAAAAGCCTTATTTGCATTGGGTATGTAAAGGCTAACTAAGGAACAAGTTTTCCTTTGATCTGACAAATATAATATGCTCATCATTTTGAGTATCACTGGCCAATGTTTTGACAAACAACTAGCAAAAGAAGATCAGTTGAAAGTCAAACTACTTGCTACTTTGGAGCTGGAAACAATCATGGATATTCAGAATATTGGAAAAGGTCTGTTGATACACTTATTTCAAACAGAGCCTCAGAGGTCCAAATATAATGGGAATAATGGTTGTTCACAACTTGGAAATATTACTAACTCCAAAGTCTTGTTTGTGTGGCCCGATAAGAAGAAGTAGTTTTGGTTTTTATATGCCGACTATCTCTGCCACTTAAGGGAGACTTAAACCGGCTTACAATCACCTTCCCTTCCCCTCCCCACAACAGAAACCCTGTGAGGTAGGTGAGGCTGAGAGAGCTGTGACTTGCTCAAGGTCACCCATCTATCTTCGAGTGTAGGAGCGGGGAAACAAATCCAGTTCACCAGATTAGCCTCCATTGCTCATGTGGAGGAGTGAGGAATCAAACCCAGTTCTCCAGATCAGACTCCACTGCTCCAAACCACGTCTCTTAACCACTATACCATGCTGGCTCTGGAGAAGTTGTACATCCTGGAGAAGTTGTACATCATGTTAATTCTGGATTCTCACCTCAAATCCTTGATTTTCTTTCAGTCCCAAGAGAGATCCACTCCAGTTATCTTGGGGAGAACAAGCCTCTCCCTCTCCCCATCTATCCATTGGCATCTCCTGGAGAGACCCAAAGGGGATCACAGTGCTTCTGAAACTAGGAAGCAATATGCCACATATTTACCTGCCCACCTTGGGAGTGGTGTCTGACTATACAACAGTTTATATAGCCAACTAGGAACCAATCTCTTGTGAGACTATATCTTTTGGTGAGATTTAACCTTATTCCCTTACTTGGCCTCCACAATTTCATAATTAAGCCTCTAGAGCTCCAGAATTCAACAGCTGGCTTTTAATACTCAGCAGCTCAATTGTGACAATAAACACAAGGAAAGAAACATTGAGTGTGTGTTTTGGGGAGAGAGATTCCTCTCACTTTTAACATGTTGTAACCTTTGATTAAGCTCTCAACTGTAAACATATCTGAAGCTGAAATAAATTGCAGGGTTTTCATTTCTCGATGAGTTTTTTCACTATACTAAACTACTCTTACTCAGCCACAAATCCTTCCGTTGCATCCTTATAGTGGAAGGTTCAGCAAAGGCTGCTAATGGGTCTCTGCACTTGCTAAGCTGCTGATCCAACCAACTTCATGGAGGGAGGCAAGGGAGACAGCCTGTGGGGAAGCGCTTGTCAGATCATATCTATTGAGTTTGTTTCTAATGCTCTACTGGACTTGGTTTTCTTTGAACCTCCTGAGCTTCACATCTAATATGATTTAGAAGAAATGTTCTCTGCTAGATGTTCTAAAGAAAATTCAGTCTTGCTGAAATCAGTTAAGGTTTTGCTATCTTCTTCAGTCTTTTTATGATCATGTACAGATTACTGTAACTCACTGTACGTAGGGCTGCCCTTGAGACTGATCCGGAAATTCCAGCTGGTACAAAATGCTGCAGCAAAGGTCCTTACTGGGACCCCACTGAGGGCTCACATTCAGCCAGTGCTACATCAGCTGCACTGGCTCCAGGTGGAGTAGCGGATCAGGTTCAAGGTGCTGGTTTTAACCTTTAAAGCCTTAAATGTAGGGTTGCCAGCTCCAGGTACTAGCTGAAGATCTCCTGTTTAACAGCTGATCTCCAGCCGATAGAGATCAGTTCGCCTGGAGAAAATGGCCACTTTGGCAATTGGACTCTATGGTGTTGAAGCCCCTCCCCTCTCCAAGCCCCACCCTCCTCAGGCTCCGCCCCAAAAACCTCCCACCGGTGGTGAAGAGGGACCTGGCAACCCTACTTAAATGGCCTGGGACCTTCATACCTGCGGGATGGCCTCTCCTGGTATGCCCCCCAGAGAGCACTACAACCTGCGAATAGTAATTTACTGGTGTTTCCCAGCCCGAAGAGTGTCCATCCATCCTCAGCTGGGGCCAGGGTTTTTCCGGCCCTGGCTCCAGCCTGGTGTAATTCTTTTTCCAATGACACCAGGGTACTGCAGGACCTCAGGGAATTCCACAGGCCAGGGCCTGTAAAACAGAGATATTCTACCAGGTCTATACTTGAGAGCAGATATGGTTTTCATTAGAGTTGGCCTCCCTACCCCACTTTTTTATACTGATAATGAATACTTAGGGGATATTGACTGGTTTTCCAGGTACGCAATGCTCTATGCCTTATGTTGTGTACCAGTGCTTTAGTTATAAATTGGTTAGTCAAAACTGTTTAAACTATTTAAATTTATAAATTATATGTATTGTGGTTTTATGTAATGCTGTTAGCCGCCCTGAGCCCAGCCTTTTGTCTGGGGATTGGGGAGGGATACAAATCATAAATAAATGTCAGGTCTAAGCATAACAATGAGATGTACTCGTTGTGGTTCTGCTACTGTTTATTAGTCTATAACAGCCTAATGAGACAATTCTGAAATAAATAGATTTTTATAGCTGCAAATACAGCCCATCAGGTTAGACTGATGGGTCTATTAATCAGGTTTTGGACTGAGGGAAAACACAAGCCAGGCTCATACCTGAAGACCAGGTTCTGCCATTGGTCTTATTTCCTCATGACTTCCATTTATTTTAAGTAATATAGAAATATGGGCAAAAATCTGTGGTGCATTTTAAGGTAAAGGTACTTTTGCAGTTATATTTAGACTTTACTCTGCCTACGAGATTGTTCTACTATAAAAAGCAGTACCGGTAATGTATTTATTTTATTTATTTATTAGATTTTTTTTAGTCGTTGCTCACCCAAAGGTCTTCTTATGGCAGCTTACAACATTAAAATAGTATAAGTCAGTTAAAACAACATAAAAGCAGCTAACAAATATAAAATATTAACATTAAAATACTACACTATTAAAATATGTAGCTTGCCCCATCCCTCTAATAAAACAGCCCAAACTTGTGGGTTACACTCCAAAGGACAATCTAAGCAATTCGGCCTTGCATGCCCTGTGGAAACTAAACAAGTCCGGCAGGGCACGGGTGTCATCTGAGGGTGTATTCAACAGTGTAGGGGCTACAACTTTGAAGGCCCTTCTCCTGGTGACAACTAACCAAGCCATCCTAGGACCAGGCACCTGCAAGAGGCCCCCTAGAGGATGACCAAAGGAAGCATACTGGGGGGGGGGGGGGTTATAACAGAAGAGACAATCCTGTAGGTATGAGGGTCTCAGACGGTTGAGGGCTTTAATGGTTAACACCAACACCTTGACTTGGATCTGGAATTTAACATGTACTGCAGCAGAAAAATGCCAAGGAAATAACTTTCATCTCATGGATGGAATGGGTCTGTATGAAACAGTTTCTATAGTATGAAAAAAAATCATGGAGAAGTCTATCTGTGGCTATACGCTATAACAGGTTGATGAACTTTCCACGGACAGAGGCTGCATTTCAGAATACCAACAACTGGGAACAAACAAACGGAGATGATCTTATTCATAGTTGGGCTGGTCTTGGGATGGGTAGTACCATGCTCCAAGGAGCCTTTCTCCAGCCTCCCAGTGCTCTGTGGGTCACTACTGAAAGCAGAACAATAATCTATATGGACTTTAGTATGATTTAACAATACTGTTCTTCTGCTGTAAAATGGCCACCTTTATAAATAACCTTTATTGTTTCCTCTCAATCTTTCTTACCCCAACAGCGACAATTATCAATTTTGCCTGTATAATAACACTACTGCTCTGGAAACCTCGCCCAGAGCATCTTGCTGTATTCTTCATAATGCCTGCACTCTGGGGTCTTTGTGATGCTGTCTGGCAGACACAAACCAATGGTAAGCCCTTATCAAGAGATTCAGCCTCACTGGAAGGGGAGAGCCCATCTAGTAATTATGTAAGTCTGTTTAGAATATACCCAGGAAGTCTGAACTTCAAACTTCAAAGTACAAAGTCCTTGTGGAGGGAAGGGGTTAAGTCATAGCTTTGTAACTGGTTCAGACTGAATACAATAGTGAATAGTACTACAAATTTTAACACCTGCAGATTCTTTGGAAAACTTTAGGCTTTTGTATATCCTCCATCATGAATTGTACAACATATAACCCTGTTCTACCAAGCCTAAAATGCCCTTTTGACTTGTTATTATGATTTAGCAGTTTCTGCCAAATCTTGGGGCAAAGGCTGTATTTATATATCAATATATCATTCTCTCTCTCTCTCTCTCTCTCCTCTCTCCCCCCCCCCCCCATTTTTAACCCTTCTGGTGAGCAAAGTGACAAGTGAAGACTTCCTGCTTTAGGAAGTCGTCAATCTAATTCAAATTTATTGTGATGTCCAAAAGTGAGTATGTTCCCAAGAACAAGGATTCTAAACTATGGTTAAGCCTGGTTTAGAACCCCAATTATTGGGAAATAAATAAATCCTAGTTTGTTAAGTTGCCTGAATATGGACAGCAGAAAAGACTGTAGTCCATTCGAAGACTTCCCAAAATAAGAAAAATTCAGCATGCAAGAGGAGAAAAGAAAGACAGCACAAACCCAAAGGTCTGAGGCTTGTTCACTCTGAGAACGATTTGTTCATGACATTTGAATAGAGCCTTGCAGTGCAATCCTAAACAGAGTTCCAACCTTTTAAGTCCATGGTAGTGTAAACTGGGGAAAAAAATACTTCCAAAGACAAGTAAAGTAACAGCGCATTCCTGAGAAGCACTGGCAGGACTTACCAAACCCCTTAGGAGGTGGACGAAGGCCTCCGCCGGTGCAGAGGCCCACAATGCTGGTGCCCGAAGGTGCACGCCGGCCCCAGCGCCAGCATGCAGGCCCAGACACCCATCTCCAGCCACCGCCATGGCAGCGCTGGGCCCAGATGCCACTGCACCCTCCTGCCAGCCTCCAGCCACAGGCACAGGCCACGGCGGCGAGCCGGGAGGCATTCCGGCACCCCAGGAGGCGTTCCGGGGGTGTTTCGGGACAGGCTTGGGGGTGGGGATGACGTTAGTCGGTCTCCTGAGCTGTTTCGGCTCAGGCACGCCCCCTTTTTTGTTGTTGAGATACGCCAGCTTTTTTGGGCGTATCTCCCATGCAACCCTATGAGGGTTGCACGTTTTTTTGGTGCTGGGTAGAGGTTTCAGCAGTGCCGAAACCTCCTTAGGAGGCAACGCCCTTGGGTTGCCTCCTAAGCCCGGCGCAGGCATTCCTCTCAGGAATGCACTGTAAGCTTTATAGTCCTTTTTTAGTGTTCTATTTTGTTTCTGTTTTCAAATCAAGGCTTTAAGGAAATAAATAGCCCATAAGGGACGAATGCTAGTGGCTCTTTATTCCTACTTAATACAGAGTCAGAAGAATTAATGAGGAGCTTTAGCTTACTATGTATTAATACCAGTGCCACCAATGCCAAAGTTGTTTCTTTAGTAATAATCAAAATCATTATGGGCGAAAATGCATGGTCGCTTTATCCTCCTTTAATCCCTGTTTCAGCCAGGATTCAGCCTGGATCGAACGCATGCGTTTCGCCTAATGTGCATTCGATCCTGGCTAAAACAGGGATTAAAGGAGGACAAAGCAACCGTGCGTTTTTGCCCTATGACCACTTATATTGGAGAGATCCCCTTATTACTGGTGCTGTCCAAAGCACCTTTGAGTCCCAACACAACAACAGAACTGTCACAAGTAATGTTTGTTTGTTTGCTTATTCTGCTTCATTATTCTGCTTCATTTATAGTCCACCTTTCTCTCTGAGACTCACGTCCAATTGCAGTGCAGTAAGGGTAATATAGGCCATTTACGCACAGGAGGTTTTGCACTTTCCCCCATCCAAATTCTCACAACTCAACAATAAGCCCCCAGGCAGAGTTTTGAGAAGTCGGATGGGGAAAATGTTCACCTAGAGAGTGGCAAAGCCAAGGAAAAACCTCCCGTGCGTAAATAGTGATAGATACCACCAACAAAATTCGAGAACATTGCACTAAAAACACAGTATAATACAGACAATAAAACAAAAATAGCAATCATGCTGATATTAAGAAGAGCGTATACTCTTGGCATTCAAAAATATAAATTGTGAATAACCAAACAAGCTCTTAGATGCAAAATGTGAAGATCTTATAAGTCCCCTGATTTATTATGAGTTGTGTTCATGATCAATGAAGTAAAATACCTCCAGCATTATTCCCTTAATACTGAGTGGTAGTTTTCAGTGTGTGTATCATCTACATCTGAAGGATTCAAGCCCAGATTGTGTTTTAAAAAATCAGAGGAAAAACCTGATCATTAGGAACTAATTAGGACGTTCATTATTCAAGCTGCAGCAATAAATAAACAAACAGATAACAAGCACATACTCATAATATTGCATAACAAAAATTAAAAGATGGAATTATTCTTAAAAACTGGATATGTTTCTGGCATATAAAAATGCTATGCTAACTTGCTGTGCAGAATAAATATGTCATTGCTTCATCTAGCCATGTGAAAAAAGTAGCTTGCCCATAGCAACCATAGAGGTTGCCCCATTAATAAGGATGACTGTCCATACCTGCTGTTTCACTCCCTAGGAAGACAACAGTAATCGTCATCAGGTCTCACAAAACAACCAAAGTATTAAACATCGAAAGAAATATTCCTTGGGTGTTAGTGACTAAAATGGGCACCAGGCAAGCACAGAACTCAAAATCCACCAGTTTGAGAATCGCAGTTTCCATCCATCTTTGAAGAGCATGAGCAATTCTGAATCCAGAAGGAGCAGTAAATAATTTTTCCAGTATTGTTGGTGGGCGGGGGGCGGGGAGGAAGAAGGGAGAAGAGAATAGCAGTCCCAAACACTGCTCTTCAAAAACAGGTCAAATTATACAAAAATAATATATTCAGATAAATCAATATATGTGCTCAATTTGTATTGTTTGGTACATATAAATCACAGAATTCAGTTCTTCAGCATTATTGTTATTTATAAAACTCTTAATGACACAGAAATTTTGTGGGGGGGGGGGTTTAGGAGTATATCCAGCAATCCTGATTATAATCTGTCAAAATTCAACACTTGTAGTAAACATGTTTGTAGTCTGGGAAATGCAAGGCAGAGTTTACATTTCCTTTGTGTTTCCTCTCTTTTCAAAATGTCATATCCCCAAATCTGTGCTGGCCAATGGCAGTAACAATAAATGTAATGTACTATCCCCAAATCTCTAGGGTCCCATCAAAAAGCCCTCCCAATGTGTGTAATGGGGTTGCGATGATGAGTTGAAAGTGGAAATGCTGAGCACAAGAATTAGGGTTGCCAACCTCCAGGTACTACCTGAAGATCTCCTGCTATTACAACTGATCTCCAGCCAATGGAGATCAGTTCACCTGGAGATAATGGTCACTTTGGCAATTGGACTCTATGGTATTGAAGTCCCTCCCCTCCCCAAACCCCGCCCTCCTCAGGCTCCACCCCCAAAACCTCCCACTGGTGGTGAAGAGAGACCTGGCAACCCCAACAAGAATGCCTATCTGGCCAATCCAGTTCCCAATGTCTTTGCTATGTATATGTTTGCACATACTATTACCCTTTGCTATCCTGCTACTCACAAAACTGAAATCAGTCAGTGAGGGGGCAGAATAACCAGCACACTGGATGTTTTCAAAAATAATTTTGCTTGGATTTGGAACATTTTCATTATTTTATGAATGACTACTGTATACGTGGGATCGTATCAGTACATTTCTAGGTGTGCATACTAATGTATTGTGATTATTTCACATCCCAGGACTGAATCTTGCCTTTAAAACAGGTTCCAGACCTAAATTCACATTAAACTCTGGTGCTTTTGGATTGTGCAAACAGTGAGGCTTGAGGAACTGGACTGAGCCATTTTGTGTGAGCAGTTCAGTCTGAGAACTAATTTCCTTAGTAAAATCTTACTGAGCACTTAATTAAAGTACCATTACACTCCAAAGAGAATTTAAGACACTGAATACTAAGCACCACTGTTCAAATAATTCTTTTAGGGATATGCAATTCAATATTGATCAAGAGCTCCTCCTAGAGGACATAGGGAGGAGTGCATAGATCATTCTGAATTTTTTTAGGCAAAATATTGTCGAAGGCTTTCACGGTCAGAGTTCATTGGTTCTTGTAGGTTATCCGGGCTGTGTAACCGTGGTCTTGGAATTTTCTTTCCTGACGTTTCGCCAGCAACTGTGGCAGGCATCTTCAGAGTAGTAACACTGAAGGACAGTGTCTCTCAGTGTCAAGGGTGTAGAAAGAGTAATATATAGTCAGAAAGGGGTTGGGTTTGAGCTGAGTATTGTCCTGCAAAAGTATTGTCCTGTAAGTATCAAGATAATGTGCTAATGAGGGTATGGTATGTTAATATGGAACCATTGTATCCTGAAGTGATCTGTTAATGTGTGTAATCCAAAACTAATCTGTATGGCTATTGTTGGATGTTGTCTTTGTCTGGAGGTGTTTCAGGGCAGGAAGCCAAGCCTTATTCATTCTTAAACTCTCCTCTTTTCTGTTAAAGTTGTGCTGATGTTTGTGAATTTCAATGGCTTCTCTGTGCAATCTGACAAAATAGTTGGTAGAATTGTCCAGTCTTTCAGTGTCTTGGAATAAGACCCTGTGTCCTGTTTGTGTCAGTCCATGTTCAGCCACTGCTGATTTCTCAGGTTGGCCAAGTCTGCAGTATCTTTCATGTTCTTTTATCCTTGTTTGTATGCTGCGTTTTGTGGTCCCGATGTAAACTTCTCCACAGCTGCAAGGTATACGATATACTCCTGCAGAGGTGAGGGGGTCTCTTTTGTCTTTTGCTGATCGTAGCATTTGTTGTATTTTCTTGGTGGGTTTAAACACTGTTTGTAGGTTATGTTTTTTCAAAAGTTTCTCCATCCTATCAGTGACTCCTTTAATAAATGGCAAGAATACCTTTCCTATGGGAGACTGTTTTTCTTGAGTTTTCTGATTTTTGTTTGGTTCAATGGCCCTTCTGATTTCATTCTTGGAGTAGCCGTTTGCTAGCAGTGCGTGATTTAGATGGTTAGTTTCTTCCTTGAGAAACTGTGGTTCACAGATCCGTCTTGCACGGTCCATTAATGTTTTGATTATTCCTCTTTTCTGTCGGGGGTGGTGGTTGGAGTTTTTGTGTAAGTAGCGATCTGTGTGAGTTGGTTTCCGGTAGACCTTGTGACCTAACTGAAGGTTTGATTTACGGATGACAAGGGTATCAAGAAATGGGAGTTTACCCTCAATTTCCTTTTCCATGGTAAACTGAATGTTTGGATGGATATTATTAAGATGGTTTAGAAAGTCCATTAATTTTTCTTCACCATGGCTCCAAATGGTAAATGTATCATCTACGAACCTGAACCAGACTGTAGGTTTGTAAGGTGCTGATTCTAATGCTGTCTTTTCAAAATATTCCATGTAAAAGTTTGCTATTACTGGACTGAGTGGACTTCCCATAGCTACTCCATCAATCTGTTCATAAAATTCTTGATCCCATAGGAAATAACTTGTTGTCAAACTTGACAACAAGTTATTTCCTATGGGATCAAGAATTTTATGAACAGATTGATGGAGTAGCTATGGGAAGTCCACTCAGTCCAGTAATAGCAAACTTTTACATGGAATATTTTGAAAAGACAGCATTAGAATCAGCACCTTACAAACCTACAGTCTGGTTCAGGTTCGTAGATGATACATTTACCATTTGGAGCCATGGTGAAGAAAAATTAATGGACTTTCTAAACCATCTTAATAATATCCATCCAAACATTCAGTTTACCATGGAAAAGGAAATTGAGGGTAAACTCCCATTTCTTGATACCCTTGTCATCCGTAAATCAAACCTTCAGTTAGGTCACAAGGTCTACCGGAAACCAACTCACACAGATCGCTACTTACACAAAAACTCCAACCACCACCCCCGACAGAAAAGAGGAATAATCAAAACATTAATGGACCGTGCAAGACGGATCTGTGAACCACAGTTTCTCAAGGAAGAAACTAACCATCTAAATCACGCACTGCTAGCAAACGGCTACTCCAAGAATGAAATCAGAAGGGCCATTGAACCAAACAAAAATCAGAAAACTCAAGAAAAACAGTCTCCCATAGGAAAGGTATTCTTGCCATTTATTAAAGGAGTCACTGATAGGATGGAGAAACTTTTGAAAAAACATAACCTACAAACAGTGTTTAAACCCACCAAGAAAATACAACAAATGCTACGATCAGCAAAAGACAAAAGAGACCCCCTCACCTCTGCAGGAGTATATCGTATACCTTGCAGCTGTGGAGAAGTTTACATCGGGACCACAAAACGCAGCATACAAACAAGGATAAAAGAACATGAAAGATACTGCAGACTTGGCCAACCTGAGAAATCAGCAGTGGCTGAACATGGACTGACACAAACAGGACACAGGGTCTTATTCCAAGACACTGAAAGACTGGACAATTCTACCAACTATTTTGTCAGATTGCACAGAGAAGCCATTGAAATTCACAAACATCAGCACAACTTTAACAGAAAAGAGGAGAGTTTAAGAATGAATAAGGCTTGGCTTCCTGCCCTGAAACACCTCCAGACAAAGACAACATCCAACAATAGCCATACAGATTAGTTTTGGATTACACACATTAACAGATCACTTCAGGATACAATGGTTCCATATTAACATACCATACCCTCATTAGCACATTATCTTGATACTTACAGGACAATACTTTTGCAGGACAATACTCAGCTCAAACCCAACCCCTTTCTGACTATATATTACTCTTTCTACACCCTTGACACTGAGAGACACTGTCCTTCAGTGTTACTACTCTGAAGATGCCTGCCACAGTTGCTGGCGAAACGTCAGGAAAGAAAATTCCAAGACCACGGTTTTTTTAGGCAAATTTGTCCAATGTTTGTACATACAGATGTATGTTGGTATTCCAAAATATGTTATATTGAATCTGTTTAATATCTTTGGGTTCTAAGTGTTGCTGCTGTGCAGACCATGTATATTTTTTTCAAACAATGTTTTTATGAACAAAAAGAAAAGAAAATACAAAACACAACATTCTTACATACCCACACATACAATATAACAATCCTTCCAAAATGTACTGCCTTTTAACAGCCTTCAACCATGTATAAATTTTGTGTTATAATCCTCACAGTTGCATAAACAGAATTATTTAACAGCATGCCATAAAATTAATCAGAAGGCAAGAAAACAATTCCATTTCCCAGCACTTCTCTTTTAAAAGGATGAACAATTTAAGAATTAGACAAGATGTCCTTTTGGCAGCCTCACCAATGTGCCATTTCTAACTATTAACATAACTGATAGTACCAAATCAAAAAGAAAGCACACAGTCTGTGCGTCAGCCAGAAAAACTAACCAGCCTTTGTATATTGATTATTGTATCTCAAAGCATACTTTAGGCCTACAGTGTACATTTTCATAGGCTAACCTGCTAGGGTTGCCAACCTCCAGGTGGTGGCTGGAGATCTCCTGCTATTACAACTGATCTCCAGCCGATATAAATCCATTCACCTAGAGAAAATGGCCACTTTGGCAATTGGACTCTATGGCATTGAAGTCCCTCCCCAAACCCGCCCTCCTCAGGCTCTGCCCCAAAAACCTCCCACCAGTGGCAAAGAGGGACCTGGCAACCCTATGACCTATATATGACTCATAAGTGTGTGTAAGCATTTCATTTCACCATATACTAAGTATTCTGCTTGCACTGGCAAGTGGGACACATGGCAGCAAAACATGTGGACAAATTTCATCCAGAAAGCTTCATATCAGAGATGATATGATCTGTGATAATCCATTCATACAAACAGATGCTGTTTGCATGATGCTGCAAATCTCCAATGATAAACATGCCTGTGAGATCCAGTTCTGGGGATCCAGACCGCTTTGCAGCCACGGGTAATCACCCTTGTTGTGCAATTCAGCTCCCTGCATTGCTTCCTAGAAGCTAGGAAGGGAAGGACAGAGATATCCAGGCTCACATAGTATTGAAGGAATAGAAGTTTCCTATCAAGAAGAGACAGACCTTCCAGGCTCTGCCCCAGTTGCCAGGAATAGCAACATATTTAGGCTGCAGCAGCACAAATCACTTGTCTGCTGTTTAAGCCATTCCACAGAAGGATAGAAGGAGGCAGCCTGAACCTGAAATGGAAATTGGCAACACTTAATATATTCATTAGGAGCCCTGTGGCGCAGAGTGGTAAAGCTGCAATAATGCAGTCCAAGCTCTGCTCACGACCTGAGTTCGATCCCGACGGAAGTTGGTTTCAGGTAGCCAGCTCAAGGTTGACTCAGCCTTCCATCCTTCCAAGGTCGGTAAAATGAGTACCCAGCTTGCTGGGTGTAAAGGGAAGATGACTGGGGAAGGCACTGGCAAATCACCCCACAAACAAACTCTGCCTAGGAAACGTTGGGATGTGACGTCACCCCATGGGTCAGGAATGACCTGGTGCTTGCACAGGGACCTTTACCTTTTTAATATATTCATTAAGAGCCCCATGGCGCAGAGTGGTAAGCTGTAGTACTGCAGCCCAAGCTCTGCTCACGACCTTAGTTCGATCCCGACGGAAGTTGGTTTCAGGTAGCTGGCTCAAAGTTGATTCAGCCTACAATCCTTCCGAGGTCGGTCAAATGAGTACCCACCTTGCTGGGGGTAAAGGGAAGACGGCTGTGGAAGGCATTGGCAAACCACCCCGTAATCACAGTCTGTCTAGTAAACGTCGGGATGTGACGTCACCCCATGGGTCAGGAATGACCTGGTGTTTGCACAGGGGACCTTTACCTTTTTAATATATTCATTAATATTTTTTAAATGGAGATCTAGTGACTCCACTTCTTATATGTTTCTCTGAAAGACAGGATGTGTGTCTGTTGTTAAGTGAGTGAAGAGAAGTCCTTAGGCAACAGTGCAAGGTTTAAATTCTTTTGAATGAAAGAGCCCTGGAGACTTACAGAAACGTTAAAAAAGAAATTTAAATGTGCAAGTCAAGCATAGCAGAAAGAAACACACCTCTATAGTACAGAATGTGACCACTCATTCTCCTTCAAGTACCATAAAACAACAGCATTAACCTCCAGACTGCTGTCAGAATTGCTAAATTCTTAGCTCAAAACTCAGCTCTTTGCCTCTGAGCTGAAATACAAAACAGTACTTTTTCTCTGCCCCTCCCGCTACCTGAAAGCTTTGAAAGGCAAGGAAAAGAGACGTCCAGCAAGTGAGATTATTTTGTTCCAAGTCCCTACTAGTTGCCTGGTGATAGGCCCATTCAGGTAACCAAGACAGCAAAACTGCAAGAGATAAATATATCAGATTACATTTAAGCATGGACATTCTAAACTACCACTTGGTCAACATGATCTTGCCAGAAAATAGTTTAATTGTATTAGTAAGTGTCAGATTTAGACCTCAAATATATTTTGCCCCCTTTTTCCTTTTTTTATTGTTTTGCAGCTCTTTATGGAGTTTTATTTCAAAAGAACCTGGATGCCGCATTTGCCAGTTATCGCCTGTGGGAATCATTGGGATTTTTCATCGCCTTTGGCTACGGCACTTTCTTACAAGTCTACATCAAACTGTGTATTGTCTTGGCTGTGCTGGTGGTGGCCATTGTCTTATATGGAGTAGTTGAGTACCTGGAATCCAAGGTTTCTGGAACGCCCAGCACTACCAGTAGGGAGCCCATCAAACTCTCACCGGATGTTCTGCAAACAAATATGTAAGGCACAATGTTGCCCCGCTACAAACTCCATTTTTATGCATGGATTTTCTTGGGCTACCAGTGATAGGACTGATGTCAAAAAAGGAGCAGTGCACCACAGAACTGGGGCCCTAGAAAGGCTTTTCTAAAGCCTCAATACTGAGGAAGAACAGAAAGGAACCAGTCTCACAATTGATGCAATAATACAAGCTGCTTCTCCCATAAGATTTTAAAATATTTCAGCCTTTATCCAAGCAGCATTAATCTTCTTGCTACTCAAAACAATTTTGTGTTTAATTTGTGTATAGTTTTTTTTTCATCTTTAGGGGGGAAATCAATAAACTTGTTCTACAGTAGCATCTGGGTAGCAAACCATTTACAATCATACCACTTCTCTTACTAGAATCAGTAGAAGCAAATACTATTATTCCTCACACAAGATTCCTGGGTGTTACATTTTAAAGAAGATGGATTTATGAGATGTGTGTAACATTTAGTGTGACTATTTAGTTATGAACAACAGAATGTAACGACATAAGAAGATTCTTCCTGAATCAAACCAGTGGTCCACCTAGTCAACCGTCCTGTCTCACACATGGGCCATGCAGTTATTGTGGGGGAGCCAACAACATGGCATAGAGGCTCAAACTCATCCTCTTATACCATGACTCCAAAGCTTATTCAGGAGTCTTTGGTGAGATACCTTGTCAAAAGCCTTTTGGAAGTTCATAATGTGTACTAGATCATCATTATGTACATGCTTGTTCACTTCCTTCAAATAACTCTAAACGGCTGGTGATGAAGAACTTTTTTTGTAGAAGCCATGATGATTATCTTTCAGCAGGCATTGTTCTTCTATGTAGGGCTGTTATTGGCTTAAACTGTTTTTTATTACAGAGCGTGGTTCTCTGATGTCACTGCTGCTAAAAGAACTTCATAATACCTCCTGGGATTGTCTAATTCTGTCCAAAATAAGATCATCTGGAGTCTCTGTGGAAGACCTGCCTTTAACTACTGAGGCCCATATTTTTAAAATTGTTAAACAGCGTTTCTTGGATATGGAGCATCAGAAGTTACTCCCCATTCAACCCTTGGTCTGCTCCCCAGCAATGTTGGGTCTCAAGAATTTAACCGACAATATTCCCCACTATTTTCATACTCTGGACATCCCATCCCTCCGCAGAGCCTTCTCTCTCGCTAGGGTTAATGCCTTTCCTTCAAGGATGCTATATGGAAGGTATCAACAAATACCAATCCAGGAAAGGATTTGTCCCTGTGATACCTATTCCCTGGACTCAATTGATCATATTCTGTTTGTCTGCCCTCTATACGAAACATCCCGTGGGAAATGGTTAAAAAATTGGCTTCTTTCCAAATATCACCTACCTACCCAAGTAAAATGTCAATTTTTATTGAATGATTCCTATCCGGAGGTTACTGTTGATGTTGCCAATTTTCTAGTGGATGTGATGAAAGTTCAAAAAGCCCAAAGCTTGTAATTTATATTATTGGAATTTATTGGCCTATGTTTTTATCTTAATGACTGCATATTTTATGAACCTTCTGTAACAATTGTAATATTACTTATGCCATTAAAGGTTTTTTAAGTTTAAGTTATGTAGGGCTGTTGAAAAAGAAATTCGGTAAAATTAGGATTCGGCAAAATTTGGGCCGGTTTGATTTGGGAAATGTCAAAGTCCGAACTCCCCTCAATTCAGATCCGTGGAATTCGGCGCGAGATTCAGAGTTCGGGGGAAAATCCGGCCTTTAAAAGCCATTAAAAACACATTTGCGGCTTTCCGAGGCTCCAGAGGGGGCATGTTTGGAGATAGAGGTCCCAAACTTTCACTGTAGCTTGAGGGGACCCTTCTTGCAAGAACCCCCAAGTTTGGTGCAGATTGGGTCAGGGGTCCGGAGTTATGGGGCCCAGAAGGGGTCCCCCCCTCCGCCCATTGGAATGAATAGAAATAGAAACCGTTTGGACTCGGAGTTTGCAAAACCATGCAAAGCAACACGTGACACGACCTTGAGAGTTTGCGAACGATGGAAAGGGACAGAGGCGCGCTAGCTATGCATAAGGAGCAGGTGGGGGTGGAATATTTCCCCTTTTCCCCACTGTGAGAGACACTGTCCTTCAGTGTTACTCCTCTGAAGATGCCTGCCACAGCTGCTGGCGAAACGTCAGGAAAGAAAATACCAAGACCACTGTTACACAGCCCGGATAACCTACAAGAACCAATGAACTCTGACCGTGAAAGCCTTCGACAATATTTCTAACCTAAGTTCTTTTGCTGTAAACAAACCTGGGTAAGCCCCCTCTCTTATCACAGTGCATGAGTAAAAGTTGCTTGGGGGGAGGGAATGCAGCCTTCTTAAACAGAGACGCTTTTTTAATTAATCATGGAGATCCGTTCACCTGGAGAAAATGGCCGCTTTGGCAATTGGACTCTATGGCATTGAAGTCCCTCCCCTCCCCAAACTCCGCCCTCCTCATGCTCCATCCCAAAAACCTGTGGCAAAGAGGGACCTGGCAGCCCTACCTCTCAAATGGATTATGAACTTTGATCCTCCATCAGCTGCACACAGGAAGTTCTTCAACAGTAAATAAATGTTAGTTCTTTACTCTTCTAGCTTATGATGAGTGTGTTTAGTATTATCTCTGATGTGCATAGGGCTGCCAGCCTGGAATTTTCCAGGTGCTCGGTAGTATTTTCAATGCAAGAGACATTCACAGGTGATTTGCCATTGCCTGCCTCTGCATGGGCTGAGAGAGTTCTGACAGAACTGCAACTGGACCAAGTTCACTCAGCAGGCTTCATGTGGAGGAGTGGGGAAACCAACCCAGTTCGCCAGATTAGAGTCTGCCCCTCTTAACCACTACACCACACTGGCTCCAGCCTACAGAGATCAATTCCCATTGAGAAAATGGCAACTTCTGATATGGGGTTCTGTGGAATCACATCTAGGGTTGCCATATCCTGGTAGGGTTATAATCACAGCATGGACCAATCAATGGAATCAATATATTGAATTTGATCAAGAGCGGGGATAGTGAATCAGGGGGTGAGGCAGGCTTGGTGATAGAACATCTGCTTGGCATGTAGAAGGTCACAGGTTCAATCCCCAGCATCTCCAGTTATAACAATTGGGTAGTAGATAACATAAAAGACCTCTACATGAGACCTGGCGAGTAGCTGCCATAATAATAACCTTAATAGACCAATGGTCTGACTCAGTATAAGGAATATCATGTGTTCATGCAAGCTGTGAGCCCCAGTCTCCCTGAAACCTTGTCTCAGCCACAAATTCACTAGGTGGTCTCATGCAAAGCATGGTCCTTTTAGACTCAACCACTGCCCCTCCCCAAACCTGATCTGCAGTACGAGATAATTATACCAGGGTATATAACCACCTTTGATATATGAGGTGTATTACAGTAAGGCATTGCTGCCTTTGGTGTATACTAGGGATGACATCTCTGGATTGGGAAATACCTGGAGATGTAGAGGGTGGAGCCTGAGAAGGGTGGGTTTGGGGGAAGAGAGGGACTTCAATGGGGTGTAAGACCATAGAGTTCACCTTCCAAAACAGCAAAACAGACTGATCTTTTCTCCTGGAGATCAGTTGTAATAGTGAGAGATCTCCTGCCAAAATCTGGAGATTGACAATCCCAGTGTGCACACACATTTCTTTTTGTCATCTTTGGTCAAATGGGTTTTGTGGGGTTTTGCAACTGTACAAAACTTGCAAAACCTGATTATATAAGGTGATCGATAGTGAGATTAGTGTACGGTTAAGAATGCCTCTATCATACCACGTACTCTAAAGAAGATTGTCTGCTCCATCCTGAGGTGATGAGTTTTAAGCATTTAAACATGCTATGCAAATTCTCGGTATTATTACAACTCTAGCTGAATTCCCACAGGACAAAGAAAAACAGGTTTGGGAATCACTGCCAGCCCTTCATTTTCCTTCGGCGGCCCATCCCAAGCTTTCTGCACTGCTCTGCAATCTCGTTTTCCAGTTCTTGCATTTTGTGGCTGAATCACAAGCGCTGCTCGCCAACTCCAAAGGCTGCCTTGGGCAATCAGCTTGCCTTGGTTGGGATGAAAAGATCAGGAAAGAAATAATTTGCAGTTTGGCCTGTAGCCAGTAAACACAGACGCATGGTTGATATCCGTTTGTTGTGCTCCCAAGAATGTTTGTCTCCACTGCTTTTACTTTTTAAAAAAATCTGTTGTAATTAAGTTGTCAAAGAACACGAGTCTTCAACCCCTGCCTTGCTGCTTTATGCTTTGATGACATCTGGTGGTCACCTTGACAGATTATTTGTTGATGTAGAAACATTTGCTTGTGGAATTTCATTTCTCAATGTAACTCATTCAAGTACTTCACAAGCATTTGATTGGCAGAAGGTTTTTTATTGACTAATGCTTTTCAGTAGGTCAACGGGCCATTTATGCAAGGAAGATTATGTCCCTCGCTAGATGCACAGTTTGCTAAATTGAATTTTAAAGCCCTATGCATGGGTGCTCATTTCCTCAAAGAAGTTCCAGGACCACCAGGGATTAATTTTTGCAATGAAGAAATCACCAGTTAAAATGTGGACTGTCCAAGTCCCTCCCCCCTTTAAAATGCTGATCTTAATACTCACTGCTGAAACTGACTGGAGATCGCAGAGCACGCCTATGGCGGGGGGGGGGCAGCTCTCTTGTTCCCAGATCTTAACATACAAAAAAAATGCCTGCTTTGGAATCCAGCATTGCATGGCAGAGCAGCATTTTGATGTGGGGTGGCAGCTTTGGCAGAAGCCTGGAAGTGCAGCCCCTACTAGCACACACGCCTCCCCTCTTTCTCCCCATCCACTTCCTTAAACTGAAAAAATAGCTTCTGGGGGAGGAGTTTGAGGGACAAGAGAGAATGGGCGTGGGGAGATAAACCTGAAATGAAGACTATACATGGAAATTGCCTGGATTTTGCCTTGAATCACACTTTAAATTTGTCATAAAACAGGTTTGGAAAACCACGGGGCAAGTGGGCGACGGCTGCAAAGTGACTCCTGAAGGTGGAAAAAATAATGAATAACTTCAAAGAAGCCCTGGGGCAGTCCAGGGGGATGGCGAGGCTAACAGCCAAGCATAAATGGTCAAGAACTTCACAAGCATTTGTTTGGCAGTAGGTGTTTTATTGACTAATGCTTTTCAGTAGGTCAAAAACAAAAATACCCTTCTTAGCAGCTTTGTTCTTTTAAGTATAAGCATCACAGCAGGGCATGAGTCAACACCTCATTTCCACAGTCACTGTGGACAAGTGTCATGGAAACAGAGATAACTCTGTAATCTTGCCAAACCAATTCAGCATTAACACCAAGGGGAGTGTGTGTTTTGAATTGCGTACGCTATTGGCCTCTGCTAAACTGATGTCGGTTAAATTAAGTGAGTCATGGTCAGGACTTTGACAGACAAACAAGAAAGACAACAATAAAATTATACCATTTGCTGATAACAATCAAACTTTATACTCAGAGTCCTGGTCAGCAAGGAGATTTTATTTATTAGTTTAGTACAATTTTTATCCCACCCTTCCTCCAAGGAGTTCAGGGCACGGTATATCATTCACTCCTCCTCCACTTTATCTCTACAACCGTCCTATGAGGTAGGTTAGGCTGAGAGAAAGTTATTGTCCCAACTTTACCCAGCAAGCTACATTAGCCAAAGGACCAGTTCAGGACCAAGCACCAAAGGGACAACGATCACCCAGAAATAACTCTATGTTGTCTCACATCCTCATTCAATGCCTAGCATTGCTAACTGTGGGCTGGGAGATGATTTGGGGGAGTAGAGCTTAAAGAGGGCAGGGTTTGGAGTGGGGAGGGACCTCAGTAGGATATAATGTCATAGAGGCCACCCTCCAAAGCAGCCATTTTCTCCAGGGGGGATGAATTTCTAGAAATCCAGGAGATCTCCAGGCCCCAACTTGATGTTGGCAACACTACTAATGCCCCACATACCAGTATACCAACCTTGTACTTCGTCACTCACTGTTCTCCTGCCTACCAGCCTCACCCAGGAAGGGAAAAACAGACATGATGGTAATTAAACTTTATTGACTTAAGTAATTTATATGGCCACCTACTTGGGGATTATGTATCCCTCTTGGCTTGCTACACTAATTGACAGGGACAGCTGGAACAGGCCTGACAACTAGTGCATTTTTTTGAGTAACAGCTATAGGACCCCTCAACAACAGCAACAAAAACATAAAAAACATTTAAAATTCTCAGTGGATATTACAGAATTTAATGTTATCTGTCACTTTACTTTGGTATTTTGGTATAATGTCAGCTACTGATTTTTCCTGTTGCTGATCAGGGCAGAATTTGGCTTACAGAGTCAAACACAAAGCTGAAGCATATACAGTACTGACTTGTTTGGGCCATGACTTGTTTGTCATGAATGAGACCCCAGTATATCGGGCTACCCACATAAATTCTTTTTAAAAGGCTGTGCTAAGCTTCCCAACTCTTTCCATCCCCCCACCAATTTCTAAATAGACCTCAAACTGGCTCTTGAGCCTCTATGGGATGGTGTTGCCGGTGGCAACAGTTGGGATGAAGAGATATTCCCCAGTTACTACTGGGTGACTTTTGTCAGACTTTAGGAAGACCCAGTTACCGTATATACCCATGTATAAGCCGACCCGCGTATAAGCCGAGGTGCCTAATTTCTCCCCAAAAATGGGGAAAAATTAGGCACCCGTGTATAAGCCGAGGGTCGGCTTATAACCCCTCCCCCCCCCGCAGGCTTACCTGACAGGGCTCTCCAGCGGCGAGGGTCCGGCGGCGGCGCAGCCCGGGGGGGCCTGGGCAGCTTTCCTGCGGCTGCAGGAGGCTGCCCCAGGCCGCTCCCGGCGGGAGGAAGCGGCGGCGAGGCCCAGGGGGACCCGGAGCAGCCTTCCTGCGGCTGCAGGAGGCTGCCCAAGGCCCCTCCCGCCCGGAAAAAATGACGGCGGGGGGCGGGAAGGGCCAGGGCAGCCATCCTGCGGCTGCAGGAGGCTGCCCCAGGCCCCTCCCGCCCGGAAAAAATGGCGGCGGGGGGCGGGGGGGTCCTTGGGCAGCCATCCTGCGGCTGCAGGAGGCTGCCCCAGGCCCCTCCCGCCCGGAAAAAATGGCAGCGGGGGGCGGGAAGGGCCAGGGCAGCCATCCTGCGGCTGCAGGAGGCTGCCCAAGGCCCCTCCCGCCCGGGAAAAATGGCGGCGGGGGGCGGGAAGGGCAAGGGCAGCCATCCTGCGGCTGCAGGAGGCTGCCCAAGGCCCCTCCCGCCCGAAAAAATGGTAGCGGGGGCGGGGGGGCCTTGGGCAGCCATCCTGCGGCTGCAGGAGGCTGCCCATGGCCCCTCCCGCCCGGGAAAAATGGCGGCGGGGGCCGGGGGCCGGGGCAGCCTTCCTGCGGCTGGAAGCGGCACGGGCCCGGCGGCGGCGCCGGCGGCGGTAAGTTTCCCCCCTCCCTCCTCCCTCCTCCCTCCCTCCCCCCGTATTGACCCGCGTATAAGCCGAGGCCGGCTTTTTCAGCCCATTTTTGGGGCTGAAAAACTCGGCTTATACGCGAGTATATACGGTACGTAAGAAAGACAAGATATATTATGCTGCATTTGGAAAAATAATTATGGGACAGCAAACCTAGGGGAGTGGAGAAAAACTCTTCAGACACATGCTTTTTCTAGACTTGTATGTAAAGATCAAGGCAGCCCAACTCTAAGCATTAGGACTAAGTTCCAATATATTTATAACACCCCTAAGCTGACATTGGCAAACTTTTCCCCACATACCAACAAATAGCTTTGGCAATAGGTGGGGAGGAGGAATTGCCAAGAGGGATGGGGGCCTGTCTCTGTGTGTGCACACTCTCATGCACTTGATGAATGTCCTGTTAAATACTCACAAATGCCAGCTGAACTGTTTTGAGTACTCAGTGGGAATGTGCATGAAAGTGTGAGCTATTTCAGGCTGACAATGAATACAACATACAGGCGTTACTTGAAATCTTTTGAAAGACCTTTTCTTTTGGGGCACCTCTTGGTAGCGAGAGCTAATTTGAAAAAAATGTAGATGGGTGTTAAAATGAGGTGTGATTTGTTTGCGAGGTATTTTTGACATCTTGTTTTCCTTGAAACTTCAGGATCAGTTATGTTGAAATTCGTAAATTCATAAAAGTTTTTTAAAAAACCTGGGAAGAGAATAAAAAGGTAAAGGTCCTGTGCACAAGCACCGGGTCATTCCTGACCCAATGGGTGACGTCACATCCCGACGTTTCCTAGGCAGACTTTGTTTTAAGGGTTGGTTTGCCAGTGCCTTCCCCAGTCATCTTCTCCCTTTACCCCCAGCAAGCTGGGTACTCATTTTGCCGACCTCGGAAGGATGGAAGGCTGAGTCAACCTTGAGCCGGCTACCTGAAACTGACTTCCGTCGGGATCGAACTCAGGTCATGAGCAGAGCTTGGACTGCAGTACCGCAGCAACACTGGGGGGAAAAACCCTATTGGTTCTGCTCTTGATCTCAGACAGCAATTCCTGTCATTGACCAACACGGCACTGTGTTGGGAATGCAGCCAAGAAAGCAGCTAATTTGTAAAGACAGCAACCTTCAGGACTCCGGAGACATTAGATAACAGCCTTCCAGCCACTAAGAAAGTCATTCTAGCAATGCAACCTGCTTGTGCTTCATTGATTGTTTTTGTCAGGGGTTTGCTAGGAGACGAGAAGCAGGGCTGGGGGGGAGGAGCAAATGCACAAAGTTATAACAATGTCAGTTTATTCCACAGACTTGTACAGTATCACAGTTTACATTCAGAGCTTTCTACTGATACGTTCACTGTAAATGCAATCAATTTCCTTTCATGTACACCATTTCCCCTCCTTTTTCACATGAAAATTTATTATTGCGGTACATAACCAGCATAAGTCAAGTGAGACCATTATAGCCCCACACACAAAATACGCAGTCGTCAATACAGAACAATACTTTGCCCTATATACCTAAAAAATAACCCCTATAGGACAGAATACATAAACACAGACCCAGAAAACCTGGAACCCATTAATCTTCCTCCTTCTTGAGTTCTTTACGGATCCTAACAGCTGCAGAATGTATACCCAAGTATACACCGGATTTGGAGGGGGGATGGAAACTGCAAAAGAGCCATATAGTCCTGTGAAAATAAATATAAATAAATAAATAAAAATAAAAAGCACTCCATTTGCAAACGGATACATCCATATTCATTATGACCCATCCAAACATCTCAGTGAAAGATCATTTTTAATGATGGTGACTAGCAAGCAGGATGCACACCAAACCAGCAGGTAATTGAGCATCACTGCTTCTGCCATGCACTCCATTAGTGATCATGGACAATACCCTTGCCTCCATCCACCCAGCTTTCTGTTTCCAAAGGTAGCCTTACTAATGCCTCGGGGAAGTTTACAAGTGGAACATATGTATATCTGTTGCATTGCACTGCATGCGTATTTTAACTTGGTTTTAATTGTTTGAATGATGTATTTTGTTTACTTTTAATGGCTTTTTAAGATATGTCTTTATTATATGTATTTTTAATCTGTTAGCCATCTTGGTGGCTTAATGAAGGTAGAAAGGCAGAGTTTAAATTTTGTAAATACAATAAATGAATAAAAGCAATATACTTTCCTTGTGGTTCGTCTCTGTATGTTCAGGAATATACTGCCCCTGAACAAGGAGGTTTCAGTAGCTATTTCAACTAATAGGAGAAGACTCCATAAAGGGGAATGGGATGGCGCAGGTAGGAAAAGCTTTAGGTAAGGTAGGTGGAGTTAAGGAAAGATGCAGTGGGAGTGGTGCAGCAAGGTAAGCAAAACTTGTCACACTCCTGTGTTTGGAAGGTACCAGCCGCCCACTGCTGTTCATAGCAGGGCCCTGGCATCTGACCAACTTGCTCTCATTGGGACTCAGCCCCGCACAGAGAAACAGCTTACATTCCAATAGTTTGATGTCAGTTTTTAACATTTTGAGCACAATCCTGAAGGGGGGGTAGGTGGTCGGGGACAGCGGAGCCATGCCTCCTCCTCAAAGGCTTCCCAGTTGCCACGGAGGGGGGGAAAAGCATTTTTAAAAATAAAAAAGGGGGAAATGCCCCATTGAAAACAGCGAGGCCACACCACCAAAAAGGGGGGCACAGCCCAACCGCTGATCAAGGGAGAGTTCCCAGGGTGAAAGGGTTGTGGAAACTGCCTAAAGGGACCTCCACCCCAGGAATGCCCCCCACGCCGGCACAGGCTTTCCTTTCCAGGAAAGCCCTGCTGGCGTGGTGGCACCCAGACAAAAGCATGTTTGCCCCCCGCGCCGGTGTAGATGTCACCTTGTTCTGCGATTAGACGGCACCTACACTGGCACGGGGTCACGTCCTAGATATTCACATTTCATCACATGTTATGATATTTTGTAATAAACGAATACCCAGCAGGTCACCAGTAGCCTCTGGCAAGAGCCCATCTGATCTTGTGTTATAAACAAGTCGCTCCACTCAAAGGGAAGACTAAGAAGTTTCTGTCCTCAGCCCTCCGCAGAGAAAAATTCAGATGGTCAATTACCCCAAATCTGTTTATAGAGAGTCAAAGCTACATATGACTGATCACAATGCCTAGTCTGTGGGTCGTTCCTGATAGCTGGTCTCTGGTTCTTTATATTCTCTCAACAAAAGTCCATTTGTTTTAAAATATTGTTGAAGGCTTTCACGGTCAGAGTTCATCGGTTCTTGAAGGCTATCTGGGCTGTGTGACCATGGTCTTGGTAGAGACACTGTCCTTCAGTGTTACTCCTCTGAAGATGCCTGCCACAGCTGCTGGCGAAATGTGAGGAAAGAAAATACCAAGACCATGTGGTCACACAGCCCGGAAAGCCTACAAGAATCCATTTGTTTTTGTTTACCAAGCTACTTCAGGATATCAAAGAGAATTCTGGAAAAAAGAATTCTTAAAAAGAACTTGATTGTAAAGACCAAAGTTGTGTGTAATTGTTATAAGGTCCTTGACCATTTCCCCAGCATCCCAAATGCCATATTTTTCTCTAGAAAAATGCTGCTCTTTCTCTAGCAAAACCTGGGCAACAAGTTGACCCAATTTTAAAGTCATTTTTATTTTAAAGGGAGACCCATTGATAATTCACGTCTTTATTCATTATTTAAATTGTCACACAAACTGCAATTTCTGAAGTTCAAGAAGGTTTACATGCTGTAGACAAGTGAAAAACACATTATTTTCCCATCTTTTTTGATATTATTTGAAAACTCATATAAGAAATTAAGGATAATTTGTGTGTACCGACACACGACAGCCAATGTGAGTGGTAAAGTAGGACTGGGGGGTGGGGAGAGAACCTGGAACAGACTTGCTTGAAATTGTACCATGTTGCTTTTTCCTCAGCCATGAAATTCACCAGGTAACTCTGAGCCAGTCATTATGTCTCAGCCTAACATCCTTCACAGGGTTGTTATCAGGATAAAATGGGAAGGGGGAGAATTCGTTTACCATCCTGAATGCCTTGGAGGAAGGCTGGGATAAAAATGGAATGAACTCTGGAGTACATCTCTCTATTTTTCCCACTCCAGACTCAAATTATAGAAGAAGAAACACAAACATGGAATCCTCTTTGTGACTCCCAAATTTTCCCCTCCAAAGCAAGAAATGCTAGAAATTAACAAGGGCAGAAATACAAGGAAGGGATGTACTTCTTCCCTCCTCCTTTCTATCTGAAGCCAGTCATTGGGCACGTGGAGACTGTATAGGGTTGCCAGTCCCCCCTCTCGATTGGCAGGAGGTTTTAGGGGGTGGGGCTACCCCCCCCCCCAATTTTGGTAAACCTGGAAGCAACATCATCAAGCGCACACAGCCATGCGTGCACACAAGTGCCGCTCTGAAGCAGCTGGGGGGATCGGCAGGCCATTGCCCGCTGAAACTATCCACCTGGCAACCCTAAGATTGTAGCATGGGCCAGAGTTCAGCACCGCAGGACTGCCTCTTCCGCTCTATTCCTTCATGACAGCTCTGCTCATCCAAGCAGTCTTCTGAAGGTGTCACCTTACAAATGGGTAGGATCAGTAACTGCCCATTCACCTTTATTCGTTGTTGTGGCTCCCACCTTGTAGAATCGCCTATCTGAGGACATCAAGAAGGCTTCCACACTTCTATCTTTCAGCACAATACGCAAAACTGAAATGTTCAGGAAGGCATTTTTAGAAAGGTAGCATGAAACAGGAGAGCTAATTTACAGTCTACTAATTTATAGTAGAATATATACAGCCGATTCCTGAAAGGGGCCCCCGAAACCTCTTAGGAGGTGGCGTGGCCCTGCCGCCAGCATAAGTGCATGTAAAACCATGATTACACGCACTTATGCTGGCGGTGAGGCCAGTCCCACTGGCAGCCGACCGCGACGAGACAACGCCTCGCCCTCCACTGGAGTGGCCTCTCCGTGGCACAGGCCACGGCGTAGAGAGGCCGCACCAGCGCAGGGGGGTGTTCCAGGGGTGAGCTGGGGGAGGAGCCGCTGGTTAGGCAGCTTCCTATCCCGGTTCGGCCAGTTACACCAATGCCGGGAACGGCGGTGCTGTGCCTGTTTTTGAGCAGGCGCAGCCTCGCTGTTTTCAATGGGGCTTTTAGCCCCAGTGAAACAAAAAAAAACAGCGAAACAGCTTTTTTTTGTTTTACGGCTTGCATGAATTGGCTTAGGAGGAGGCGCCACTGCGCCTCTCCCCCGCCGACTCCGCACGCCGTCATTTGAGGAATGGGCTGAAAGTCTTGTATCATAGGTATCATCTTCCTTGTGTTCTACCTGTACAATTCAGCTTTTTTCATTGTTTATAGTATACCTTCCCTTAGACAATTTGTTGTTTGTATTGTGTTCTAACTCTGTAATCCTAGACTTATCGCACTGTTCATTGTTTCTTTTATGGTGCCTGATTGTATCATTTCATATTCTATGATCCGCCTTCAGTCTCAATGAGACAGGTGGCCAATAAATAGAGTTACCGTATATACTCACGTGTAAGCCGAGTTTTTCAACCCCAAAAAAGGGCTGAAAAATCCCCCCTCGGCTTATACGCGAGTCACCCCGGGGGAGAGGCACCACTAAGGGGTGGATTTCAGCTGGAAACTTACCTCCTCCTCCCCTTCTCTCCTCGCCCGGCATGTCCTGCGGCAGCGGCAGCAGCAACCCGCCGCCCGACTTCTGCACAGGGTTGCTGTGCAGACAGCAGCAACCACCACCACCACCGCAGGAAGGCCTCGCCGCAGCCGCCCGGCCATGCCGCCTGGGCAGGCCGTGCCACTCACGGGGCCGCCTCAACGCCGCCCGCTGGAGCCTCGGCCTCCTCCGTGCTGGCAGCTGCCACAGCTGGCGCTCCTTCCCCGGCCGCGGCTCCTTCGGCCTCCTCCTCTGCGCTGGCCCCCCCCACCCGATCGCGCCTTCTGCGCGGCGGCGGCAGCTTCTTCCCCACCCCACCCGATCGCGCCTTCTGTGCGGAGGCGGTGGCGGCTTCTTCTCACCCGATTGCGCCTTTTGCGCAGCGGCGGCAGCTTCTTCCCCCCCACCTCACCCCCCACCTCACCCGGGCCGGTCCTCCCGCTTGCCAGCTGATCCGCGGGCCTTGTCCTCCCGCTCTAAAATGGTGGCCGCCATTTTAGAGCGCAGCATCGCCGCCTCTCCCGGTGAGTAGGGGGTTCAGGGGCTCTTCCCCCTCCCCTCCTTGGATGGCGCTGGGGTCGGGGTGGGTCTGGAGGGCCTGGGAGGCCGGGTGGGAGGGCGACCTGGGGCAGGGGCAAGATCATCCTGGCGAGCGCATCCTCGGCTTATACTCGGATCAATTAAAAATTCCCTTTAGTGGCCTCAAATTTGGTGCCTCGGCTTATACTCGGGTCGGCTTATACTCGAGTATATACGGTAATTGATTAATTAAGTCCTGTAGGCTAAGGGGAGTTAAGGTACTCTGAACACTGTATGAAAACACTTATTTGTTTGCAACATTTGTATGACACTTTCCTCTCCACAGGGACTCAAAACAGCTCACAGAAAACTACTGAAATACATTTTTTCAATCAACAGGCTTCCCCCGCTGCCAACAACATACTTAAACAACAGTGAATAAAGAGGCACCCAGGCTGATCCTGATCATCAGGGCTAAGAGCCCTTCAGCTGACCCTTCTGCCCCCACCCTGGATTTAAATACCTGCGAGGAAGGAAGACAAATAGAGGCCAGATGGAATTCGGCTGCTGATAGCAAGCTAGCAAGACCTTACTCACACACACACACCCAAAAAACACAAGCCACTTGGAAACATTTTGTGACTGCAGATCTCCACATGAGAAATAATACATTTTTCTCAAGATCATAGCAATTAGCATAAAGTAGGCTGCGTAAAATGCCTTATATCTCCCTGTACAAGGAATATCATTATACAGAGGAAGGCACTGGCAAACCACCTCTGTTAGTCTCTTGCCTTGGAAACCTATGGGGTCGCCATAAGTCGGCTGCGACTTGACGGCACTTTACACACACACCTATAATCCATAGATTTGTCCAGCCCTGCCCTACCTACCCATAAATGAGCCAGATGCACTATAAAGTTGATGTGTAAAGAGAATCGGAGTCCATGTTAAACTGACCCATGAGCTGAAGTTCTCATGGCTCAGGGGGTGACGTTAAGCTTTGTTCTCCTGTCATCTTGAAAATGGGGTGCAAAAAAGAATGTGATTTTGAGAAAGTATTTTTTTTTAATGTGTCCTTACATATATAGACGAATCTCTGAAAAGTGTGGGGAAATCACTTTTTTTTTATATATATATAGATTTTATTGGATTTTGTACTAAAAATTTTCCATTGCATTAAACAACATCTATGACAATATAAAATTTCAATTCTAACCTAAAGTTGTTATAGTTCCATAACATATAATAAAGAAAAAAAAGGAAAAAAAAGAAATGGAAAATTTTGACTTCCCCTTCACCTCTATCTTCCTCTTAATAAAAAGTTCATCTTGTCGTAGTTAATCTAATCTTAATAAACTATCAATATCCTGTATAAAAAAAACCATAATCTGTTAGTAAATATAATTATGCTTATTCATTATAAAAAAAACCAAAAATAATCCTCTGGATCAGATTAGAAAATATTCTTCCATTCTTCCCAATTTTAACTCATATTCACAATAATGCATCCACGCCTCCCATTCCCCCAGAAACCGAACGTCATTTTCTTCATTTAGAATAGCTGTGAGTTTTGCCATTTCTGCCACTTCAAACATTTTAACAATCCAGTCTTTTTTCTCAAGAATTTCTAGCCCTTTATTCCCAAAATGATGTCTTAATCTTAATTCCACTACATCATTAATAGCCATGCCACCCGTCCACACTATCAAAGCCTTTGGATCCAGCAATCATGTTTAAATCAATCCTTTAACCATGGTCTAATACTTCCTTCTGTAACTGAAATAGGCCAGTCAGGTATGGGAACAGGATTTCTTTGTTCTCTCTCATTTCCTCAGACAGGATACGTATCCAAAAATAACTCTTTCTGGGCTTCATCTCCATCGTGGCTTCAATCTGTATTCCTTGACCTGCTCTCTTCTTCCTTATATCCACACGTCGTTCCATGACTTTTTAAAATGAAAAGTCTATTTCTTGTATGTCTGATCTCTTTATCGCCGGCTGGTTGCTTTCTTGAACTTCTGTCTTCTTCTTTGTATCCTTGTATTCTTCCATGACTTTTTGGGCAGAAGAGTCCATTGCTTGTATGTCTGTATTTGTGGTCATCGTTTGAATTTTCAAGACTTTTATGTCTTCTATAACCAGATCCAACTTCTGATTGCCTACCTGTGATGATTGGTCAAGAGTCGTCATCATTGAAATCAGTTGAGCCATCTGTGTTGAAATCTGTTTTAATTGTTTAATTGTCGCCTCAGAATGTTTAGCAAGCATGTCCTGTATTTTTTTTCCATGTTTGAATTCTGTAAAATTCCCTTTGATTTCATAGGAGCAGGGCTATGTATTAAGCCAAAAGAAGCTGGTAAAATACATGTCCACAGACAGGGCCTTTAAAGTTCTAATTAAAAGATAATAATTCAAACATCAGCCTTATAATTTTTTCGGGTTGAAAAGAGTCGAAATTGGCTCTAGAATTGTGTTTTAAAGTTTTGAAATACCAGTGAGTTTTTTTCGGTCGCTCTAGGTCGGGCTGATCAGGAAGTATACAGGAAGTTGCTAGTGCCGTGGACCTTCTACCGCCTCTTCTCGATGGTTGTTCCTTCAGGAATGATTTCCAAGTAACTCGAGTGCGACGCGTAATCGGTCCTACAACTACTTCCTGTTATTTTAGTTCCGATGATAGATAGGTTGTTATAGAGGGTCTTCCGTTCCAGACGCTCCCTTACTGCAAACGTGGCAGGATATTCTTCGCCGGAAAATCAGGAAGAAAAATCACCCTCCCCTTCCCTTGGACCCATTGGTGATAGTTCTTGTCAATCAAAAGGTATCCTTCCGACTCTTTATTATGGTTTAGGCTGATCGGATTGATAAGGCTCCTGTCGCTAATCCCGATGGCTAACTCAGATCAAACTTTTTCAGTTCGGATTAAGGAGGAATGGGGGTCCCAGAAATATTCTTATCAGCCCCCCGTCTGTTCAAGTTTCCAGTAAGTAGACGAAGAGTTCTTTTGTACTCACTTGGGTGTCAAGAGGTGAGGTTCTTTTCTTTATGTAGTCCTTATGTTGGTATTAAGGTGGTGGAGGGTGGAGCTTGATGCCTAAGTTGCGTTTTGGCGATGTCCTTCCCTAGTGCCCTCGCAGGACCGGCGTCCAGGACTCCGAGGGGCTTAAAAAGCCCCCTCAGAGTACCTAGGAGGTCAAACCGCGTTTGCGGGCTGCAGGGAGTTCCTGCTTTCCAACCCACTTGCAAGGGTCGGGTTGGGGTATCTATGTACCCCAGAAATAACGCAAACTTGGATTTCTCCCAGGACAGCCTGGGGAAATGGAGTGCTCTCCCCAGCAGCACCACCGGAAGTCCCCGGGAAATCACATCTTATAGGGCCTCCAGGGAGCACTGGATAAAGTTTAACCCTGGGTAACATCATCTGACCCAAGTACATGTGAGCAAGCCACCAGGAGAAGGAGAGTGTGGGTTTGGAAAGTGGGACAGATTATTACCAGCGAGGAGAGAATGAAGAAAAAGATAAAGGTCCCCTGTGCAAGCACTGAGTCATTCCTGACCCATGGGGTGACGTCACAGCCCGACGTTTACTAGGCAGACTTTGTTTTACGGGGTGGTTTGCCAGTGCCTTCCCCAATCATCTTCCCTTTACCCCCAGCAGCAAGCTGGGTACTCATTTTACCAACCTCAGAAGGATGGAAGGCTGAGTCAACCTTGAGCCGGCTACCTGAAACCGACTTCCATCGGGATCGAACTCAGGTCGTGAGCAGAGCTTGGACTGCAGTACTGCAGCTTACCACTCTGCACCACGGAGCTCCTTTTGTGACTGCTGTGGGATTTTCTAAAAGAATCTCTCCACAGTGCTTAAGGTGCAGTATTTTTTGTGGAATCTTAATTACCATGTTGACATACATAACTGCACAATCACAGCCTACCTTGACTCTGAGAACACTTTGGAGGTGGTTGGTGACGAGTTGCTTGTACAACAGCCAAGTCTACTTGATGGCTTAAGTAGGCCTAGGGGGAACAAGCTGTTGCTTGGTATACCATTGCAGCATTCCATATCTGTTGAAGCTCATTGATCCTCACTGGGCCTGCAGTCTAGCATGCCTTCTTCGCTCGTGTAGCTGTCCCCTGAGTCTCCTGCGCCTCTGCTCCAGTGACTCGAAGGGGCTCTCTGGTGGCTTGACCTCTGACACAGGTGAGTCTCCTGTGCTGGGTGGCTGTAGACATGGGGAAGACCCGTCTGCCTGAGACTCCTATGCCTGAGGCTACTCAGCCTGCTGCTGTTCCTCTCTTGTATGTCCTTCAGCTTCAAGGGCTCTGTCGTCTGAGGAAGCCCCAGCAGGTTCACCTATGACAAATGTCTTAGTATGCAACAATGATATGTGTGTTTTGTTTTTGTTTTTTGAAAATTTTATTGGTTTTTATAATATAAATTTTCCATGTTAACAAACAACAATATACGTAATATTAAAAACTAAATCATAGGTAATGTTGTTATAATTGTTTAAGTGCTAAATAAAAATTAAAAAAAGGAAAATTTATTGACTTCCCCATCACCTCCGTCCGCCTCTTAATAAAGTATTCTATCCCATCGTGATATGGTCTGATCTTAATTATTCTTATATCTCAATTAGGTTTCAATCACTTTATGCTATCAATATAATTGATTACGTTTCTTTATATTAACAATGTCTTCTAGATCAGATTAAAAGGTACTCTTCCATTTTCCCCAGTCCTAGTTCATATTCACAATATTTCATCCACGCCTCCCATTCCCCCATAAATTGAACATTGTCTTTTTGATTTAAAATAGCTGTAAGTTTTGCCATTTCTACCAGTTCAAACATTTAATGATATGTGTGTTTTGTGTGTGTGTGTGTGTGTAAAGGGGGAATTACAAAGAATACTGGAAGTTCTTGTTGTTGTTATTCAATAGGAATTAAGTACAAAAGTAAGTTACTGAATTCCGATGTTGTTAGTCAGTTCATAATTATAAATAAATTAAATAAATTTTATTTGCGGCTAGTATGCCAGATAAAACTCAGTTCATAATTAAAAACACTATTTAATGTTTCTGTCAGGGAACAAAGCCATTGTATATTAATTTTGTCCCCAGTGAGTGTAGACAATGTGTTTCAGGTGGAAAGCCAGGTATTCATTGCTTCAGATTATGAACTGAAGCTTCATGAGAGTTGATTTTCTAGGAAGTTGGTAATTAGGTTCTAAGGCCTTTGGCAGACCTGCCATTCCTGAAGTTTCTTCTACATACAATCAAAGAAACTTTTCTGGTTTGCATCCAGCTATTCTTCTCACCACACCCTTCAGTGCAACATAAAAGAAACTGAGGAGCTCAACAGACTTTGGGGTAATTGCTTTCATATTCTTTCATTTTTGTTCCACCTGGGTTTGATTTGGAAAATACTGATTAATTGAAAACACTTCATTTGAAGATGCAGTAGAATTAATTCATTCTTTAATGCACAATTATTGAAACGGCATTCTTCCAAAGTGCTGTCGTGGGGGACATCTTCTTTTATAATTGGCATTTTTAATATTTTGGACAATTTTAGTGTACTGAAATGGCCTCTTTAAAGTTGGCAGATCATTTTAACTCTGTTCTGGCTGGTATACTGAAATAAACATCGATAGTTTGTTTCTGCTGAGACAGAATGTATGGATGCATGTAAAGACTATAGAAATGTTACCAAATTGGAAAGTGTGGTCACCATAGTTTCAAGGGGGAGGCAGATGCTCTTGTGTTCTGTTAACATACAGCTGAGTGTCCCATATTACTTTCTTCTAATAGAGATCAGCAGAGACCATGGGCACTTCCACACATGCTGAATAATGCACTTTTAATCCACTTTCAATGCACTTTGCAGCTGGATTTTACTGTGTGAAATAGCAAGTCCACTTGCAAACTATGGTTAAAGTGCATTGAAAGTGGATTGAAACTGCATTATTCAGCATGTGTGAAAGCATCCCATGTTAGGCAGTGAAAAAAAAGTCTGGTGGCACCTTAAAGTCTAATAGATTGACTGAAGCATAAAGCGGGCTCTAACCCATGAAAGGTTATGCTTCATAACTCTATCAGTCTTTAATGTTCCGCAAGGCTCCATTTTGTAACTAAGATGTGTGGATTAGATAAGACTTGGATTGTCACATCCTCATTCCTGACTTGGTGAAACTCTCCCAAACATTTAAGAAGTCAAGGGAAGGAGAAGCAATGGGCTGAGTCATCAGAGTGGCATGTGTACGGAGCCAGTATGGAGATCCTTCCTCTGATGAAAGAGTACTTTGGGGGAAATACTGGATCTATGCTTTTCTGACAGGAGTGGTAGGACCCAAATGAATGGATCTCAGGTGCATTGACTTTCTCCTCTTCTTCTCAAATCAGTCATTGGTCATTAATTACTATCATGCTTTGATCCTCCAAGATGTGGAAGACCATTCTGTGATATGTATGTAGAAAGGAAGAGGCGAGTGAAATGAAACACTCTTGCTCAACTACTTAAAGGCATTTACCAGGGACAGGGAGTTTCTAAATAAGGGAAGACACAAAACAATATTTTGTAACTCAATGTGACGTAAGATCAATGTCTCTTCAAATAAGTGAACAGAGAGCCTTCTGTCTCCAAATGGCACGGGGAGGGACTGCTGAGTCTCAGAAGGACATGGGCTGCTCTGAAAAAGTAGGCTTTTCAGAGACTCTTCTCAGCAGGCCAGCCATCACTGCTGCAACTACTACGAACAAGAAACATTTCCAAAGGTAACTCATTGAACAAGCTGGAGCAGGTTAAGATCTGTGTGCAGTGTGGTTGAGAGGCAGGGAAAAGAAGTGGGTTCTTCCTGCTGTCATGAATTTACAGGAGATTACAAATCTTAAAGCTTGTGAATGGCATGGAGACCAGCCTCCTTGTGTGTATGATCTACCACAAGCTCTCCCCTCCATGGTGGAGGCCTATGGCTTAATGGCTAGGGTGGCCAGGTCCCCCCTCTGGGTATTTCTGGGGCAGAGCTAGGGTGGGGATCGTACATGGCACAATCACATCAGTTCCGGTTTATACCCAGAAGCACCACATTGCAATGTGATGCTTTACCACTCAATCCCAGTTTTGGGGGTTTGAATGGTAAAGCAGCCTGTCGCAATGCAGAACATCTGGGTGTAAACCAGAAGTGATGTAATCATGTCACACACAGCTGCGCGTGCACGTGATCCCCACTCCTGAACCAGCAGGTGGATTGGTGGGCAACCCTATTAATGGCTCTCATTTTACATGATGAAGATTGCAGCTTCAATGTCTGGTATTTCCAACTAATATGAATCTTAGGTAGAAGTGCTGAGGAAGATATTTGCCTAAGACCATGGAGAGGGATTGCCAGTCAGGGTAGACAGTTCTGGGCTAGAGCTCCTTTGTAAGACTGCTGCTAATATGGAGCAAAACATTTCAAATGGAAAAGAAAGGGTCTAGGGAGCGAGTCTGTGTTTTTATATGCAATAGATAAACTGAGGAATGATGAGGGAGTATCTTTCAGAGTGATCGTAAGATACTCTGATTTTGTGGGTCAGATTAATCTCAGTACATATTAGCCTTTTTGTGCGTGTTAAGTGCCGTCAAGTCGCTTCCGACTCATGGCGACCCCATGAATCAATGTCCTCCAAAATGTCCTATCTTTGACAGCCTTGCTCAGATCTTGCAAACTGAGGGCTGTGGCTTCCTTTATTGAGTCAATCCATCTCTTACTAGGTATTCCTCTTTTCCTGCTGTCCTCAATTTTTCCTAGCATGACTGTCTTTTCTAGTGACTCTTGTCTTCTCATAATGTGACCGAAATACGATAGCCTCAGTTTAGTCATTTTAGCTTCTAGGGTCATTTCAGGCTTGATTTGATCTATAACCCATTGATTTGTTTGTTTGTTTGTTTGTTTTGCAGTCCACGGTATCCGTAACACTCTCCTCCAACACCAAGCCTTTTTACAAGTAATGTAATCTAAGCATGCAGATATGTGGCCCCTTCTGTTTTGTCTCATCTGCTGTCATGATGGCCTTGTTGGCAGCTCAGGGATCAGACAGTTTTGAGTCCTGAGTGGCTCATGTATAACAGAAGTGCACTCTTTCCTCAGAAATCTTTCTTCAGAAGTTCTTTTTAAAAAAAACAATAAGGGAGATAATTGGTGCAAAAAAAAAAAAAGGCAGCAGAGCCTGTCTACTTTGAGAAGTGAAAATTACCACAAGATAAAAATGTGATTTTTTTTTAAATGATGCTACAGTAGTGCAGGAGACGATATGCACCCTAGTCTTTCCAAGTAGTTCTTAACCCCAGGTAGCTTCAGAGATGATAATGGAGTTTTTGAGGATAATGAGAAAAGCAGCAGCAGATGGATTGTATAATAAAATCTAATACCACAGAAGGTGGAACAAATCTAATACCAGAGAAGGTAGAACAAATTCTTTCAGTCTTACTTGTATTTGCATCTTTTATAATGACTGTCTGGAGACGGGGCTCCCAACCCGCTCCCCGGACTTCACGGCCGCTTCAGCGGGGTCGGTGCGTCCTCTCCGCCCCGAGGCCGCGCCGCCGGCTCAGCAGGGTCGGCTCCTCCTCCTCACTCCGGGGCCGTGCGGCCGGCTCAGAGGGGCCGGCGCGGCCTCCCCGCCTCCTGGGCCACCCCACCCGATCCCCCGAGCAAGGGAGTCCTCCCCAACCCGAGGCCAAGCCGCCGCCATCCCGCCGGTGGCCCAAGCCCCAGCCTTACCTCCAGCTTGTCCCTCCTCTCTTCCAGGGCCAAGCCGAGGACGGGGACGACGGAGGCGCGCCGGCTCTCCCACCGCCACAGGGCCACGCCGTGGCTCGAGTCCCCGCGGTCCCAGGGCGGCAGGGGGCCCTCGGGCCGTAGCGGCCGCCCGAGAAGAGGGAGACCAGCCCGCCCGCCAGCGGAGCCACGGGCGTGCCCACGCCTGGTTGAACCGCACCCCCTGCCCAACCCTGCAGGGCCGGGCCGAAGCAGCTGGCCATAGGGACCGGCTAAGTGGGTGACTTCCGGGTGGTGGGAAGGGGCGGGGCCTAGGATTGAGTTCGCTGGCTGGGGAGGATAAAGGGGGGGGAGAGAGAGCCGCCAGGGAGGATACGGAAGCCAGGAGTGGCAAGAGCTGGTGAGCTCGTAGGCACGCTGGCTGAATCGGGAGGAGAGACTAGCTCTGACTCTCCTTCTGACTGGTCTGAGGCGGAAGAAGTCGTCTCAAACCCCTCTTCCTCGCGGGCAGCGACCTCGGACCCCGGGGGAGACACCCGCCCGCGTGACAATGACGTTAATCACAACCACTGTCTGCCTTCTCCACTTGCCTTGCCAATGTGGGCAGAAGAAATTCCATTTGAAATGGGAAAGTTAGGGGAAGCTAGTAGATTGCATTTGGGGAGCCACCAACACTGGGACAGTCAAAGGGTTAATTAGCCAAATGGTCAGGAAGAGCAGATCACCATTGCTTCCATGTCATATGGTCACGTAGGCAAAGTAATCTGCATTTTACTGCTTTGGTATATCCTTTGTTTGAAAGAGAAACTGTATCCCAGTTACTTGTAAGTTACCAACCTGCAAGCATGGAGGAGCACATTCGCCCTGTGAGAATGGCTACTCGTGAGTAAGCATAGTAACTGCTAAAGGAGTTTAGCAAGTCTAGGAAACTTAGAGATGTAGGATGTTTATTGTTTAATCCATGTACCCTACCCTTGAGATTAGTTAGTAAAGAATTGATTTGATTAAGAAAACGACTCTGTGATATTTTTGTGTGTGACTAACCTTTATTATCAATAAGCCATAAACCAAGATCCATCGCCCTGAATGGTAGCAGATTAATTAAGTGAGTTTCAGATCCTAACAAAGAGGTGGGACTTAGGAAGTTGTCATTTTTTGCTGGCTTGTGTGTGTGGTGTGACTGAGTGGGCGGGGCAAACCTCTCTGCCCGGGGTAATGCCTTATCAGGGACTATGCAGAGCCTGTTTTTTACAGGCTGCATACTTGTGTGTGTGTGTGTGCGTGTGTGTGGCCCTCGCTCTCTGTACAGGAGGGGGAAGAGGGCTGGGTGGTTTCCCCCGGTCGGTGGGCCTGTACAGCCCTTCTGCGTGGTTATTTTAACCCCTGCCACCTCCAGCCAGGAGATTCCCAAACAAGTGGTTTTTTTGGACTGGAGTTTCTTTTCAGGACAGAGGGTGCTTATGCAAAGCGTGTTTCAGAACAGGCAGCCTAAAGTCCTGTTTTTTTCCTAGGCTGAGCCTGCTTGCCATTTTTCAGCACCCAAGACAGAAAGAGAGAGAGCCTATTTTCCCCGTTAGAATGCACAGCTAAGGATCTGTTGGAGACTCGAGCATAGATGTAGAACAGGCAGATAGAGAAGCCCCCAGACCCCACTCTAGTCACACAAGCAGGCTACAGGCTGTGCTGTATAGCTTATGTGTAACAAGAGGCTGTCGGGAGAGCCCTGCCTATCCCCCCCCCCCCCGCTCTTTTGGAGCGTCAGAGCCAAGGTCCTGGGGCAGATTTTTGCACAAAATCTGCTGTGGACAGAGAAACTCCCTTCCTCCCCCTTAACGAGCATCTTCCTGCTTTGCACAGGGGTATTCTTCGCGGAGATTTGCTGCTGTTTCGATGCTGATTTGCGTCGGAGGCAAATTTTGGTTATTCACTCCAGATCCGTGTTTTCCCCCACTGAGCAAAATAAGCCGGGTTAAAAGAGAGGCAATCCAAACCACTTCTGAGCCGTACTTTCCAGTAGAAGAGCGTTTTGTTGCTCGGATGCCCATGAAAAAATGTTTGCTTCGCTCCCCGGGACGTCTCCTTTCTCCTCCCCCAAGAACGGTGATTGGCTGGGGGAGTTGCCACTCTAACAGCATCGCACCGGCAGGAGGGAGACCCAAAGCAGACTGGCTGCCCCTCTTCAGAAGGGTGATGGGGTTTTTGGCTTGGATTTGCCGCTCTCAGGATGCCCCCACCCCAAACACACACACACACATAGGATCGCACCGGCTGGAGAGAGACCCAGAGCAGACTGGCTGCCCCTCTTCAGAAGGGTGACGGGAGTTTAGGCTTGGATTTGCCGCTTTCAGGATGCCCCCCCCCCCAACACACACACACATAGGATCGCACCAGCTGGAGGGAGACCCAGAGCAGACTGGCAGCCTCTCTTCAGAAGGGTGACGGGAGTTTTGGCTTGGATGTGCTGCTCTCAGGATGCCCCCCCAAAAAACACACACACACAGGATCATGGGAAGAGTGGGCGGGATTAGGCGGATTTGGAGCGGTGAGTCATGAGTGGCAGCAGACGTAAGCAGCGCAGAGAAGTGCGCTGTTTCTCCCGTGAAAAATTGAAAATGCCTCGGGATGGGGGGGAGAATCTGCGCTGCCATGAAAAAGCTATTTAAATCGGTTTATTGTTTGCTCCGATTCGAAACCGAAGCAAAATCCACCGTGAAGAATACCCCACAGAGAGAGAAAAGGGTATTTTGAGAGAGAGAGAGGGGGGGAGAGAGAGGCAGAGGGGGACAGCAGCCAAGCAACTCTTACCAGCATCAGCCCCGTTTAGGGAAAGGAAGCAGGGCGCGGGGCTTGGAACCTACACAACGAAGAGGCGGTAGGGGTGTGTTTGGAAACACCTGTGATCTGCCCCCGCCTTCAAGCCTATCAAACGTGCCACAGTTAAGAAGGCGAATGACGGCCCACGATGCGTTTTCCCCATCAGAAGCCTCGAGTGACAAACCTTTCCCTCCCCCCCCCCTCTTATCTAGGCCCTGCAGCCGAACATGTGCTCTCCAAGCCACAACAGCAGAAACTTTCTTTTAGGCTCGCTGTCAGCATCCGACACTTTCCTTCATTTCTAGCCGTGCAGAACGGTGTTTTAGGGGGGGCAGCCCTGACTGCGCCTCTGTGCTAAAAAAAACTGCCATCTCATGCCCACATCAACCCCCAAGGCAGCAGGGGCGGGGGGAAAGAGGGGGCAGGGGCTTTGGACCTTCTCTAGCCAGAGTGCAAGGGAGGTGTGTGTGTGTGTGTGTGTGTGTGTGTGTGTGTGTGTGTGTGTGTGTTGGGTGGAGAGATAGCTGGTGAAGCCTTCTATTTTTTTCTAAGTGGTTGACCCAACTCGTGGGGAGAGCAGGGCAGAACTCTGAGCTTTGGCATGGAGGTCAGGGGCAGCGAGCCTGGGCGCCCCGCGGATTTTCAGGGATTTCCGAGCTGGTTTAACTGACGACCACTGGGGGGTGCTGTGCAAGGAGCGTGTCAGCAGGGGTGTCACTTGTCACCTATCACCGTGTGCGTCCCGGTGAGTATGGCTTAGATGCAGCTGTACCCTAAAACCCGCAAGTCTGTCCCAAATGTCTTAAAGAAGGCTTTCCACAACACACCAGGTACCTTTTGTGTATCGTTATTTAATCCCCGAAGCTCGTGTTGAAGGACTCATCGAGTCCTGTGAATACGTTTTCTGTTAGGGAACTGTCGTTTTACCTCTGCCCGCATCTTTCTACCCCGTTGCTGCATCACAAAAAAATGGTGTTGAATGCTACAACTTTTTCGAATTGGTCGCTGTTGCCGCCGCAGGAGCATCTGCATTTACTATTGCAGCACAAACGAGTGGCGTATTTGTGCATCTGGGCCTGATGGTGTCTTAAAAATCTAACGTGACAAGATTTTTGTCCGCCAGCTCTGTTCACGCCTGGGTTCTACAGTATTTGCCCCCAGAAGATAGCGGTCTCTGTCCCCACTACTAACTGCAGCACCTGCATTACACTAGTCAGTGTTTTGGGGAGATACCTGCACTGTTTTGGCTACTGCAGGTCAGGTTTGACCAGAAGGAAATTTCACCCTCTGTTAATGTCAGGCTTGTATCTCAGTTGCTTTCGTTTCCTTTCGATTTCTCACTGATCAGGCTCAAGAACTCAAGGACTGTTATGCATACCTAAATGCCTTTGAAGCTGTGTGAACCACAGTGCTGTTTGTGTTCTGTAATCTCTTGCGTTTTTTTCATGCTTTTATATTACCAAGTTCAAGCCAGCAAAAGCCATTGCTGTCACCCTTTCCTTTATGCTCTGTTAACCTATTTTGACCAGTAAAAACCAGCTTCTTTGGACTTGACTGTCTCTGAGATGGTTTTTGGTTCAGATTTGGGCCAAGGGCTTACAGTTGTTTACATTGTATAGCAAACATCTACCCGGTATCGGTGCTATGTAGAACAACGGTAGAACTACACGTATTTTTAAAAAATCTGTAGAGAGCAAGGCGACTGGAAAACCTTGTTAAGTCTCGTGTGAGCCAGCATCATTGCCTCAACTGAAGGGCCCAATGTAATTCGGTTTTTAGTAGAGATGGTTAAGAACCTGTAATTTTGAACTGCTTCATGACATTCACCCTACCGATACTGCTATGAAATTCGGTGTACCGTATAAAATCGCGGTTTGGGGGCCGCACCCCCGCTCCGCCCCTATCGAGCATCGGTGACCTCTCTCCCCTATGCCACCCGAGGCGTGCCTTGCACCCCATGTCAGAACCTTATTTCGATCGGGGGCGCATTTTTGCACGCCCCTTCCTCCGTTCCAGCCCGCAGACCTACAGGGATTGCAGCCCCTTCATCCCCCCATCTAGATGCATCCAGCGATAGGTCACTCGTTCCCCTCCCCGCTGACACAGACACGTTGTACCACCCCCCGGGGGTGGTTATTAAAAACCAGCTCCGAATGCCACGAAAATCGGCGGGGCGCCCAGGCTCACCGCCCCTGATCTCCAGGCCAAAGCTCGGCGCTCTGCCCGGCTCTCTCTGCGTGTTAGTGCAAAGATCCCCGCCCAGCAAGATTGGCTTTGTGTTTTTAAAAAAACCAGCTCCGAATTCTGCGAAAATCGGCGGGGTACCCAGGCTCGCCGCCCCTGACCTCCAGGCCAAAGCTCGGCACTCTGCCCTGCTCTCTCCGCGAGTTAGTGCGACCATGCCGCCCTGCAGGGCTGTCGTGCTTTTTTAAAAAAACCACACATGCGGGCAAAAAATGGCGGGCCCCATTCGGTCTGTCTCAGGGGTGGGTTGGGGTGTCTGTGTGAGTGTTTTGCTGGCATGGCTTAGCTCCGCTAGCCTCTCTTTTTCCACATGATGGGCGCTTTTTGTGCCCTCATTCCTCCGTGCTGGGCCGCAGGCCCTCGGGGGCAACAGATCCGGCACCCACTCGCCCGGACACATGCGGTGATAGGTGACAAGTGACACCCCCGCTGACACGCTCCCTGCACAGCACCCCCCAATGGTCATCAGTTAAACCAGCTCGGAATTCCTCGAAAATCGGTGAGGCACCCAGGCTCGCTGCCCCTGACCTCCATGCCAAAGCTCAGAGTTCTGCCCTGCTCTCCCCGTGAGTTGGGTCAGAAAGGTCTGCCTGGCAGGGTCGGCGTTAGGTGTTTTTTAAAAAAACAGCTCCGAATGCCACGAAAACCGGCAGGGTGCCCAGGCTTGCCGGCCCCGACCTCCGGGTCAAAGCTCACCGCTCTGGCCGGTTCTCCCCGCGAGCTGTTGGGGGTGGTCTTTTCTTTGCGTAGGCTGCTCTGGGCAACCAGTTCTTCCCCATCTTTTTACTGTAGTCGTTACCGCATTTTGTATTCCCAGCGATGTATTAAGAGTTTGAAAATGTTATAAAAAAACATCGCTTTAATAGGGTTTTTGGATACCACGGCTTATAAATGGTTGGAAGACGTCTTCACAGCTAAAGGGGCCAAAGTGCGAACAGTATTTTTTATAACGTTTTCAAACTCTTAATACATTGCTGGGAATACATAGAAAGTATGAACAGTTTTTTTTATAACATTTTCAAACTCTTAATACATCGCTGGGAATACAAGAGCGGTAACCCCATGTGAACAATTAGAAAACTCAAACTGAACACAATGAGAAGGTGTGGCATGTTTATAGAGTAAAAAGTACAGCTTAGCTGTTGGTCTCATGTTCAGCTCTTGAGTTCTGTTCCTGTTTTGGATACATTAATAGGATAATTACTCCTTGTAAATTCCTGGAGCAAAACATTACTTAGAGAATGAGTAGGCATGATTCAAACTGATACCATCCAGTACTCAATAACAGTCACATTGTTAAATGGTTCTGTGTAATTTCTTGGAATGTTTTATCAACATTATTTTATCATTCACCCGCACAACAGTCCTTTTTTTAAATGTATTTTTATAAATATACAAAGTAACCAACACACAATACTTACATAAAAATATGGCAATTAAATACATTTCAACTTACATCCAACTTTTGCTTACAGAAATCAAGAAATGATTTCCAGGTTGCTAAGAATATTATTTATTTGCTTATTTGTTTAGAACATTTCTCTGCCACCTCTCCAGGAACCTGCCCAATGTGGCTTACAAAATAAAAACAACGAAAATATTTTTTTAAAAAAATATATTAATGAAAATCCAGCATTAAAAAAACCACAGCCCAGCACACAAAAAAAGAAAGAAAGAAAAAAGATCACGAGAACATAAAAACATAAGAGCCATGCTGGATCAGACTAAAGGCCCACCTAGTCCATCATTCTGTTCACCAAATAGCCCATCAGTTGCCTCCAGGATGCCCACAAACGGGATGACTGCCACAGCGTCTTCCTTCCCATGCTCCCCAGCAACTGATATAAAGAGGCATATTTCCTCTAATACTGGAGGAAGTAACTGCAGTAGCCGTTGTCACTAGTGGCCATTGATAGCCCCATCCTCCATGAATTTGTCTACTCCCCTTTTAAAGCCTTCCAAGTTGGTACCCATCACCGCCTCCTGTGGCAGGAGTTTCACAATTTAACTATGCTGTGTGAAGAAGTCCTTCCTTTCGTCTCTCCTGAATCTCTCACCTTCAGCTTCAGCGGATGACCCTGGGTTCTAGTATTATGGAAGAAGGAGAAGCTTTCTCCCTTTCCACTCTCTCCACACCGTGCATAATTTTATAGACCTCTATCATGCCTCCCCTTACTTGCCTTTTTTCCTACGCAAAACAGCCCTAAGCATTTCACCAATCCTCATAGATAAGGTTGTTGGCCCCCTATCTGTCCCAGCATTTTAAAGGAAATGGAATACCCCTCTGCATGTAAATTAGTTCGATCTTGAGTGTTGCAACTTGACAAATGGCGCACTGGCTGCAGTGCGTGCAGGGTATGCTCCTTGTACCATCTGGGCCTCCCCATTCCAAAGATTCTACCTGCTTATTGTAAATTTTTAACTGCCCCCAAATACAGAGTGTTTTTCTCCAAGGCCAGATTAAATGCACTGCCATTGGGGGAGTTAGCAGGCAGATTTTCAGGGGTCCCCTTTTCTGAGCGATTTTGTGATTGTGGATCAGGGAGTTTGGACACTGTTCGGCAGACTTTGTTTACGGGGTGGCTTGCCAGTGCCTTCCCCAGGGTACGTTTTCTTTAATTCCTATTAGTGGGGAGCTCTCCTAGACCTTGTTACATAATGATGATGATTACTGTACATTGCATTACTGTGTACAGTAGCATCCTATGCCACCCTACACTTGTTTGTAGTGAAACAATACCTTAATAACATAATTTGACATTTAAAAAAAATTCAGAAAGGAAATTTTCAAAGTAACAAGAATCAAATTGACGGGAAAAAATATTTTCCCCCAAGATGGGCGTTCTAGGGAACTGGAGTGTAATTGCATTCATTTAGGCAAAATGTAAGTAAATGTGAACTTCCTTGGTTTGAGGGATGGGGGTCATTAATCTCTATAGTCTCTTCTTTTGCTCATTTCTGTGATCTCATTGAATGAAAGCTTTTAACTGGAAGTGTTTGGAATTCCCTGTATATGTGAGACCTGAGAGTGAAGTACGAGGCCTGTTTGGTTCTTTGGAGACAACTTTATCTTAGATGTCCTGACAGAAAGAATGAAAGGGTGTCAAGACTGATACACAGCAGGCCTTTGGGACACACTTCGCAGCTTGGTACAAAATAAAAAAAAAACCCTTCAGCCTTATCAGATTTCTATGGTGAAGACTCTGTGCATTCCTGAGAAGGGACTCACTAGAGGAGAGTAGAAAACCCAGTCCCTGGACAGAGATAAAGAACCGGCCATGCTGATCTCAAAAAGCATTAAAAATGCCTCAATAATGAGTGAGCAGAGTTTTTATATGCTGAAGAACATGAGGCTCGAATCAGAGTTACACTGAGGAATGTTATTGACATGTTTTATGAGACTTTCTAGAGAATGAAATTACTCACCCCACAGGTAGCAGCCCAAAAGGCTGGAGATGTAACCTGTCCAGGTTACAGTTCAAGGAATTGTTCCTCACTAGATAGCAAACCAAGATGTAATATCAAATCAGTTCCCTTGTGTCTGTCCCGTACCAAACGTTATCACACACAACTTTCCAGTAGAAGTAGGGCTGCCAGGTCCCTCTTCGCCACCGGTGGGAGATTTTTGGGGCGGAGCCTGAGGAGGGCGGGGTTTCAGGAGGGGAGGGGCTTCAATGCCATAGAGTCCAATTGCCAAAGCGGCCATTTTCTCCAGGTGATCTGATCTCTATCGGCTGGAGATCAGTTGAATTAGCAGGAGATCTCCTGCTACTACCTGGCAGTTGGCAACCCTAAGTAGAAGGCTCTGGACAATTCATGTCAATTTGAAAAACTACCTTCAAGCAAATTTTGTAAGGGGGGGCGGGGGTCCATTACCAAAAAACAGTTCTATTTGTTTCCAGTTTGCCATTTTTGTATTGCTGTCTGTATTGGGATTTGTCCTATTTTGAATTTCCACTTTATTTCATGGTGAGAACTTCCCTTGTTTCTGCACATTTCACACACGTCAATTATTACAACAACAGGGGTCCCCAACCTTTTTGAGCCTGTAGGCACATTGGGAATTCTGCCACAGCATGGTAGATGCAGCAACAAAATGGCAGCCACAAAATGGCTGCCAGAGGAGGTGGAGCCAGCCACCAAATGATTGCCACAGTTTAACTTCAATAACACAATGTAGATCCTTGTGCTCTGGTGGCAGCTGCTGCCAAAGCAACATTTTTTAAAAAAACGGCACAGCTAAATCTCCAATAATCAATGAGAAGCCTTGCTGGGCGAAAGCCCTACCTGGCCTAGGGTTGCCAGGTCCCTCTTCACCACCGGCGGGAGGTTTTTGGGGTGTAGCCTGAGGAGGGCAGGCTTTGGGGAGGGGAGGGACTTTGACGCCATAGAGTCCAATTGCCAAAGCGGCCATTTTCTCCAGGTGAACTGATCTCTGTCAGCTGGAGATCAGTTGTAATAGCAGGAGATCTCCAGCTAGTACCTGGAGGTTAGGAAATCAGTACAGGAGCGAAATCAAGTTTAGAGTGCAAAAATAACTTTAAAGTCAACTATAAGGTATATACAAAACACAGATACAACAGTAAAAAAGACATACCATGTACAACAAAGCACCCAAAGGTGAAAGAAGAAAGGGAACAGTTCATGTATGACGTGTCTCAAAGGAGTACAGTACTCCTTTGAGTACTGAGTCATACATGAACTGTTCCCTTTCTTCTTTCACCTTTGGGTGCTTTGTTGTACATGGTATGTCTTTTTTACTGTTGTATCTGTGTGTTGTATTTACCTTATAGTTGACTTAGAATTTTGATGTATAAGGTTAGACATAGTGGCATATAAAGTTATTTTTGCACTCTAAACTTGATTTCGCTCCTGTACTGATTTCCTAATCTCCCCGATACAAGTACAGTGGTGTCTATTTCTCCCCCAGTACCTGGAGGTTGGCAACCCTAACCTGGCCCCACCCACTTCCTAAAAACACTTGGCGGGGGCCAGAAAAGGTGTCAGTAAGGAGTAAGTAAGGAGGTGAGTCTCCCATTTTGGCTACTCAAAGTGGGAAACATTTTAATGTGGTGTTGGGTCAATATGGCAGCTGTAATATATAAAAACTGAACCACGTGGGTCGTTGGGTGAGGAGTCTACACATGGGTCACAGCTGCAGCCAAAGAAAATGTAGCTCCAGCAGGACAGTCCTCTGGCAATCTGAGTGATCCATGTGACAAGTGGTTTACCCTATGTGGTCTCTGCCAAGCAGAACTATTGTGACACAGAAGCATTTCTAGCAGCTTGCATGTAGCGGTTGTAACGTGACAATCAGCCCCGTTAAGACAAATGGGTCACCTGGCAGAATTCAGTCTTATTCACCCTGCTTAAGACCAATTAAATCAACAGAGCAACCCAATGCTCTCTAGTGGCTGGGTGGTTCCCAGATCAAAGGTTCCTTGGAGATTGTCTTCCGTTGTGATTACTTCCTCTACAGGAGTAGCCATTCTACTTTGTTGTGGCAAAACCTACAAAGAGTCCTGTGGAACCTTAAAGACTAATTGGCTGTGACTTAAATATGTGCGGACTGGAACCCCTTTATTAGAAGGATGGAAATGGTATTGTAAACTAGCAGGTATGTGTACATGTTTACAACGAAAAAAGAGTCTGAAAAAAGACTTGGCCAAACATTATGAAATGAAGTGTAGGGTTAATACTGCTACCTCTTGTTCAAACCCGCTGTTTACAAATCTTTTCCTCCTCTGTGTACTCTTGAGATCAATAGATGCAGAGGGATAGAACTATATGAAGGCAAAGATATTTAAGGTTTGGAACCCCTTCACGTTGAAAATACCTTGCTTTTTTCAGTACCCAGATATCCTGGTAAACATAAAAACAAATGGGCTTTATCATAAACAAAAAAAAAAGGAATTACTTACATTAGGCCATGGTCCAGACAGAGTTGTGCTCTTCAAAATGCCTTTGATTTCTGTGGGAAAGTTTTAAACATGTGCATTTTACCCTCCCTTTGGGGACAAAAAACAGGATATCAACAGTGCTTTGCCATTGAAAAAGTCAACATGCAAAATTCCTCCAGACCTAACTGGGATATGGATTGCATGATCTATCCTTACTTTTACCTGCAGCATATTTGCTATGCTTGCCACCTCTCATTATCCTGTCACATAGAGATCCTAGATTATTAAATTGTTGCTGCACAGTCTTGGTTAATAACCCTGGTACTGAGCCTTCTCAGCAACCTTTTGATCTTTACCCTTTAAATCTGATCTGTAACTGTATCCCACTCATGCCTTGGAGTTACATTCTGCCTTTCATGCCCTTTGCCATGAAAGCAACATGTTATGCTGTATAAGAGCATTGTGAAAATTTGCCTCATCGTTGCAAGTGATTCTGTAGCTGAGTGGAAAGGGGCATATATTAATGCAGATTTTTTAAAAAAATTTCTCTGGAGTCCTGCCAATGCTTCTTAACAGGTGAATAAGTAACAAGTGTCTATGGGTTTTTCAACATTACAGAAGCTAAAGTCCACCTGAACGGTTAATGTAACATTTTTGCTTTACAGGTGAAGTGAAACTAGAGCTTGGCTACTATTTTCCCGAACTTCCCTGAACTCTCTGCAACTGGAATGATTCCCTGAAGACCTTAAACTGCTAGACTTTTATCTCATCTAACCCCAAAATGGAAAAGTATCTGAAGAATATTCTTGTTGTCTCATTTGGATTCTTGCTTCTGTTTACTGCATATGGAGGGCTCCAGAGCCTACAGGTGAGAAGACTTAATGATGGTTCTTCTTCTCCTAGGATGATAACAGTCCATACAGGAAAGATATCTTCAATGAGCAGTAGCTTTGAAGTAGGCATGTGGAGTTAAAAATGTAGATTGAAAGATAAGCTAGAAAAAAATGAATTGAATATAGCCCAAGAAACTCACAAAGTCTAGATACATCAGGTGGAAACACAGAAATGCCATGTTACCTGAAAACTTTGGAAGACCAGCCAACTCAGCTTTTGTGCCTGGTAAGAAAGAATGTGGGCTTCCCCTCCACCATAAAGAATATTTGAGTTATTGTGGGAGAAAACACCTTTCTGATAGCAGAGAGGTCCCTAAGACCCTGAGTCCCAGACCTTCACTTGCAGTGCTAGGCAGGGGAGATGGAAAGAAAGGAGTGGGCCTTTCTTTCCCCAGTGTCCAAGATATTTTGCTTTCCAGAGCAGGATAGCCCTCTCCCAACAACTGCAGGAGCATTGCATTTCCATTGTGTCTAGGTGTTCCTATGAACAGACTGGTTCTGCTTAGTTCCTGTTTTGACTAAGGTCAGATTCTTCCACGAGGGCAGAAGTGTGGTGTATACATTTTGTAAAATAAAAATCAGTCAGTAAATGAAGGTGCTTTCTTGCCCTTCACTCCAAGTCTCCAACTGTTTGCTGTAAATATTTGTATCTGTTGCATTTTTGTCTCTACAGAGCAGTCTCCACTCTGAAAATGGCCTGGGCGTTGCTTCTCTGAGCGTTGTCTATGGAGCTCTCATCCTGTCTTCCATGTTTCTCCCACCAATGCTCATTAAGAAATTTGGATGCAAATGGACCATTGTAGGCTCCATGTGCTGCTATATTGCATTCTCCTTGGGCAACTTCCATGCCAGCTGGTATTACTGATTCCTTTGAAAGTTGTACTCTTGGGTGGACGGGGGGGAGTTGAAAAATACTGTCAACCTAATCAGCATACAGCAGGCTACAACCATCTGAGGGGGCATGGCTCAGTGGTAGAGCATCTGCTTTGCATGCAGAAGGTCTCAGGTTCAATCCTCAGAATCACCAGTTAAAAGGATCATGTGGTAGGTGATGTGAAAGACCTCTGTCTGAGACCCTGGACAGCCACTGCCAGTATAAGTAAACAGTACTGACATGGATGGGCCAATGTTCTGATTCAGTATAAGGCAGCTTCATAGATGCTCATTAGGGTTGCCAACTGGCCAGGAAAAAAAGTCCTGTCCCTTTAACAGAGACTTAATAAGTAGAAATGGGCCATTGAAGCTTTCCATGGCATGGAACTGGAATTGGCTGCAGATGAAACTGACCAAACCAGTATAAAAGGACAACTAGCTGGGTCAGGTTAGAAGTTGGCTAACCTGATGCTCATGCAAATTCCAAGGTGAAAATATTTAATAAACAGAAGGGCTTTGTTCACTGAAAGGTTATAGCATCACAGAATGCAAACTATTTTTCATGATTTTGCAGGACCAGAATATCTTAATGTCTTATTTTTATGGGTTAATGTTTTTTCTCTGGGGCAGTTTGGGATGTTAAAATCTCCTGGGAGAAAGCCAACCCAAGTAGTCCCTATGAAGCAGGAACTGCTCGGCTAGGGCCTGGTCAGTTACAGTTACGGGGGAGAATCCCCCATTTCTTCCTCCTGTATTGCCACTGGTGGCATGGAAGTAGGCATCACGTGAACCTATGGCCATCACTGCTACCAAGGTCTGAGCGAAGTGGGCTCTGGTGCTTGGGCTCTGCACAGTTTGCTCAGGGCTGCCAGGGGCCCTCTAGAACAGCAGCCCACCAAGAACCAGGACTCCTCTTGCCATCCACAATCTGGAGAAAATGCATTTTAATAGCCAAGAGAGAGAAGAATAGACGAGAACATGACACTCCTGGTGTCATGAAGGGAACATGCTTGAAAGCTTCATATCACCTCCTGGTTCAGCCCTCTCCTTTGACTTGAAGTAAGAGGGGAGCAGAAGCATCCCGAACTTCTGTGTGTCTTTCTTTCCTTCTTGCCTGGCTTCCATCCTTCTTTCAACAGATTCAAGAGTGATCATCTTCTGCCCGATGATGAAGAATTGAGATGCAGTAAGGAACAGAATACAGCCTTCAAGCTTTGCTATTGATTAGTGATGAGGAACACAAGACTGGCTTTAGTTTAGAATTGTCCCGGTAATTAGATGGTGTTCAGATCTCAGTTTTCAGTCCATTCTCTGACATTACAACTTGTAACAGAGGTCAGTTGCTGCCCCAGCTTCTCTGATCTGTTCTCTTTCCCTCCACTACATTTCAATGAGCCCTCATTGGAACAAAACAGCTAAGCATAGCCAGACTGTTTGATAAGCAATCTGACCAAGAATGAGAAAGCAGAATAAACGCACACTGTAGAGCCTATTCTTTAAACTAGGCCTGCGTTCGCAGCCTGTGCTTTTGTAGTTTAGGTGATCACTAGCTTCTTTTCCTTTAGTAAACAAAGCCCTGAGCCACGTTAAGTAAAGTGGAAGCCAGTAAATACAGCATCTAACAACTGGTGTTTAAGTATATTTATACTTGAAAGAATAAGGTATGAGGGGAAAAAACTACTTGACCTACTGTTCTGTTATCCTGGTACCTTCATTTCTACCCAAATTCACTACGGAAACACAAAATATGAGTTGGGCTCATGTAATCAATGCATTACATATTTATCCCACCCTTCATCCAGACATAGGTCTTTCATCCTGCATTGCACAATGCATGAGGTATGTTAGGTGAAGAGTGACTGACCCAAGTAGTTTCATGACCAATCAGGAATCTTAACCTGGGTCATCCTACACTCTAACCACTAAACCACTGCCTCTCAGTTATCTTCCTATCAGTCATCTATTCTCATTTCTGTGAGGCAAATTCATCTTTTGATAGGATTTAAATATCTCTTCCTTACTGGTGAGGAAAGTGAACTGCTTGTTTCTCCAGAACTCCCAAGATGTCTTTGCTCGTAGACTGAACCCAATAATGAATGTGTGGGAAACAGTGTTCTGGAACTCCACATTGTCTCTGCCTGTTCTTGCTCACTTTTTCCATTAATAATACTTGAGGATTCCCATTGGATTTAAACCTTCTCCCATAACTCCACGAGTGCTTTAAAAAATGTTCTATGAGCCAGTGTGGTGTAGTGGTTAGGAGTGGCAGACTCTAATCTGGAGAACCGGGTGTGATTCCCCACTCCCTCACATGAGAGGTGGACTCTAATCTGGTGAACCGGATTAGTTTCCCCATTCCTACACATAAAGCCTGCTGGGTGGCCTTGGACTAGTCACAGTTCTCTCTGAACTGTCTGAGCCCCACCTACCTCACAAGGTGCCTGTTGTGGGGCAAGGAAGGGAAGTAAATTGTAAGCCACTCTGACCCTTCTTAAAGGTAGAGAAAAGGGAGGTATAAAAAACAATTCTTCTTCTTGTGGGAACTTCTTTAAATATTGCTTCATTTAACCTGAGTTGAATATGATAAAAATTATGCCCTGCCTTATTGACCTGTTCTTGATGAAAGAGACCAGGACATGTTGAGATATTTATTTACGATGGGAAGGATGATAAAGTTGAGATGGTAGTGGATTTTTCATATGGTCCAATTCCTTGCCGGTCTTAGTGCAGAATTACTGAAAAAATAAATAATGATTGTGTGAGAATTTTATACCTTGCTTTTCTCTCCACTGGGGACCAAAGGTATTTTACAACATTGTTCTCTATTTTATCATCTCAACAGCAGGTAGGTTAGGTTGACAGACAGGCAGGCCTGTGGTCACTCAATGAACTCTCATGGCAGATTAGAGACCCTCAGCCTCCTAAATCTACCCTAATCACTATACTATGTTGGCTTTAATATTGTTTATATGACTCGATATTCACAATGTAGTACTTTAATAAACTGTCTTTGGCTTGTCTTTCAAGGTGAGTTAGTGCTTAAAAGAGATAACTAAATAATGTGTTTTTGGCAGGTATACACTGATCCCAACATCTATGATCTTGGGTCTGGGAGGTGCACCTCTCTGGTCTGCTAAATGCACATATCTCACCATTGCTGGTAACTCATATGCCCAGAAAGCAGGAAAAATTGGAAAAGATGTTATCAACCAGTATTTTGGGATCTTCTTTCTGATATTCCAATCTTCTGGAGTCTGGGGAAATCTTATATCTTCTTTAGTGTTTGGCCAGTCTCCTAACAGAGGTAAATATATCTTTCTTCCCTGACTTTTTCCATTAAGTATGATGTCATGATAGTATGCTATAGGCTACAGAAAAGTAGATTACCCCTCCCTCCAACCCTCCCTCCCAATTACTGCCTTTGCAAACTGGGAGACAGTGTCAAGCAGAATAGTGCAGAATCCATTCCAGGGACAACAGGGAGGACCAAAAAGAAGCAGTTTATTTTAAAAATACATGAATATGATGATTACAAATAATCATAAAAATATGATTAAAAATACAGAAATATGATGTCATGATAGTATCCTTTGCTCAATCCTTAGTCAATTTTAAAGAAAATAACAATTTCTTAAAGAATGAAATTATCACCAAATTGTGCATTTTTAAAGGACCACATAAAAGTAGTAACGTTTTGCAGCTGTCCTGTACCAAGGAGGAGCTTCCTTGTTCCTTTCATGCTTAAAGTAATGCACACAAAAGCTAAAACGAAATGCTAATATCCTTTCCCAAGCCATCAGGCAAAGGAAAACCCCATTCCCTTTAACTACAAGACAGTGATGGACCACCTCCTGTTTTCTTGGCTAAATACAACCACAGTTGGAAGGAGGAAGAAAGCCTAAACATATTGTTGCCTGGAAGTGGCAGGCAAGCACTCCTGCCCCCCGCATTAGGGTTGCCAGGTCCCTCATCACCACCGGCAGGAGGTTTTTGGGGCAGAGCCTGAGGAAGGCGGGGTTTGTGGAACAGAGGGACTTCAATGCCATGGAGCCCACTTGCCAAAGCAGCCATTTTCTCCAGGTGAACTGATCTCTATCGGCTGGAGATCAATTGCAATAGCAGGAGATCTCCAGCTAGTACCTGGATGTTGTAGCAATTCAAAGCAAAAGCACCAGTAAATATTGTGCAAACAATAGCGTCTATAGCTGATTATTTAAAAAATAAAATGATTCCAAGAGGCTTAAGAATGAACAAGGCACCTACCTTGTTCAAGGATAACGATTTGTTTAAAAAGAAATGGATAGCTATATTAAATAAATGTTCTTTTGATCTTATGCTACTTATTGTAGAACAAGCGAACTCAGAAGTAGTACCTCTAAGGACAGAAACTGATAAACTTAAAGAAAAATTGGAAAAAGATACTAATGTTGGGCAATTTACTAATTTAATAAAAAAACTTGAGTCAGATCTGAAAACCTTTAGTGATAACATTAAGGTATATAAACAAAAAAAGTTTGATAGAGATACAACTGATTACACCAAAAATACAGTCTACCCTTGGTTTAATTCTAATGATTCCTCCCAAGATGGTAATACCAATTCCTTCAGGGGGGGTAGGAAACCCAACAGGAGATTTCAAACTGATAGTGACTCTTCTAGTCTCTCTAGTACATCTTCCTTTAGAGATTACTCTCTAAGATCAAGAAACACTGCTCAAGACAATAGAGATTTTTTACCCAGAAAGGGGAACCGCAAAAGACCGAATTAGTTGTAAACCTTTCTGATAGAATTCTTACAGCAGAGGAAAATAGGGTACTTAATTTAGGCTTAGGCTATGTACCTCGTCCTAAATACTCTGCATTTCAGACACGAATAGATATTTTTAAATTAACACGTCAACTTAAATTAAGGGAATTCTTTGGTACAAACTCCTCCTCTTTTCATACTAGGTTTCGAAATAAATCAACCTTTGTACCGGCCACATGCAGCCACCTCATTAGCTCCTTCCAACACTTAGTCCTTAGAGACATTAATAATATGGAACAGAAAAAACATGGATATGGAGACAACTTTACTGCGGCTCAACACGCAATAATAGAGAATTTAGCCAATGATAATAACATAATTGTGAAAGAGGCTGATAAAGGAGGGGCCATTGTTATTTTGAATAAAGAGGACTACTTAAGAGAAAATCTACGCCAACTTTCTGATGAGGATACTTATAAAAAATTGGGCAGTGATCCGACCAATAAAATCATGCTTAGTGTTAAAACCGTTGTCCATGAGGGATTAGCAATGGACTATATAAGTAAACAAGAATCAGATTTTCTGATAAATAAATTTCCCAAAATGCCGGTATTTTATACCTTACCAAAAATCCATAAAGGTTTTCCACCTCCGGGTCGTCCGATTATAGCAGGAATTAATTCAATCATTGACCCCATTGCTCAATTTATGGAATATCATCTACATGATTTTGGTACTCAAACCCCTTCTTATATTATGGACACAAAACATTTTATCAACGTGATTGAAAATGTTGTTTTCCCTGAAAATGCTTTGCTAATAACTTTAGATGTTACATCATTATATACTAATATCCCTCTGAGTGAAGCAAGGGATATAATAGAAAACATTCTACAAGCTAGAAACAACATCATTCCACCCACACACTTCATGATGGACCTACTAGATTTAATTTTTGATAATAATGTGTTCCGTTTCCAGGACCAAATATATTTACAACAAAGAGGTGTAGCAATGGGCTGCGCATGCGCCCCCACAATTGCTAATATCTATATGTCTCATTTTGAAAAAACTCACATTTTTTATAATAATCCTTTTTCTTCCTCTTTGGTTTTGTTCAAACGTTTTATAGATGATATTTTTATTATTTTTCAGCCAGCAGATAAATTTCCCGATTTTTTAATTTGGTTAAATGAGAGAAATGCATTCATTAAATTCACTGGTACAGCTGACTCAAAACAAGTTAATTTTTTGGATGTCACTGTTTTTGTATCCCCCAGTTCACATTTAGCAGTTAAACCCTTTAAAAAACCCACAGACAGGGGAGCTCTACTCCATTTTAATTCCTTTCATCCAGAACATATCAAAAGAAATCTTCCATATGGCCAATATTTACGTTTGAAACGGAACGCGACACATGACCAGGACTATCAAGATGCAGCCGAAAATCTAAGTAGAACTTTATTACAAAGAAATTTTCCACAGTCCGTAATTAAGCATTGCAAAACACGAGCAGATGAACTTAACAGAACACAAATACTTACCAAACAAAGAGGAATTGGAAACAATAGAACAGGACTAACCACGGCTTTACAGTATAGCCATAGATCCAGGGACATACAAAAAATTATTTCAAAACATTGGCATCTTGTTAAAGATATTCCTGGCTGCTCCCAACCACCACGATTTGGGCTCCGCAGAACAGGCTCCATAAAAGACAAACTGATAAAATCTGACATTATGACTAAGCAATCCCCTGCCCACACTACCGGCCATTTTAAATGTGGCGCCTGCAGCGCTTCTGCGCAGGCGCTGCCAGTAAAGGAATTTTGGGATGAGAAAACAGGTTTTCGTTTCATACTACGAAATCTTACAAATTGTAACAGTAAATTTGTAATTTACGTCATCAGATGCCCGTGCGGATTGCCCTACGTGGGCAAAACGAAGAGACCAATAAAACTTAGAATACAAGAACACAGGTCCCGGATTCGGAATCAGAACTTAGAGGCTCCATTAACGGCCCATTATATAGAAAAGAAACATCAGGACTTCGAAATGCAGTTTTTTGTTGTATGGCAGTTTAGGGGGAAACCGTTTTCCATCACAGATGTAGATAGAATCATGTCTCAACAGGAATCTCGTTTTATTTTTATGTTTAACTCTTTGATTCCTCATGGACTCAATACACACATGGATTTGTCTAACTTTCTTTGAGAATACCAATTGAACATTTAATCAGGGTAATATGGTATTTTGATGATAGGTCACGGCTATTGGGATCATTACGGTAATGAGTTCGCTTGCTCTCACAGCCTTTTTAAATGGCGGGGGGAATGTAAGCATTTAGACGTCTTACTTTGCCGTCCATGCGTATAAGGAAGGTATATCCCTTCATGAAGTGATGGTATGTAATTTTTGTAATTTCTGAATATTGTTTTGTATGTAATTTGCCTGCAATGATTTTATAGACAACGAATGGGCATCACTCAGCCATGCATTTTTCTTCACAGCAATGAAGGACTTATGAAGCTTGAGAAAATATCGCATGAAATGGAATTATACCGGATTTCCATCGCGTCATGTCCGGTTTTTGCTGCCTAAATTATTGCCTAAATTATTGCATTTGCACTTTATGAACTCATAGAACTGAACAACTGTGCCTGAGATTTAAATATTTGTAACGTTTCGCGGTTTCACACTGGGTCTTTTTAAGACCATTTTGTATATTATTGAGGTTTGCTCAATTTGGATTGTGCTATTAGAACTATTCTGAATATATATTTCCTAAGAGCAATACTTGTGTTATCATCTTGTTTGCACAATATTTACTGGTGCTTTTGCTTTGAATTGCTACAACTTCCAATTAGCACTTGTAGCCGTTTGTGATTACTAGTACCTGGATGTTGGCAACCTTACCCCCTATCATTGCTATTTGTTTAATTGAAAGTAGCAATAAGAACTCCATGTTGCCACCGTGTATACTTAAATGTGATCCCAGCTGTGGTCTGAAAGTATCTGCTGCAGCAACCTTGTAGAAGTCTAAGTTGGTCAAGGTCCAATCAGTGCCTGGATGGGAGGCCTCCATGGAATGCTACTTTTGCTACCTTGTGCACTGCATGATGGAAGACAGGTGGGTTAGATCCATAAGAAGTCAGCAAAATGGTTTTGCTAGTGCCTTGGGAAAGAAACCATTCAAACTCAATGAATGTAATTGCTACTCATTAGCCTTGACCTGGAGATCTTTGCAAACCATGGCATTGAACTCACAGTAACAGTGGTGTGTGTGTAGGGGATGTGTGTCATACTTTACCATTTATGATGACCAAATTATACAACAACTCTAGGAAGAATTAGTTCTGAAATGATTTAGTCAAGAGATGTATGCCCTGACCTGGGTGGCTCAAGCTAGCCCAATCTTGTCATATCTCAGAAGCTAAGCAGTGTCAGCCCAGGTTAGTACTTGGATACAAGACCACCAAGGAAGTCCAGGGTTACTACAAAGAGACAGGGAAGGCAAACCACCTCTGAATGTCTCTTGCCTTGAAAACCCTATAGGTCGCCATAAATTGCCTGCTACTTGATGGAGCTTTCTACCAGCACCATATTCTACCATATTTTCCTCTGACTTGGATAGCCCAGGCTAGCCTGATCTCATCAGATCTCAGAATCTAAGCAGGGTTGGCCCTGGTCAGTATTTGGATGGGAGACCTCCAAGGAAGTCTAGGGTTGCTACACAGAGGCAGGCAATGGCAAACCACCTCTGAATATCTCTTTCCTTGAAAACCCTACGGGGTCACCATAAATCAGCTGTGACTTGATGCCAAAAAGGAGAGAGATCTATATAATTCTGAATTTTTATTTTTAGTTGCATCATGTTCAGCCCAGTATTATTAACTCAGGCCAGACAGAGACGGCTGTTTAAAAGTAAATCCAAGGGCAATAATAAAAGTAGTCTCTTCAGGGGTAGATTAGGGTTATATGTCACAGCAGCCAATTAATAACCAGTTTCATGCTGGTCATGGATAAAACTCAACTGGCTGACAAGACTAAAAATTATAGCAAGGAACTAACTTAAAGACTCTGGTAGCAATTCTGAAGTGATACCTTCAAGGGAACATCATGTTTGACTGGGTCCCAAAGGAAGAGTTGCACCTTGGAAAGGGACACTGAAAATGAACTTTCCAGCTTAGCTCACTGTTCCCTGACTCTCTTCAGGTGTTAGCCACCCCCATTCTGGGGGCTGCTGGTCAAGGATATCTTCTTAATTAGCTCACACAATTCAGTTGTGAATCTGGTATGGGAGAGGGAGCTCAGATCTTTTGTGCATGGCTCCAATGACTTAGGATCTTGTGTTGATTATGCATGCCGCTTCCGACCGTCAGAGGTCACTTCACTCTCCCCCTGCATTTCTCCACGTTTTGCCCACATTGTTAGAGACCTGTTTTGTCTCAAATTTGAAAACGCGGACAAAACATGAGGAGAGGTAGGGGGAGAGCTAGGCGACCTCTGATGGTCAGGAACGACATGCATAATCAACAAAAAGACCCGAAGCCTTTGGAGGGGTGATGGTGAGTGAAACAGCCATGCATAAAAGACCTTTCTCTCACCCCAGAAAGTTCCATGGATACTATCCAATGATTGGTTGAGGTCAGGAGGTTATGGTCTGCAATTTTCTATAAGTGCAGCTAGAGAGAAGATTCCTTATCCCTTTACCCTTTCCTTCCTACCCCTCTTTGCTGCAAAAAAGATATTTCATACTATGCTCTAGAAACCTTTTGCCTGAAGAAACCACTGCACTGCCACTGAACTATATGCTTTGCTTTAATATCCTTTCTTAAATTTCTTTAATAAAGCCTTCTTTTGCTTTATGGTGTATATTACTTGGGGAGTTACTGGAACCAAACCCAGGTAACCTTGGTTACGTTATTGCACCAAGGCAGGTCCAGCTTTGACCCATGCCATGGATGGTATTATTCTTTGATCTATCTGCAAGGAAATGATCCTCAGAATTGTTAGGAATACATTTGAAAACCACTACCATATAATCTTGGTTGGTTGCCTCTTATTGCCTTAATTTTGACCTGTATTGTAACTGCTAACAAGTTCTTCTTTTGCTTGGGTTTATTAATGGATGAGCAGAAATCTCAGAAGCAGATCTGGCATGCTGTGGTGCATTTGACTGCATGGAGAAACTAGATGGAAATGACACTGAAGCTCCGAGTCCAAGTAAACCAAGTGATACCTTAATCTACACTCTGCTTGGAATTTATACAGGTAGATGGTCTCAGTGTATATAAATGAAACTTGCACGTGTTTCTCTGAATAAGCTTTGATTTGCTGCATTATTCTCACAAACTCAGTAGGCTTAGCCATACTCTTGCAGTCTATAAAAAACCAAGACGGTTGTTGTCAAAACTTCCACAATTTAAATGTATTTTAATTGTCCTTAAAATAATAGGATTGATTTACCTACCCTACTTTCCCATTACAGGAGCCCCGTGGCGCAGAGTGGTAAGCTGCAGTACTGCAGTCAAAAGCTCTGCTCACGACCTGAGCTCGATCCCGAAGTTGGTTTCAGGTAGCCGGCTCAAGGTTGACTCAGCCTTCCATCCTTCCGAGGTCGGTAAAATGAGGACCCAGCTTGCTGGGGGTAAAGGGAATATGACTGGGGATGGCACTGGCAAACCAACCCGCAAAACAAAAGTCTGCCTAGGAAACGTCGGGATGTGACATCAACCCATAGGTCAGGAATGACCCGGTGCTTGCACAGGGGACCTTTACCTTTACTTTCCCATTATACAAATTCACCCTCCGAGGCAGTGCATTCCGTCATCGAACCGCCCTCACTGTCAGGAAGTTCTTCCTAATGTTTAGGTGGAATCATTTTTCTATTAGTTTTAATCCATTACTCCGTGTCCTAGTCTCTGGAGCAACAGAGAACAAGCTAGTTCCTTCATCAACATGACATCCCTTCAAATATTTAAACATGGCTATCATGTCTCCCCTCATGAATGAAGCTTATTCTAATACTCAAGTTTGATTTTTCTCATCACATAAATTTTGTAGAAGACTGTCACTAAACCTGAAGACAGAGGCTTGGAACGCATAGTTTCATGCCCTTCCAGTGTTAACTGTTGCAAAGGTGGGGCTTTCATAATGACATCTGTGCAACCTCTGACCTGACCCAACAGGGTAAGAAGTTTTTATTATGCAAGTACACAGCTGTTTTTTTCCAGCTGTCATAACACATAGGCCACAGCTGAACAAACAGAATATGCATGGCAACTGCCTTTATCTTGAAGGTTTAGGCTTGAGGCAGAGATTATATTTAAATTCCTTTGCCTCTAAGGCAAAGTTAAAGATCTGACCCCACTACTAAACTTTGATAATAATAAATAAATGTTCTCTCACATTTTGACTCTCGTATTATTATTATCCTTTGAATCTGAAGGTAGTGGGGTGCTAGCTGTGTTGCTGATCATCGTGTTTCTGGATCAGATCACAGCCACCAAAGAAGAGAGCAAAGAAGGGAAAACACCACCATCATTCTGTTCCACTTTCCTGGCAACATTCCGACATCTTAAAGATGTACGCCAGTGTCTCCTGATTCCTTTGACCATGTACAGTGGATTTGAACAAGGATTCCTTGCTGGTGACTATACCAAGGTAGGAATGCAAGTGAATCTCCTCTTGCTCCTTCCAACCTGATAATTCACAGTGGGTGGGTAGCTGTGTTAGTCTGTCTGCAGTAGTAGAAAAGGGTCCAGTAGCACCTTAAAGACTGCACAGCAGCCACACATCAAATCCAGAGGTTCTCTGGCAACACACAGAACTGTGCTTTATTGGTCACAATCTACTTCCTCTGAATATTCACTCATCAGTATGTCTTTAGCCTCAAACAAGAGAATCAAAGTTGCTGTGATGAATATTAATACTATTTCTTTCTCCTCTCTCTAGTCCTATGTGACCTGTGCCCTTGGGATAAATTTTGTTGGCTATGTGATGATCTGCTTCTCAGCCACAAATTCACTCTGCTCGATGCTCTTTGGGAAGATTTACCAGTTCACAGGCAGAAAAGCCTTATTTGCACTGGGTATGTAAAGGCTAACTAAGGAACAAGCTTTCCCTTCATCTGACAGATATGATATGCTCATCGTTTTGGGTATCACTCGCCATTGTTTTAACAAACAACTGGCAAAAGAAGATCAGTTGAAAGTTAAACTACTTGCTACTTTGGAGCTGGAAAGGAAACAATCATGGTTATTCAGAATATTGGAAAAGGTCTGTTGATACACTCATTTCAAACAGAGCTCAGAGGTCCAAACATAGTGGGAATAATGGTTGTTCACAACTTGGAAATATTACTAACTCCAAAGTCTTGTTTGTGTGGCCCGATAACTGGGAACAAACAACTGGGAACAAACAAACGGAGATGATCTTATTCATGGTTGGGCTGGTCTTGGGGAGAGTACCATGCTCCAAGGAGCTTTCCTCCAGCCTTTCAGTGCTGTGTGGGTCACTATTGAAAGCAGAACAATAACCTATGTGGACCTTAGTATGATTTAACAATACTGTTCTTCTGCTGTAAAATGGCCACCTTTGCAAATAACCTTTATTGTTTCCTCTCAATCTTTCTTATCCCAACAGCGACAATTATCAATTTTGCCTGTATAATAACACTACTGCTCTGGAAACCTCGCCCAGAACACCTTGCCGTATTCTTCATAATACCTGCACTCTGGGGTGTTTCTGATGCTGTCTGGCAGACACAAACCAATGGTAAGCCCTTATCAAGAGGTTCAGCCTCACTGGAAGGGGACAGCCCATCTAGTAATTACGTAAGGCTGTTTAGAATATACCCAGGCACCATACATAGGAAGTCTGAACCTCAAACAGGTAAGATACAAAGTCCTTGTGGAGGGAAGGGGTTAAGTCATAGTGTTTTAACTGGTTCAGACTGAACACAGTAGTGAATAGTACTACAAATTTTAACACCTGCAGATTCTTTGGAAAACTTTATGCTTTTGTATATCCTCCATCATGAATTGTACAACATATAACCCAGTTCTACCATCTTCACCCCTTCTTGTGAGCAAAGCCACAAGTGAAGACTTCCTGCTTTAGGAAGTCTTCAATCTAATTCAAATTTATTGTGATGTCCAAAAGTGAGTATGTTAACAAATTCTGTGTTCCTTTCCCAAGAACAAGGATTCTAAACTATGGTTAAGCCTGGTTTAGAAGCCCAGTTATTGGGAAAGAGATAAACCCTACTTTGTTAAGTTGCCTGAATGGGGACAACAGAACAGACTGGAGTCCATTCAAAGACTTCCCAAAATAAGAAAAATTCAGCACGCAAGAGGAGAAAAGGGAGACAGCACAAACCCAAAGGTCTGAGGCTTGTTCACTCTGAGAACAATTTGTTGTTAGCTTAGGGCTGTTTAGCTTGGAAAGAAGGCGGCTGAGGGGAGACATGATACAGGTCTATAAAATTATGCATGGTTTGGAGAGAGTGGACTTCTCCCTCTCCCATAATACTAGAACACGGGGTCATCTGCTAAAGCTGGAGGGTGAGAGATTCAAAACTGATAAAAGGAAGTCTTTTTTCACACAACGCATAGTTAATTTGTGGAACTCCCTGCCCCAGGATGTGGTGATGGCTGCCAGCTTGGAGGGCTTTAAGAGGGGAGTGGACATATTCATGGAGGAGAGGGGTATTCATGGCTGTTAGTTAGAATGGATACTAGTCATGCTGCATACCTACTCTCTCTAGTATCAGAGGAGCATGCCTATTATTTTGGGTGCGGTGGAACACAGGCAGGATGGTGCTGCTGAACTCGTCTTGTTTGGGGGCTTCCTAGAGGCACCTGGTTGGCCACTGTGTGAACAGACTGCTGGATTTGATGGGCCTTGGTCTGATCCAGCAGGGCCTTTCTTATGTTCTTATGACATTTAAATAGAGCTTTGCAGTACAATCCTAAACAGAGTCCCACCCTTTTAAGTCCATGGTAGTGTAAACTGGGGGGAAATACTGCCAAAGATAGTAAAGTAAGCTTTATAGTGCCATTAGTTATCTATTTTGTTGCAGTTTTGTTTCTGTTTTCAAACCAAGGATTAAAGGAAATAAATAACCCATCAGGGACTAATACTGGTGGCTTTCCTTTATTCCTACTTAATACGGCATCAGAATTAATGAGGAACTTTAGCTTACTATATATTAGTACCATTGCCACCAATGCAAGTTGTTTTGTTAGTAATAATCAAAATCATTTATGACCACTTACATTGGAGAGATCCCCTTATAACTGACACTGTCCAAAGCACCTTGCTGAGTCCCAACACAACAACAGAACTGTCACAAGTAATGTTTGTTTATTTGTTTGTTTGTTTATTCGGCTTCATTTATAGTCCACCTTTCTCTCTGAGACTCACGTCCAATTGCAATACAGTAAGGGTAATATTATAGATACAACCAACAACATTCGAGAACATTGCACTAAAAACACAGTATAATACAGACAATAAAACAAAAATAGCAATCATGCTGATAATATTAAGAAGAGTTTATGGTCTTGGCATTCAAAAACATAAATTGTGAAAAATCAAACAAGATCTTATATGCGAAATCTGAAGATCTTATAAGTCCCCTGATTTATTATGAGTTGTGTTCATGATCAATGAAGTAAAATACCGGCAGCATTATTCCCTTAATACTGAGTGGCCGTTTTCAGTGTGTGTATCATCTACATCTGAAGGACTCAAGCCCAGATTGTGTTTTAAAAAATCAGAGGAAACACCTGATCATTAGGAACTAATTAAGACGTTCATTATTCAAGCTGCAGCAATAAATAAATAGACAACAAGCACATACTCATAATATTGCATAACAAAAAAATTAAAAGATTGAATTATTCTTAAAAATTGGGTATGTTTCTGGCATATAAAAATGCTATGCTAACTTGCTGTGCCGAATAAATATGTCATTGCTTCATCTAGCCGTGAGAAAAAAGTAGCTTGCCCATAGCAACCATAGAAGTTGCCCCATTAATAAGAATCACTGTACATACCTGCTGTTTCACTCCCCAGGAAGATCATAGTAACAGTCATCAGGTCTCACAAAACAACAAAACTATTACACATCTAAAGAAACATTCCTTGGGTGTTAATGACTAAAATGGGCTACACTGTGGCTTGCTAGGGCTGTGTACCAGCCAAGTGCAGAACTCAAAATCCACCAGTTTGAGAATCACAGTTCCATCCATCTTTGAAGAGCATGAGCAATTCTGAATCCAGAAGAAGCAGGGGGGGTGGGCGGGAGGAAGGGAGAAGAGAATAGCAGTCCCGAGCACTGCTCTTCAAAAACAGGTCAAATCATACAAAAATAATATATGCAGATAAATCAATATATGTGCTCAATTTGTCTTGTTTGGTACATATAAATCGCAGAATTCAATTCTTCAGCATTATTATTTGTTATTTATAAAACTCTTAACGACACAGAAATTTTGTGGGAGGGTTTAGGAATATATCCTGCAATCCTGATTATAATCTGTCAAAATTCAACACTTGTAGTAAACATATTTGTAGTCTGGGAAATGCAAGGCAGAGTTTGCATTTCCTTTGTGTTTCCTCTTTTCAAAATGTCATATCCCCAAATCTCCAGGGTCCTTGGTCTTGTGCTCTCAATCAATCGATTAAATCTGTAACAGCTCTTTCCCTTGAGAACAAGACTTGCTTATACCCCATCAGAAATCCCTCCCAACGAGTGTAATGGGGTTGTGATGATGAGCTGAAAGTGGAAATGCTGAGCACAAGAATTAGGGTTGCCAATCTCCAGGTGCTAGCTGGAGGTCTCCTGAGTCCTGCTATTACAACTGATCTCCAGCCAATAGAGATCAGTTCACCTGGAGAAAGTGGCAGCTTTGGCAATTGGGCTCTATGGCATTGAAGTCCCTCCCCGCCCCAAACCTGCCCTTCTCAGGCTCCACCCCCAAAACCTCCTGCCTGTGGCGAAGAGGGACCTGGCAACCCCAACAAGAATGCCTGTCTGGCCAATCCTGTTCCCAGTGTCTTTGCAATGGACATGTTTGCACATACCATTACCCCTTGCTTTTCCGGTCCCTCCTGCTACCCACAAAACTGAAATCAGATAGTGAGGGGCCAGAATAACCAGCATACTGGATATTTTCAAAAATAATTTTGCTTGGATTTGGAACATGTTCATTATTTTATGAATGGCTACTATATATGTGCTGGGGTAAAGGGAAGATGACTGGGGAAGGCAGTGGCAAACCACCTCGTTAACAAAGTCTGCCTAGTAAACATGGGGATGTGACGTCACCCCATGGGTCAGGAATGACCCGGTGCTTGCACAGGGGACCTTTACTTTTACCTTTTACTGTATACGTGGGATCGTATTAGTACATTTCTAGGTGTGCATACTAATGTATTGTGATTATTTCACATCTCAGGACTGAGTCTTGCCATTAAAACGGTTCCAGACCTAAATTCACGTTAAACTCTGGTGCTTTCGGATTGTGTAAACAGTGAGGCTTGAGGAACTGAACTGAGCCATTTTGTGAGAGCAGTAAAGTCTGAGAACTACTTTCCTTAGTAAAATCTTACTGAGCACTTAATTGAAGTACCATTACACTCCAAAGAGAATTTAAGACACTGAATACTAAGCACCACTGTTCAAATAATTCTTTTAGGGATATGCAATCTAATATTGATCAGGAACTCCTCCTAGAGGACATAGGGAGGAGTGCATAGATCATTCTGAATTTATATAGGCAAATTTGTCCAATGTTTGTACATACAGATGTATGTTGGTATTCCAAAATATGTTGTATTGAATCTGTTTAATATCTTTGGGTTCTATCTAAGTGTTGCTGCTGTGCAGACCATGTATGAATTTTTAAACATTTTTATTAACAAAAAAGAAAAAAGAAAATACAAAATACAACATTCTTACACACCCATTCTTACACACATACAATATAACAATCCTTCCAAAAGGTACCGTCTATTAACAGCCTTCAAACATGTATGAATTTTGTGTTATAATCCTCACAGTTGCATAAACAGAATTATTTAACAGCATGCTGTAAAATTAGAAGGCAAGAAAACAATTCAATTCCCCAGCACCTCTCTTTTAAAAGGATATTAATGCAGCCTGAACAATTTAAAAATTAGACAAGATGTCCTTTTGTTAGCCTCTCCAATGTGCCATTTCTAACTATTAACATAACTGATAGTACCAAATCAAAAAGAAAGAACACAGTCTGTGCGTCATCCAGAGAAAGTAACCAGCCTTTGTATATTGATTATTGCATCTCAAAGCATACTTTAGGCCAACAGTGTACAGGTTCATAGGCTAACCTGCTATGGTTGCCAACCTCCAGGTGGTGGATGGAGATCTCCTACTATTACAATTGATTTCCAGCCAATAGAGATCAGTTCACCTGGAGAAAATGGTCGTTTTGGCAATTGGACTCTATAGCATTGAAGTCCCTCCCCTCCCCAACCCCCGCCCTCCTCAGGCTTTGCCAAAAAAAAAACCTATCACCAGTGGCAAAGAGGGACCTGGCAACCCTGTAATCTGCATATGACTCATAGGTGTGTGTAAGCATTTCATTTCACCATACCTAAGTATTCTGCTTGCACTGGCAAGTGGAACACGTGGCACCAAAACGTGGACAAATTTCATTCAGAAAGCTTCATATTAGAGGTGATATGATCTGTGATAATCCATTCATACAAACAGATCACTGCATGATGCTGCAAATCTCCAATGATAAACATGCCTGTGAGAACCAGTTCTGGGGATCCAGACCGCTTACAGCCATGGGTCATCACCCTTGTTGTGCGATTCAGCTCCCTGCATTGCTTCCTAGAAGCTAGGAAGGGAAGGACAGAGATATCCAGGCTCACACAGTATTGAAGGAATAGATGTTTCCTATCAAGAAGAGACAGATCTTGCAGGCTCTGCCCCAGTTGCCAGGAATAGCAACATATTTAGCCTGCAGCAGCACAAATCGCTTGTCTGCTTTTTATATTCCACAGAAGGATATAAGGAGGCAGCCTGAACCTGAAATGGAAATCGGTAACACTTAATATATTCATTAATATTTTAAAAATGGAGATCTAGTGACTCCACTTATATGTTTTTCTGGAAGACAAGATGTGTGTCTGTTGTTAAGTGCATGAAGAGAAGTCCTTTGGCAACACTGCAGGGTTTAAATTCTTTTGAATGAAAAAGCACTGGAAACTTACAGCACTGGAATTTTTTAATGTGCAAGTCAAGCGTAGCAGAAAGAAACACACCTCTATAGTACAGAATGTGACCACTCATTCCCCTTCAAGTACCACAAAACAACAGCATGAACCTCCAGTCTGCTGTCAGAATTGCTAAATTCTTAGCTCAAAATTCTGCTCTTTGCCTCTGAGCTGAAATTCAAAACAGTACTAACACTTTTTCTCTGCCCCCGCCCCCACTACCTGAAAGCATTGAAAGGTAAAGAAAAGAGACGTCCAGCAAGTGAGATTATTTTGTTCCAAGTCCCTACAAGTTGCCTGGTGATAGGTCCTTTCAAGTAACCGAGGTCTAAAACGCATGGTCGCTGAACCTCCTTTATTCCCCGTTTCAGCCAGGATCAAAGTAACCCGGGCTGGGGGGGAAACTGGGCACATTACCTTGAATGAGCAGGGACGAAACTGAGTGCAAATCGATCCATGAAAAAAGAAAATGCAGGATATGTGGAGTTCCTGTTAGTTTGCCAAGCCCCCCGCTCCGGTGATTGGTCGTTTCAATTGACCAATGACGAGCCAGGAAGAACGGTTTGACTCGGTCCAGAAGAGGAATGGGAAAAGCCGAGTCCATTTTGTGTCGAAACAGGGCTTAGCCGACAATCAATAAGATAACATCCGTTCACAAAAATTTGTACGGAATAAAGGAGGCTACAGCGACCATGCGTTTTTGACCCAAGACACCCAAACTGAAACAGATAAATATATCAGATTACATTTAAGCATGGACATTCTACCACATGTTCAACATAATCTTGCCTGAAAATAGTTTAATCGCATTGGTAAGGTTCAGATTTAGGCCTCAAATATATTGCGCCCCTTTTTTCCTTTTTCTTTTTTATTGTCTTGCAGCTCTTTATGGAGTTTTATTCGAAAAACACACAGAAGCCGCATTTGCTAATTATCGCCTGTGGGAATCATTGGGATTTGTCATCGCCTTTGGCTACGGCACTTTCTTACAAGTCTACATCAAACTGTATATTGTTTTGGCTGTGCTGGTGGTGGCCATTGTCTTATATGGAATAGTTGAGTACCTGGAATCCAAGGCTTCTGGAATGCCCAACACTACCAATAAGGAGCCCATCAAACTCCCACCAGATGTTCTGCAAACAAATATGTAAGGCACAATGTTGCCCCACTACAAACTCCAATTCTATGCATGGATTTTCTTGGGCTACCAGCGATAGGACTGATGTCAATAGGAGCAGAGCACCGCAGAACTGGGGGGCCCAGGAAGGCTTTTCTAAAGCCTCAATACTGAGGAGGAACAGAAAGGAAGCAGTCTCACAATTGATGCAATAATACAAGCTGCTTTTCCCATAAGATTTTAAAATATTGCAGCCTTTACCCATGCAGTGTTAATCTTCTTGGTACTCATAACAATTTTGTGTTTAATTTGTGTATAGTTTTTTTTTATCTTTAGGGGGAAAATCAATAAACTTGTTCTGCACTAGCATCTGGGTAGCAAACCATTTACAATCATACCACTTCTCTTACTAGAATCAGTAGAAGCAAATACTATTATTCCTCACACAAGATTCCTGGGTGACGTGTTACATTTTAAAGAAGATGGATTTGTGAGATGTGTGTAATATTTAGTGTGACCATTTAGTTATGTACAACAGAACGTAACGACATAAGAAGATTCTTCCTGGATCAAACCAGTGGTCCACCTAGTCAACCATCCTGTCTCACATCCTGCCATCCATTTATTCTGGGGCAGCCAACAACATGGCATAGAGGCTCAGGCCTTATATTCCATCACTGGAATGTGGAGATTCCCTTTAGTCACCATGGCTAGTTGTCACTGATGCCCTTACAAAGCCATCTATGCTATCACTATATCATCTGGCAGCAAATTCTGCATTTTAATCACTTGTTGAGTAAAGAAGTACTTACTTTTGTTCATCTTTTATCCACTGTCCAACAACTTCAGTGGGCAACCTCAAGTTATAGCCTTTTGGGAGGGGAAGAGAAACTTATCTCTGGTCTTTTATGCATGGGCTGGATCTCCCTGCTTGGACCTGGGTTCATTGCACATTAAAGTAACTCAAGTTGGGGGAAACTGTATGCATTGGCTTGAACGATCAGGGACAAAACTGTGTGCTAATCGAACCATGAATACAGAAAAGCAGTCTCCCAAGCTCAAATCAAGTCCCACCCCTTTAAATGCTGCTCTGTAATTGGCTTACCATGAGAGAAGATTTCCTTCCCCCCAAACCCAACTGCCACATAAAAAAGCATTTTAAGAACAAAAAACGGAGCTACCTGAAAGAAGGGGGGGGGAGAAATCCAAACCTCACTTTTTAAAAAGCCTTTCTTTTGCTCAGAAAGAGCTCCGAGGTAGCAAGAGGCAGGAAGCTCTTGAATCTCCACCTCTTTACACACTGCTTTGTGATTGGCTGTGAGAAAAGCCAATCTTCTGTGTTTCCCCCTAATGCAGTATGCACGCTCTGTGACTCCCAAATGAGCCAGGATGAACAGTTTAATTCGGGCCAGAAGAGGAAAAGGAAAAACCGGGTTCGTTTTGCGTCGAAACAGTGTTGAGCTTCCAAGGAATGAGATAGGGTGCATATTGAAAATTTTGATCCTGGCTGAAACTGGGAATAAAGGAGGTTAAAGCGACCATGCATAAATGCCCTCTATCTGTTCTCTACTGGAGCTCCTGGCAGTCAGCCTTGGTTTTCATCATCCTGAATAATTTTGTTTCCTTGGCAAACTTGGCTGCAACAATGCTCATCCCCTAATTCCAGATCATGTATGAACAAATTAAAATACATGGGTCCTAATACTGATCCTTGTGGGACCATGCTGCCCACTTCCCTCTGCTGAGCGAACTGTCCATCTCTTCCTAGTTTCTTCTTCTTGCTGGGTGACTTTGGACCAGTCATTCTTTCTCAGCGTTACCTACTCCACATAGTTGCTATGAAGCAAAATGGATGAGATAAGAACCATTTCTAAATCTAAAAGAGGGCCTAATGTCTTTCCATGCACCTCCTTATAAAAACTACATCTAAAAAGGACGTGTGCCACTGTTTCCAGTTCCTCAGAGGCACAAGGACATAACCTTTGTAAGGGATTTAAAAAAAAAAATCCCTCCAAAAGGGCCGAGGGCAGGGCCGAACAGCGTGCTAAGGTAAAAGCTCTCCTGTTATTGATTGCTTCTACCCTTGAAAGGTATTCTGCCGGGCAGGTTTGATATTTAGTGTTTACCAGTGCTCTGAATAAAGGTGCATGTCCCAGATCTGTCTGTCTTTCTATGTCTATTACTCTTTGTTTCACTACTTGTCTGGCGGCTGTATAACCCATTTCCCGCAGATTCTGAGGGAGGAGGCCTAGGACTTTTAGTTTGCTTCTTACTGCAGTAAGCCCTCTTTTAGAGAAAAGCACAGGCTTAAATGAAGTAGATAGAGTAAAATAAAATTTCTCAATGATGCCTCACCAGAGATAACAAAACAGGTGGCCAGGTTTTGCAGACTGGTGTGTACCACTAGGAAGGCCAAATTGAGCCATACTTTTACCCCAGAGCAGAACGGGAATTTAAGAGATTACTAGTTAGCCTACTTTTAGAACTCGTATCTGTTTGTTTGTTACGCAGTGTGTGAATTTTAAATATTATTGGATTTGTACATTTTATGTAGTTTGCTTCTTACTGCGGTAAGCCAACTTTAATGCATATTTTAAAAAACTTGTCCCTGGAGTCCTGCCAATGATTCTCAGCAGGAAAATACGTAACAAGTGACTATGGATTTTTCAACATTACAGAAACTAAAGTTCATTGATTTCGTTAACCATTATCTAAAAGATTAATGCAACATTTTAGCTTTATAGGTGAAGTGAAACTGCTATTTTTCCCAACGTTCCTGAACTCTCTGCAAATTGAATGATTCCCTGAAGACCTTAAACTGCTAGATTTTCATCTTGTCTCACCCCAAAATGGAAAAGTATCTGAAGAATATTCTTGTTGTCTCTTTTGGATTCTTGCTTCTGTTTACTGCTTACAGAGGGCTTCAGAGCCTACAGGTGAGAGGACTTAATTACGGCACTTCTTCTCCTAGGATGATGGCAGTCCGTACAGGAAAGATATCTTGCTTGAGTAGTAGCTTTGAAGTAGGCATGTGAAGTTAACAATGTAGATTGAAAGATGAGCTATAAAAACTAAAAATGAACTGAATATAGCCCGAAAAACTCAAAAAGTCTAGGTACATAAGGTGGGGAAACAGAAATGCCATATTACTTGCAAAATTTGGAAGACCAGCCAACACCTTTTGTGCCTGGTAAGAAAGAGTGTGGGCTCCCTGTCCCCAATAAAGAATACTTTTCTCATAGCAAAGCGGTCCCTAAGGCACTGGCCATTTACACAGGGAAGATTTTGCCACTCACTAGATGCACAGTTTTCTAAACCAAATTTTAAAAACCCTATGCATGGGTGCTTATTGCCTAGAAGAAATTCTAGGAGTACCAGGAGTAAATTTCTGCAATGAAGATATCATCAGTGAAAATGCAGGGTGTCAGAGTCCCTCCCCCCTGAAAACACTACTGTATAATTTGCTATGGTTTTGTTTTAATACGTCACCAGCCCCGTCAGCCCCGCTGCGGGGTCATTTGATATTCTCCGATCCCTGATTTTAATACTCACTGTCGTAACTGACCAGAGACCAGAAAGGACGCCTATGAGGTGGGGATGGAGGTGGGAAGCCGGCTCTGTTCCCAGATTTTAATATTGGCTGCCGGGAGGAGAGGACAATGGCACGTGCATGCTTCGTGCCCATTGCGCACTGCAGCAACTGAGTGCAGTGAAATTCTGTGAAGGGGGAGGAGCAAGGGAGAGACGGGGGAGAAAAAGTGGAGGGAGGTTTGACGAGAGAGAAAGAGCGAGAGGGACGCCCGGCTCGAGCAATCTCCCCTGCCCCCCTCCGCCGCCTCGTGATCGGGCTGCTTTTTAAAAAACCAAATAAACTCTCCATTAGAAATCCCCCTCCCCCCTTCCCTTCCATCTTCCCAGCAGAGGGACTCTGAGGCACTGCTGCAGTGGTGATGGTGGCGCTGAGAGGATGAGTAGGCAGGTGGCCATCAGGCCAGCCCCCAGCAGGTGTGAGGTGGAAGAGGGGCGATTTGCTGGCTGCCTGCCTCAAGCCCAAGCAAGCAATTCACAACCAAGCGCAGAACACAAGCATGTGTTCTTGTCTTTTGTTGTTGTTTGTTTTTATTTATCGGTGCATTTATATCGATATGGCAGCAAATCAACTAATATGAATCCAGAGATGAACAGCTGAAAGAAGGCTCTGGAACTTCCATGGTCTCTCCTAGCAATTGGGTCAGGGGGTAACAAAATGGCTGAATTGCAGAATTGGAGAGGGGGCATGGAAGATCCAGTGTCCTTTCCTTGGCTGCTCCTATCTGTTTGGCAGATTGTGTCAGTTTGCGGGGGGTGCTGATCAGTTCAATTATGAAATGTTATTGCTGCATAAATAACCACATTAAAAATACAAAAAAAAATTAAAAGAAGGATGGGGGGCCAATGTGGGGGACCAACTGGAGACGGGAACTCAAGTTTGCAATACTGCAACAAAAGTGGTGATTGGGGGATACTACAGGAGGGAGGCCAGCTGGAGGAGGAGGGGAAATGAGTTTGGGGGCATTCAGGGGCATGTTAAGAGAAAACCAAAGTAGTAACTATTCACAATTTTTGCCTAGATTTGCTTCACTCTGGGCTCGGAAAAACTTTTAAATTTGTGATGAAACAGGTAATTGAAACCACAGGCCAAGTGTGGGGCAGCTGTGGGTGACCCCTGAAGGGTGGAAAAAACATGAAGAACTCAAAATAAGACCCAGGGCACTTTTGCGGGGATTGCACGGCTAATAACTAAGCATAAATGGCCTCTGAGTCCCATAGTTCCACTTGCAGTGTTAGGCGGTGGAGATGGAATGAAAGGAGTGGGCTTTTCTTTCCCTTCTGTCCAAGACGTTTTGCTTCCAGAGCAGGATAGCCCTCTCCCAACAACTGCAGGAGCATTGCATTTCCATTGCTTCTAGGCATTCCTATGAACAGACTGGCTCTGCTTAACTCCTTTTTTGACTAAGGTGGGGTTCTTCCTCTAACATCTGTAGTAAATGAGGGTGGAAAGATGGGGGCATACATTTTGTAAAATAAAAATCAGTCAGTAAATGAAGGTGCTTTCTTGCCCTTCACTCCAAGTCTCCAACTGTTTGCTGTAAATGTTTCCATCTGTTGCATTTTTGTCTCTACAGAGCAGTCTCCACTCTGAAAATGGCCTGGGCGTTGCTTCTCTGAGCGTTGTCTATGGAGCTCTTATCCTGTCTTCCATGTTTCTCCCACCAATGATCATTAAGAAATTTGGATGCAAATGGACCATTGTAGGCTCCATGTGCTGCTATATTGCATTCTCCTTGGGCAACTTCCATGCCAGCTGGTATTACTGATTCCTATGAAATCTGTAGTCTTTGTTGGGGGGGGACGACGACTTGAAAATACTGTCAATCTAATCAACAGGCTATCACCATCTGAGGGGCCATGACTCAGTGGTAGTGCATCTGCTTTGCATGCAGAAGGTCTCAGATTCAATCCCCAGCATCACCAGTTAAAAGGATCATGTGGTAGGCGATGTGAAAGACCTCTATCTGAGACCCTGGACAGCCACTGCCAGTATAAGTAAACAATACTGACATGGATGGGCCAATGTTCTGATTCAGTATAAGGCAGCTTCATAGATGCTCATTAGGGTTGCCAACTAACCAGGAAAAAAATGTCCTGTCCCTTTAACAGAGACTTAATAAGTAGAAATGGGCCATATAAGCTTTTCATGGCATGGAACTGATATTGGCTGCAGATGAAACTGATCAAACTAGTATAAAAGGACAACTAGCTGGGTCAGATTAAAAGTTGGCAACCCTGATGCTCATGCAAATTCCAAGGTGAAAATATTCAATAAACAGAAGGCCCTTCTTCACTGAAAGATTACAGCATCACTGAATGCAAACTATTTTTCATAATTTTGAGGACCTTAATATCTTAGCATCTTATTTTTATGGGTAGAGCCTAAGTTAATGCTTTTTTCTGGGGCAGTTTGGGGTGTTAAAATCTCCTGGCAGAAAGCCAGCCAAGTAGTCCCTGTGATGTAGAGACTGCTCAGCTAGGGCTTGGTCAGTTGCAGTGATGGGGGAGGATCCCTCATTTCTTCCTCCTGTGTTGCCACTGGTGGCATGGGAACAGACCACGTCAACCTATGGCCATCACTGCTACTGAGGTCTGAGCCAAGTGGCCTCTGGAGCATTGCCAGGGATTCTTGGGCTCAGCACAGTTTGCTCTGAGCTGCCAGTGTCCCTCTAAGAACCAGTTCTGGGCTGCCAGTGGCCCACCAAGAACCAGGACTCTACTCCTCTTGCAATCCACAGTCTGGAGATAACACATTTTAATGACCAAAAGAGAGAAGAATAGAAGACATGATGACACTCCTGGTCATTTGAAAGCTTCATGTCACTTCCTGATCCAGCCCTCTCCTTTGACTTGGAGTAAGAGGGGAGATGATGCATCCTGAACTTCTGTGCGTCTTTCTTTCCTTCTTGCCTGGCTTCCATCCTTCTTTCTACAGATTCAAGACTGATCGTCCTCTGCCTGATGACGAAGAATTGAAATGTAGTAAGGAACAGTAGCTTTGCTATTGATTAGTGACAAGGAATACAAGATTGGCTTTAGTTTAGAATTGTCCCAGTAATTAGACGGTGTTCAGATCTTAGTTTTCAATCTATTCTCCGACATTACAACTTGTAACTGAGGTCAGCTGCTGCCACAGCTTCTCTGATCTGTGCTATTTTCTGTGTTCTCTTTCCCTCCACTACACTTCCACGAACCCTCATTGGAACAAAACAGCTAAGCACAGCCAGACTGTTTGATAAGAAATCTGACCAAGAATGAGAAAGCAGAGTAAACACATGCTGTAGAGCCTGTTCTTTAAGCTAGGCCTGTGTACAACCAGTGCTCCTGTAATCTAGGTGATCACTAGCTTCTCTTCCTTTAGTAAACAAAGCCCTGAGCCACGTTAAGCATAGTGGAAGCCCATAAATGCAGCATCTAACAACTGGTGCTTAAGTATATTTATACTTGATAGAATGAGGTATGAGGAAAAAACAACTTGACCAACTGTTCTGTTATCCTGGCACCTTCATTTCTACTCAAGTGCACTACAGAAACAGAAAATATGAGTTGGGCTCATGTAAGCAACGCATTACTTATTTATCCTGCCCTTCATCCAGACCTTGTTCTTCCATTCTGCACTGCACAATGTATGAGGTTGTTAGGCGAAGAATGACTGACCCAGGTCACCCACCTAGTGAGTTTCATGACCAAGCAGGAACCTGGGACTTCCTACACTCTAACCACCAAACCACGGCCTCTCAGTTTTCTTCCTTCCAGTCATCTATTGTCATTTCTGTGGAGCAAATCCATCTTTCAATAGGATATAAACACCTCTTCCTTACCGGTGAGGAAAGTGAACTGCTTGTTTCTCCAGAACTCCCAAGATGTCTTTGCTCGTATGAGCCCAATAATGAATGTATGGGAAACAGTGTTCTGGGAACTCCACATTGTTTCTGCCTGTTCTTGCTCACTTTTTCCATTAATAATACGTGAGGATTCCCAATGGATTTAAACTTTCTCCCATAACTCCATGAGTGTTTAAAAAATGTTGTATGGTTTATATTGTTTCATTTGTATTGCTTCATTTAACATGAGTTGAATATGATTAAAAAATCACCCTGTTCTTGATGAAAGGGCCAAGACATGTTGAGATACTCACTTACAATGGGAAGGTTGGTAAAGATATGATGGTTGTGGGTATTTCATATTGTCTAATTCCTTGTCTGTCTTAGCACATAATTATTTGAAAAAATAGATAATGATAAAGTCTGAGAATTTTACTTTATACCTTGCTTTTCTCCCCAGAGGTGAGCAAAGGTATCTTACAACATTGTTCTCTTCTATTTTATCATAACAACAACAAATAGGTTAGGGAGGGAGGAAGAGACTGGTCCATGGTCACTCAGTGAACTTCCATGGCAGCTTAAGGAACCTGGATCTCTTAGATCTAATCTAACCACTTTACTGTTCTATGTTGGCGTACATATTGTTTGTATGACTCAGTATTCACAACGTAGTACTTTAATAAACAGGCTTTGGCTTGCCTTTCAAGGCTAGTTAGTGCTTAAAAGAGATAACAATGTGTTTTTGGCAGGTATACACTGATCCCAACATCTGTGATCTTGGGTCTGGGAGGAGCACCTATGTGGTCTGCTAAATGCACATATCTCACCATTGCTGGTAACTCACATGCCCAGAAAGCAGGAAAAATTGGAAAAGATGTTATCAACCAGTATTTTGGGATCTTCTTTCTGATATTCCAATCCTCTGGAGTCTGGGGAAATCTTACATCTTCTTTAGTGTTTGGCCAGTCTACTAACAGAGGTAAATACATCTTCCCTTTCTTTTTCTGTTAAGACTTGGGTATGCTATAGGCTACAACAAAGTAGATTACCTTCCCTCCCAATTACTGCCTTTGCAAACTGGGAGACAGTGTCAAATAGAATAATGCAGAATCCATTGCAGGGATAACAGGGAGGACCAAAAAGAAAATGAGAAGCAGTTTATTTTAAAAATACAGGAGTATGATGTCATGATAGTATCCTTTGTTCAATCCTTAGTCAATCCGCATCCCATAAATCTTCCCTTTTCAGATATTGCTCCAACCTCACAGACCAAACGTGGTAATTCTCTGAGGTGAGTTTATCCACCGGGATAAAAGATTGTTGCGCCATTACTCACACACAGCCGTCACTTCTCTAGTAGCTTCTGAAAAATCCTGGACTCTGCTTAACTACCACCACACATAAAACCTGCGCAGTGTAGCAGAAACACTCCTGTAACGTAGAGGAGCTGGATACTCCATGGATACTGTCCAATGATTGGTTAAGGTCAGGAGGTTACAATTTTCTATAAACTTAGCTAGAGAGAAGATTCCTTAATCCCTTTCCTTCTTATCCTTACTTGCTACCAAGAAGTTATTTCATACTATACTCTGGAAACGTTTTTGCCTGAAGAAACAACTGTGCTGTGCTAGGACTCCAGTAAGTATGATAGCTAGTCAGTTTTTTTTTTAATATCTTTTTATTCATTTTTGAGAAGAAAAGAAAAAATATATCTATATATATACAATACATACATAAACATGGAGGAACAGGCAGGGGAAGGGAAAAAGATCCCACCTATGATACAAATAATCTTAGTATTTGTAACTATACCAATTCAAAACTTTCTCGCCTGTTACAGTATAGCTCGGTTCAGCCCACAATATTATACCTACTTATATTTAGCTTAATTTTTCCATTGAATTTGTCCTGTAACACTAACGTTCAAATAATCTTTCAAAAAGTTTAATTAGTCTTGCCCAGTATGTGTTAGGCGTGTACCTTGGTTTGTTTATTTACTTTATTTATTTATTTAATAGCTAGCCAGCTTTGTTAGTTTGTGTGTGTGTGCATTTCACTGCCACTGAGCTGTATGTCTTGTTTTAATAGTCTTTCTTAAATTTCTTTAATAAAGCCTTCTTTTGCTGTATGGTTTGTGTTCCTCGGGGAGTTACTGGAACCAAACCCAGGTAAACTTGGTTACGTTACTGCACCAAGGCAGGTTCAGCCTTGACACATGACATGGATGGTATTATTCTTTGATCTGTCTGGAAGGAAATGACCCTCAGACCTGCTAGGAATACATTCGAAAACCACTACCATATAATCTTGGTTGGTTGCCTCTTATTGCCTTAATTTTGACCTGTACTGAAACTGCTAAGAAGTTCTTCTTTTGCTTCTTTTGCTTTGGTTTGTTAACGGATGAGCAGAAATCTCAGAAGCAGAGCTGGCATGCTGTGGTGCATTTGACTGCGTGGAGAAACTAGATGGAAATGACACTGGAGCTCCAAGAAAACCAAGTGATACTTTAATCTACACTCTGCTTGGAATTTATACAGGTAGATGGTCTCAGGTTCTCATGTAATATACATGACAGTCTATATAAATTAAATTTGCACTTGTTTCACTGATTAAGCTTTGATTTGCTGCATTAGTCTCACAAGCTCAGTAGCAGTCTGTAAAAACCAAGGTGGTTGTTGTCAAAAATTCCTCAATTTAAATGTATTTTAATTGTCTTTAAAATAACAGGATTGATTTACCTATCCTATTTTCCCATTTTACAAATTCAAAACTTCTTTTTAGTATGGCATGATGTATAAATGTTGACAAAGGATATCAAAAGGAGACATATGTAAAATATCTGCCAGAGAGATGACAAGAAATGTCTGCTGCTGACTGTGTCGGTTAGCTATGTAGTGTGACCAGGTATGCTGTTGGTCTTGTTGGTCTCTAAAGAGCTACTGGACTCGGATCTAGGTGTTCTACTGCAGACCAACACAGCTACCCTCTGATATTTAACAATATTTGATATTTGACGTGTGAAGTTATATTTAACAAACATTGTAAGTTCAAAAAATCATACAGTAATAATTAATCTTTGAAATTTCATGTTTTCAATTTTCCAGAATCTTCTGGAAAAATTTTTATCTCACCTGTCCTCCAAAGAGCTCAGGGTAACATATATCATTATCCACTCCCCATTAGGGCTATGTATATCGGGTTTGTGCGTGTGTGTTAAGTGCCATCAAGTTGTTCCCGACTCAACCCTATGAACCAATGTCATCCAAAGTGTCCTAACAGCAAATTGAGGGCCGTGGCTTCCTTTACAGAGTTAATCCATCTCTTGCTGGGTCTTCCTCTTTTCCTGTTTCCTTCAACTTTTCCAGCATGATTGTCTTTTCCAGTGACTCTTGTCTTCTCATAATATGTCCAAAGTACAACAGCCTCAGTTTAGTCATTTTAGCTTCTAGGGTCAGTTCAGGCTTGATTGATCTAAAACCCACTGATTTGTTTTTTTGGCAGTCCAGGGTATCTGTAACACTCTTCTCCAACCCCATATTTCAAAGGAATCTATTTTCCTATCAGCTTTCTTCATTGTCCAGCTCTCACACCCATACATAGTAATAGGGAATACGATGGCATGAATTAATTTAGTCTTGGTGGCCAGTGACACATCCTTACACTTCAAAATATTTTCTAGCTCCTTCATGGCTGCCCTTCCTAGTCTCAATCTCCTTCTGATTTCTTGGCTGCAGTCTCCCTTTTGGTTGATGATGGAACCAAGGAATAGAAACTCTTCAATAATTTCAATTTCCTCATTGTCAACCTTAAAGTTGTGTAATTCTCTTGTAGTCATAACTTTTGTCTTCTTGATGTTCAGCTACAGTCCTGCTTTGGCACTTTCTCTTTTAACTTTCAGCAGTAGTAGTTTCAGGTTTTTGCTATTTTCTGCCAGTAATGTAGTATCATCGGCATATCTCAAATTGTCCCCACAATTTTCACTCCACCTTCCTCTAAATCTAATCCAGCTTTCCTAATGATATGTTCTTCATACAGACTGAAGAGGTAGGGAGATGAAATACATTCTTGTCTAACACCTTTGCCAATTGGAAACCATTCTGTTTCTCCATATTCTGTCCTAACTGTGGCCTCTTGTCTAGAAAACAGGTTGCACATCAAAACGATCAGATTTTGTGGCACACCCATTTCCTTTAAAACTAGTCACAGCTTTTCATGATCCATGCAGTCAAAAGCTTTGCTGTAATCTATGAAACACAAGCTGATTTTCTTCTGAAATTCTCTCGTATGCTCCACTAACCAACGTAAGTTTACAGTATGATCTCTAGTGCCTCTTCCTCTTCAGAATCCAGCTTGAACATCATACATTTCTTGTTCCATATATGGTAACAGTCTTTGTTGTAGGATTTTGAGCATCACTTTGTTTGCATGAGAAATTAATGCAAGCTGAAAATAAACCTGAAATATCCCAATTTGGCTTTTCCTAGGTTTAATGTCAACAGAATGCAAAAAAGGGGAATCGGTCAAAGCCGGATAGCTGCTTCCTGAATAACCCGAGATTATATTTAAATTCCTTTGCCTCCAAGGCTCAATTTAAGTTAGGGGCACATGCTTATCAAGGGACCTGACCCCACAACAGAACTTTGATAATAATAAAGCAATTTTCTTTCACATTTCAATTCTCATATTATTATTGCAATTATCCTTTGAATCTGAAGGTAGCGGGGTGCTAGCTGTGTTGCTGGTCTCTGTGTTTCTGGATCAGATCACAGCCACCAAAGAAGAGAGCAAAGAAGAGAAAACACCACCATCATTCTGTTCTACTTTCTTGGCAACATTCCGACAGCTTAAAGATGTACGCCAGTGTCTCCTGATTCCTTTGACCATGTACAGTGGACTTGAACAAGGATTCCTTGCTGGTGACTACACCAAGGTTGGAATGCAAGTGAAACTCCTCTTGTTCTTTCCATCCTGTTCACTGTTATCTCACCTATTAGATTCATTCAGTACATTCACATGTGCTCATTAGGGTCTCAGGATATTCTGTTAAATCTGCCTTACTTTTTTTTTAGTTCTCAAATTGACTATAGGCCTCTTCTACATGTTGGGAGTACACGAGCAAATTATATTTATGTATCTAATTCTGAGCATGGCTCCCTCATGCAGATAACAAAATCCACAAGCAGAGGCCTCACAAAGATTAGGGGGGTTACAACCTGAGGGGAACACTTAGGGTTGCCAGGTCCCTCTGCCACCGGCAGGAGATTTTTGGGGTGGAGCCTGAGGAGGATGGAGTTTAGGGAGGGGAGAGACTTCAATGCCATAGAGTCCAATTGCCAAAGCAGCCATTTTCTCCAGGTGAACTGATCTCTATTGGCTGGAGATCAGTTGTAATAGCAGGAGATCTCCAGCTAGCAACCCTAGGAACACATTTACAGAAAAATCAGAAAATAAAGAAGTTAACCCCTCCTCCAGCTGTTGAAACATGTCTCTGCTTGCACAGACATCATATCTTCCAGAAAATAGAAGATCTAGTGACACTGGCTGATGTGATCTTGGCCACCATTTTAAAATGCTGAAGCAGCATTTTGGAAAATTGGGGAGAAGAAGGTGGGGGGAAAGGAAGGATAGAGACAGTAGCAGGATGGAGGAGGAAGGATGGAGATGGGACAGCAATAGTGGGAGGATGGAAGGAAAGAGGTGGCAGAACACTGGAGAAAAGGAAAGCTATGTTCAGTATAATCAGCAGCATGGGGACAAAAGGGGGGATGGAGAGAAAGGAGATGATGGAAGAATGGGGGCTAGTGGAGGGATGAGATTCCGCATGGAGTCCCTGCTTCCTAAAGTTAACTTTCAAGCAATGTATTTACAAGGCACAAGTCATTCTCAGGAGCACAAACATGAACACATCATATTGGCTTGGATCCAGTGGAGCATTTCCATAGATGGAAGGATTTCTGCCCATTGAGCATGACTGCTGGCTTGTAGCCAAATTTAGAAAATAAGCCCCAAATACAATTAAAACGATGATATCATCTCAAACCCTTCGATGTCTTCTCCTCCAGGCAGCAGGCAGGAAGTAATCCAATCAAAGCAGCGGGTTGTAATCCAGCAGGTCAGCTCCGGATGAGGCACCAGGACGAGGGAGAATCAGGCAGCAGGAGCTAAAGCCAAGCTTTGCCGCCAAACTCTCTCAAAGCTCAGTGAGCAATGGCCAGGTATGGGAACCAGACCAGCTTGCATAGTCTTTGGCCAAGCACAGAAAAGTTTGAATAGAATTCCAGCTTCTGTAATTGGCCAAAGAACACTGTTCTCCCAGATATGACCACCTACTGGCCACTGGGAGAATTCAAGTCCCTCTTCCCTCCCCCTTTTTAGGGTGTCCTCAATTCAAGGTAGGCTGTCCCAGCAGAATCAAGGAGATAGCTCTCCTTGCATTGAGGGGAATATCCAAAGCCAAATAAGCTGAATACGTTTTTAGCTTATTTGAGAATTGCCTTTTTGGCTTGGCTATTTTCCTGCGCTTTTTGTTTCCGGTAAACCCGAAAGCCAGGGAAAGCCGAAATGGAAATTTTCGGCTTATTTTCAGCTCAGGTTTACCAATATGCACAACCCTAGTGGGAAATCAAACCCAGTTCTCCAGATTAGAGTCCACTGCTCTTAACCACTACACTGTGCTGGTGAGGGATTCTTCGAGAAGATGGTGTTATGGTAGAAAGGGGGGAAATGGTGTCTTTCCTTGCTGAGAAACTCCTTCAGACCAAGCATTTCCTGGAAAGTACTCTGGTAACCCACCACAACCACTCAGGACCTCCTGAGAACCTATAGATTGACCTACTGAGAAGGGAGTATTTCAGCATAGTACTAGAGCAATAACAAAATAGCTTATAACCAACCTGGTAGCAGCCCTGCAGTCTAGCACATGGGGAAGTGATTAAGAGAAATATCCCAGAGAAATAGATTGTACTAAGTAAAGCCAAAAAAAAAGTATTTATATAAAAGCTTATTGTAAAAAAAGGGGGGGAAGGGTGGTTGGATTAAAAAGGGGGTGAGAAGGCAAAACAAAAATGCAGTGTGTTTTCCCTGTAACAACAACACATAGATATTCAAATGAAAAGCAATATATTGGTTCTTGTAGGTTATCCGGGCTGTGTAAACCGTGGTCTTGGAATTTTCTTTCCTGACGTTTCGCCAGCAGCTGTGGCAGGCATCTTCAGAGTAGTAACACTGAAGGACAGTGTCTCTCAGTGTCAAGTGTGTAGGAAGAGTCAGAGAGGGGTTGGGTTTGAGCTGAGTACTGTCCTGCAGACGTAATGTGCTAATCATTGTCCTGTAAGTATCAAGATAATGTACTAATGAGAGTGTGGTATGTTAATATGGAAGCATTGTATCCTGAAATGATCTGGTAATGTGTGAAATCCAAAGCTAATCTGCATGGCTATTGTTGACTGTAGCCTTTGTTAGTCTGGAGGTTTTTCAGGGCAGGAAGCCAAGCCTTATTCCCGGATAACCTACAAGAACCAATGAACTCTGACCGTGAAAGCCTTCGACAAAAGCAATATAGTTGCACTAATTGATCTAAATACACCTATGCTGTAGCGGGTGCCTCTGAGCCTATGCAGAGTTCCTTGTGTTAACAAGACGTTGAAGGAGTCCTTAACCACTGCCCAACTTCCTGTGGACCCAGTTTCCACTAAAGACTGAAGACAAGGGAAAATCCCAAATGTACAGATATTTATGATAAATGGAGGTGAACCTAAGCCAGATTCCTTTCTAAGAATGACAAGCAGATTTCTCCAATCCCATGCAAATCCCCATCTCTGATGTCAGAGGCTACTTTTAGCAATCAGAGCCATATCCAGTCTCGTCCCACCACCATCAAGCACCTGGTAATGGCTCTGAACTTCCATGACAAATAGATGGTCTGGTCTAAACTGAATTGTCCTTTGTCCAAAAGGGGTTAAGTCTGCCAGGATGGTCCAATGTGGAATGGAACTGAATTCCTCATTGTAATGTAATCTAGGGTTTCAGATGCTCTAAGTGGCACTCTAGAGCCTTAGCATGTTTTAGAATTTGCCACAGGTGGGCACTTATTTTCATCCCTGGCCCAATGCCCACAGCTCAGGGAGGATAACTGCTTACCCATCCTCCACTCCCACTAGCAGCAGCTGTTTCATGGTGAAAACCACCTGCCAACTACAAGCCCTTCTGGTCCTCACCCACTTTCTCATGTATTTAGCTTCAAAGAAGAGAACCAAAGTTGTTCTCATGAATATTAATACTATTCCTGTCTATTTCTCTTCTCTCTAGTCCTACGTGACCTGTGCCCTTGGGATAAATTTTGTTGGCTATGTGATGATCTGCTTCTCAGCCACAAATTCACTCTGCTCGATTCTCTTTGGGAAGATTTCCCAGTTCACAGGCAGAAAAGCTCTATTTGTACTGGGTATGTAATGGCTAACCAAGGACCTAGCTTTCCTTTGGTCTAACAAATCTGATACACTCATCATTTTAGGTATCATTGGCCGTTGCTTTTACAAACAACTAGCAAAAGAAGATCAGTTGAAAGTCAAAGCACTTCCTACTTTGGAGCTGGAAAGGAAACAATTGTGGTTATTCAGAATATTGGAATAGGTTTGTTAATACACTCAAACAGAGCCTCAGAGGTCCAAACATAATGGGAATAATGGTTGTTTACAACTTGGAAACATAACTAGCTCCAAAGTTTTGTTTGTGTGGTGCAATAAGAGTCCCGGAGAAGTTGTACGTCATGTTAATTCTGGATTCTCATCTCAAATCAAGAACCTTGATTTTCTTTCAGTCCCAAGAGAGACCCACTCCAGTTATCTTAGGGAGAACGAGTCTCTCCTTCCCCCGTCTATCCATTGGCATCTTGTGGAGAGACCCAAAGGGGATCACTGTGCTTCTGAAACTAGGAAGCAATATGCCACATATTTACTTGCCCACACTGGGAGTTGTGACTGACTGTACAACAGTTTAAATGGCCAACTGGGAACCAATCTCTTGTGAGACAATACCCTTCGGTGAAATTTAATCTTATCTCCTAACTTGGCCTCCACAAATTCATAATTAAGCCTCTAGAGCTCCAGAATTCAACAGCTGGCTTTTAATACTCAGCAGCTCAATTGTGACAATAAACACAAGGAAAGAAACATTGAGTGTGTGTTTTGGGGAGTGAGATTCCTCTCACTTTTAACATGTTTTAACCTTTGATTAAGCTCTCAACTGTAAAAATATCTGAAGCTGAAATAAATTACAGTGTTTTCATTTCTGGATGAGTTTTCTCACTACAATAAACTACTGTTGTGTATGTAAAGTGCCTTCAAGTCGCAGCCGACTTATGACGACCCCTTTTGGGGTTTTCATGGCAAGAGACTAACAGAGGTGGTTTGCCAGTGCCGCCTTCTGCACAGTAGGGCTGTTGATTCGGTTCAGCCCGAACTGAAAATCAGCCGAATTTCCCCTGATTCGGTGGTTTTAGTTCGGGAGGAACCGAACTCAAAACTGGCGGGCAACCGGGGGGGCCAATTCAGCGAGTTCGGGAGTTCGCGAATAAATTCGGCAAATTCGGCCGTCAGTAAGCAGCATAACCGTCAGTAAGCAGCATTCTCCTCCCCCGGCCAATCAGTGGCCAAGCTGGGTCTTCTTCTGGCCAATCAGTCAGGATTGAGTACTGGAGGAATCAGCTGATGTGCGGCCCGGCCAGGGAGAGAGAGAGAGAGAGCGAAATCCTCGTGTGTGTGTGTGGGGAGTGCTTGTGCACATTTGCTCCTTTCTGTGGCTGCAGGGGGTGTATTTTCTGAAAAACTTTCAGTGGAGCTTCAGATGAAGCTTCTTAAGATACCCCCAAGTTTTGTAAACATTGGGTCAGGGGGTCCCGAGATATGGGCTCCCCCCCTTTTTCTTTCCATGGCTGCAGGGGGCGCATTTTTGGGGGTACAGACCCCAAACTTTCAGTGGAGCTTCAGATGAAGCTTCTTAAGATACCCCCCAAGTTTTGTAAACATTGGGTCAGGGGGTCTCGAGATATGGGCTCTCCCCCTTTTCCCTCCCCCCTTTTTCCATTTATGTGGCTGCAGGGGGCGCTTTTTTGGGGATATAGCCCCCAAACTTTCAGCATAGCTTCAGACAATTATTCTTAAGATACTACCCAAGTTTTGTAAAGATGGGTTCAGTGGGGGCAGAAATATCGCCTCCCCCCCTTTTCTCTTTCCGTGGCTGCAGGGGGCGCATTTTTGGGGATGCAGATCCCAAACTTTGAGTGGAGTTTCAGACCAGTGTTCTTAAGAGACCACCCAAGTTTTGTGAACATTGGGTCAGGGGGTCCCGCGATATGGGCTTTCCCCTTTCCCCTTTCCCCTTTTCCCTATTGGGATGAATGGATCAGACGATCCTGTGTGCATCTCCAGAGCAAAACGTCCCGTGTCTAATTGGAATCATCTTGGATTACAAGTCCTCCCCAGCCCGTCCTGATGGAACAGAAGACAGCCACAGTAAGACCCCTTTGGGGGCTTTAATCTATAATTTTTCTCCTGTGTATGTGTGTGTGTGTGTGGGGGAAAGCAGAGTCTGTGTGTGTGTGGGGAGGGAGCAGTTTCTGTGGGTGGGGGGAAGCCAAAGGGGGCTTTCGTCGGTTCTGCCTGGGGTGTGTGTTCCCCCTCGAGTCTCTCGCTCCCTGGTTTGAGGGGGGAGGTTTCAGTTGTGTGTCTTCTGGTTTTCCCTGTTGCAAAGGTGTTGTTTTACAAGGTTGTGTTGTTTTGCAGTTGCTTTGCAAACGTCTCAGCTGTTGTCGGGGCTGGGAGCTTTGTGCATGGGCGGCAAGCTCTGCTGAGAGATGCACATTAAGGGTGGGGGGACCCCTTTCAGGGCCCATATCTCAGCCCCCCCTGACCCAATCTTTACAAAACTTGGGGAGTCTTTCAATAAACGTCCTTTGAAGCTCTGCTGAAAGTTTGGGACCTCTAACCCCAAAAATGCCCCCCCCCGAGCCGAATTTTTTCCGAACTTTGAATTCCCGCCGAATTGAACGGATCCGAAGTGGGGGAGTTCGGACTTCGGCATATCCCGAATCTAAACGGGCTGAATTCGGCCGAATCCAAACTATACCGAATTTTTTTTAATTCAACAGCCCTACTGCACAGCAACCCTGGTATTCCTTGGTGGTCTCCCATCCAAATATTAACCAGGGCCGACCCGTCTTAGCTTCTGAGATCTGACGAGATCAGGCTAGCCTGGGCCATCCAAATCCTTCTGTTGCATCCTTGTAGTGGAAGGTTCAACAAAGGCTACTAATGGATCTCTGCACTTGCTAAGCTGCTGATCCAATTAACTTCATAGAGGGAGGCAGTCTGTGGGGAAGCGCTTGTCAGATTGTATCTATTCGGTTTGTTTCTAGTGCTCTAATGGAGTGGGTTCTCTTTGAACCTACTGGGTTTCACATCACATATGATTTATGAGAAATGTTTCCAGCTAGATCTTCTAAAGAAAATTCAATCTTGCTGAAATCAGTCAGGGTTCTGCTATCTTCTTCAGTTTGTTTAGGTCTAAACATGAGATATATTTGCTGTGGTTCTGCAACTGTTTATTATTCTATAATAGCCTTATGAGACAATTCTGAAATAAATAGTTTTTTATAGCTGCAGCCATAAATGTAACTCCATTAGGTTAGACCAATGGGTCTATTAATCAGGTTTTGGACTGAGGGAAAACACCAGCCAGACTGTTGGTCTCATTTCCTCATGACCTTCATTTGTGTTAAGTAAGGTAGAAATTTTGGCACAAATCTTTGACCCATTTTGAGGTAAAGGTACTTTTGCAATTATGTTTAGATTTTATTCTGCCTATGAGAATGTTCTACTATGAAAAGGAGTAATTTATTTATTTTATTTATTAGACTTTTTAGTCAACCGCTCACTCAAAGAGCCTCATATCAACTTACAACTTTTAAATAGTATAAGTGAATTAAAACAACATAAAAGCAGCTAACAAATACAAAAAATAACATTAAAATATTACACTATTAAAATATGTAGCTGTACCATCTCACTAATAACACACCCCAAACTTGTGGATTATACTCCAAAGGACAACCTAAGCAATTCAGCCTTGCATGCTCTCTACACTCAAGTCCAGCGGGGCATGAGTGTAGAGTTGCCAAGTGCCAGGTGGTGGCAGGCAAACCCCCACCAATCCACTTGGCCGCCTGCTGACCTGCTGAGGGTTGGCGGGCAATCTGTGCAGGCAGAGACAGGTCACTTCCGGTTCACATCCAGAAGTGCTGCATTGCAAAGGGCTGGTTTCCACTCAAACTCCCAGTAAAGGCCTGTTGCAATGTGGCACTTCCAGGTGTAAAACGCATCACAAGGGGCCATTTGAGTGGAAAACAGCCCCTTGTGGTGCATTTTACACCCGAAAGTGCCGCATCACAACAGGACCTTACCACTCAAACTGGGAGTTTGAGTGGAAACCGGCCCTTTGCAATGCAGCACTTCAGGGTGTAAACCGTAAGTGCTGAAGCACTTCCGGGAACGCGCAAACCCCCACCACCACCACCACCTCCTCTCCAAAAACCTCCCACCAAAGAAGAAGAGGGACATGGTAAGCCTACATGAGTGTCATCTGAGAGTGTATTCCACAGTACAGGGGCCACAACTGAGAAGGCCCTTCTCCTGGTGACAGCTAACCAAGCCATCCTGGAGCCAGGCACCTGCAAGAGGCTCCTAGAGGATGTCCGAAGGGAGCTCAGGGCTTTATAACAGGAGAGGCAGTCCTAGAGGTACAAGGGTACCAGATGGTTAAGGGCTTTAAGGGTTAACACCAACATCTTAACTTGGATCTGGAATTAAAATGCACTACAGCAGAAAAATGCCAAGGAAATAACTCTCATCTCAGGGATGGAATGGGATTGTGTGAAACAATTCTTATAGGATGAGACAAATTCATAGAGAAGTCTTTCAGTGGCTATTCGCCATAACAGGTTAATGAACTTTCCATGGACAGAGGCTGTATTTCAGAATGCCAACAGCTGGGAAAAAACAAAAGGAGATGATCTTATTCATGGCCATGCTGCCCGGGGTTAAGTTGGTCCTGGGATGGATTGTACCATCTTCCAAGGAGCCTTTCTGCAGGCCCTTAAGTTGGATGGAGGCTCCTTAGGCTGGAGGAAGGCTTCAAACTTTGCTCAGTGGAGTGGCAGGATAAAGATAGGATCCACACCCCACTTCCAGTGGTCTGTGGGCCACTACTGGAACAAACAGAACGATAGCCTATATGGACCTTGGTCTGATTCAACAATACAATTCTTCTGCTATAAAATAGCCACCTTTATAAATAACCTTTATTGTTTTCTCTCAATCTTTCCTATTCCAACAGCGGCAATTATCAATCTTGCCTGTATGGTAACGCTACGGCTCTGGAAACCTCGCCAAGAGCATCTTGCTGTATTCTTCATAATACCTGCACTCTGGGGTGTTTCTGGTGCTATCTGGCAGACACAAAACAATGGTAAGCCCTTATCAAGAGATTTAGCCTCACTGAAAGGGGACAACCCATCTAGTAATTATATAAGCCATCAACAATTCCTGATATGTTTCAGTTGTTAATCTCAGATATATCTGCGTCCACCTGGACTAGTAGGTTAACAAAAGATTTTCCCTTCCAATAGTACGACTGAAAGCTGCAAAGAATAATATTCAGAAAGCAAGCTGTAAATTACAAAATAAGATCATAAATGAGGATTGGTCCTTAGTGTTTAAGGACGCAAATCAAAAATGTTCACCTCGCTTCTCCCAGATACTCTTTAACAGAACTTTCTCCTTGCCAGACTTTCTGCTGGTTAGATATCCATAAATTTAGACGAGCTTTCTTATTGGCAAGATGTAATGCCTCAGACTCAGTCGAGACACAAAAGCAATACAATAAAATTATCACAGAAGAACAGAAATGCCCATTTTGTCTGGATCAAGTAAGCTCCCTAGCCCACACTGTTTTACCATGTCCACAAAATAATACTGCATGAAATAAATATATAATTCCCTGGATAAAACAGCTAAAGACACTTTCTGAGAAGCAAATACTGTGTTATGTGCTACCAAGTAGATTGGTCAATTGTGTGAGAGATGTGGCAACTTTTCTCTTTATATTGTCAAGGAAAAATTAAATTTCATGTCCCCTCTTTTTTAATTGTGAAATGGTAGATGAATAGTCAATGGCTGTTAAATCTAAAAGAATCAAGGTAAGTCTGTTTAGAATATACCCAGGCACCATACATAGGAAGTCTGAACCTCAAACTGGTGTGATACGAAGTCCTTGAGGAGGAGAAGGGTTAAATTATAACTTTTAACTGGTTGAGACTGAACACAATAGTGGATAGTGCTATGAATTTTAACACCTGTAGCGTCTTTGGAAAACGTTATGCTTTTGTATATCTTCCATCATGAATTGCACAACATATAACCCTGTTCTACCAAGCTGGAAATGATCTTTTAACTTGTTATTGTGATTTGGCAGTTTGCACTTTTTCTTTCTGCCAAATCTTGGGGCAAGGGCGCTGTGTGTGTGTGTGTGTGTGTGTGTGTGTGTGAGAGAGAGAGAGAGAGAGAGAGAGAGAGAGAGAGAGAATGACGCTTCCACTGAACCTTAAATTCTTGGGGTGCTCCCTTTCACCTTCACCCATTCTTCTGAGCAAAGCCACAAGTGAAGACTTCCCGCTTTAGGAAGTCTTCTATTTAATTGAAATCTAATTCAAAGTGAGTATGTTAACAAATTGTATGTTTCTTTCCTAAGAACAATGATTCTAAACCTTGGTTAAGCCTGGTTTAGAATCGCAGTTATTGGAAAAGAAAGAAACCCTAGTTTGTTAAGTAGCCTGAATACAGACAACAGAACAAGTCAAGCATAGCAGCAAGAAATACACCTCTATAGTAGAGAATGTGACCACTCATCCCTCTTTAAATACCATAAAACAATAGCACGAACTTCCAGACTAGGGTTGTGCATATAAATAAACCTGAACCATAAATAAACCCGAAATTAGCCATTAGGGTAAATTTTGGGATTTGGGTTTACCAAACTCCAAAACTTGGCAATAAAGCCAAAGCTGAATAGTGGATTCCCTGAAAAAGCTGAATAAATATTCGCTAATTTTTGCTCAGTGGCTATTAAGGTCTGTTTGAGAGAGACTAATAACGGTAATGTCAATATTGGTCACAACTAACATTTAGGTAAATTGTTGTATAATATATTTATTGCAACTATTTTAGCATTTTAATGTATTTATGTTAAGCTATGGAGATACTTTTGATTTGATACCTACCCTTTTACAATCCTTTTTAAGATTGTAGTTGTATACTATGTTCTGGCAAAAGCTGTAAATATTAAATAAATAAATATTCAGCTTTTCGAGTTTGGCTATTTGCCTTTGCTTAGACGCATGGCTGTGTGCTTTCTCCCCTTTTTCTTTCTTTCTTTCTTTCTTTCTTTCTTTCTTTCTTTCTTTCTTTCTTTCTTTTTTGACTGGTTTTGTTAGGTCCTTGTAGTAGGGGCCCTTTTGAGATGGGGATAGTGTAATCAGAGCCAACTTGGTCTGACCAACTTTCCAGGTATAATACCCAACAGAAGACTAGTCTGCAAGCAGGAGAGTCATTAAAAGACGGGGCTCACCCAGTCCCATCTGGAGGGATATACCCTCCAAATAAAAAGAGCCAGGTTCAACATCTGCCGACACCACCAGGCTTCCAAAGGAGATTTCTTCATTCACATGGATGAGCAATCTCCTTCAGACAGCCCCCCTAGTCGAGACTTCAGCTGGCTTCAATCTCAACCCCCCCCCCAAAAAAAAACCTGCTCTGAAACTGAAGGTCACCCCAAATAGAGGCTTCATTTCCCTGTATGGTGACCATCTCTTTGAATCAGATTTTTCATGACCACAATAAAGGACTGTTTACAGGATGTCATTTGCCACCAAAAGGAATGTTTTCTGTGCCTTATTTCGCTTGCATTTAAGCTTTTTTTCTCCATTTGGAAGCTCATTTGCATGGACATCATGCAAAGCAACCCAGAAATGAAGGCAGACCCCAGACTTTGAGGTGCCAGCCTGGAATCGACTTTTTCTGCCAATCCTCAACAATGCTGAACTTTTGAACCTGATGGACAGCTCGGCTCTCAAATGCCTGGGGGATGGGGGACCCCTTTGCTGGCCCATAAAATTAGACCCCCTGTCCCAAAGTTCACCAAACTTTGGTGACTGTTGAAGGAGAGTCCATTGCAGCCATGCTTCAAATTTGGGGACTCTACCTCCAAAAATGCCCCCCCAGGAATTTGGAAAAATCCCCATTGACTATAATGGCCCTCAATTTTTCAGGAAAACCCGAAAATAACCCGAATGCCATATTTACTGGTATAAGTATTCGACTTATTTTGGGCTTATCCAAAAAGAATGGGCCAAAAAACCTGTACCCAAAATTTATCTCTTTTTTTTTTTTGCACAACCATACTCCAGTCTCCTGTCCGAATTGCTAAATCATCAGCTCAAAACTCATCTCTTTGCCTCTGAGCTGAAATTCAAAACAGTACTAACACTTTTTCTCTAACCCTCCCACTATCTGAAAGCTTTGAAAGGCAAGGAAAAGAGACTTCTAGCAAGCAAGATTATTTTGATCCAAGTCCTTACTAGTTGCTAGTGGTAGGTTCGTTCAAGTAACCAAGACAGCCAAACTGTAAGCAATAAATAGATCGAATTACATTTAAGCATGGACATTCTAAACTACCACTTGGTCAGCATGATCTTGCCAGAAAAGAGTTTAATTGCATTGATAAGTGTCATATTTAGGCCTCAAATATATTTTGCCCCTCTTTTCTTTTTTATTGTCTTACAGCTCTTTATGGAGTTTTATTTGAAAAGCACATAGAAGCCGCATTTGCTAATTATCGCCTGTGGGAATCATTGGGATTTGTCATCGCCTTTGGCTACAGCACTTTCTTACAAGTCTACATCAAACTGTATATTGTCTTGGCTGTGCTGGTGGTGGCCATTGTCTTATATGGAATAGTTGAGTATCTGGAATCCAAGGCTTCTGGAATGCCCGACACTACCAATAGGGAGCCCATCAAACTCCCACAAGATGTTCTGCAAACAAATATGTACGACACAATGTTGTCCCACTACAAACTCCATTTTTATGCGTGGATTTTCTTGGGCTACCAGTGATAGGACTGATGTCAAGAGGAGCAGTGAACCACAGAACTGGGGCCCCAGGAAGGCTTTTCTAAAGCCTCAATACTGAGGAAGAACAGAAAGGAACCAGTCTCACAATTGATGCAATAATTAAAAAAAAGGTAAAGGTCCCCAGTCTCAGAATTGATGCAATAATTATAAAACGGTAAAGGTCCCCTGTGCAAGCACCGGGTCATTCCTGACTCATGGGGTGACGTCACATCCCCGCATTTTCTAGGCAGACTTTGTTTATGGGGTGGTTTGCCAGTGCCTTCCCCAGTCATCTTCCCTTTACCCCCAGCAAGCTGGGTACTCATTTGACCAACCTCGGAAGGATGGAAGGCTGAGTCAACCTTGAGCCGGCTACCTGAAACCAACTTCCGTTGGGATCGAACTCAGGTCGTGAGCAGAGTTTGGACTGCAGTACTTCAGCTTTTACCATTCTGCGCCACGGGGCCCATAATACAAGCTGCTTTTCCCATAGGTTTTTAAATATTACAGATTTTTTTAATCCTTAAGAGGACCCATCCTCTTATACCATGACTCCTAAGCTTTTTCAGGAGTCTTTGGTGAGATACCTTGTCAAAAGCCTTTTGGAAATTCATAATGTATACTAGATCACCATTATCTACATGCTTGTTCACTTCCTTCAAATAACTCTAAAAGGCTGGTGTTGAAGAACTTCTTTTGCAGAAGCCATGATGATTATCTTTCAGCAGGCATTGTTGTTCTATGTGCTTAATAAATAGTTATGGGTCAGTTGTCATCGGCTTCAATGGGTTCAAGTGTTATCATATAGTTTAGATTCAAAGGCTGCAATTTGGGAGCCTGTTGCAATAAAACTAGAGTCCCCAAAACACGTACTATGGCTGGGATCCTAAAGTGTCGTTCTAAGAACATGAGAAGAGTCCAGCTGACTCAAACCAGTGGTTCATCTAGTCCAGCCTCCTGTTTCATACAGTGACCAACATTTACCCTGGAAGGCCAGCAAACAGGGCACAGAAGCCAAGGCCTTCCCCTGTTGTTGCTCCATAGGATTGGCATTCAGAAGTGTAGTTACTCTGGACGAGGAGGTTCCCTTTAGTCACCAGTTCCTCCAATGGAATGGTTTTTCCATCTGTGGAAGAGGGGAGGGAGATTTTTGCTGATTCCTCTCCTCCTGCTTCAGCTTCCCAGTTTCCCCCCCACACTGACCTACAGGAGCACAGTTGCAGGAGGCACAGAAGACTGTAGTGGTAAGGGGAGGTGGGGGAAGTTCCAGTAGTGCCTTCTTCTAATGAGACTCCACTCATGCTACTTAGAAACCAAGATTGTACCCATAGAAATGCAATTTGCATTTCACACAGTCATAGAACCTGATCTGGAGATCCATACATGTTTACAAGGATTTATGAATTTGCGTCATACAGTTCCAAGGATGGGGTTTACCAATTATGTACAGAAGCAAAAGGGTATAGCATGCCTCATATGGAATTGCATCAAGTACTTTCAGTTCAGGCCATTCTGGATATTTTGCTCATGAACGTTTGTCCATGCCCCATTCATTCCAGTGACCGAGTGCATTTCTTTGTATATTCATCAGAAGGGCTGATTCTGAGAACTTCATAGCAATGTATGTCCTTGCATCTTTTTGGACTACACAATGGCTATATACATAAAAATTATATCTTCTCTTGCCTGTCAGTTAGATGAAAGTGTTAAAGAAATTGAAAGGAGATAATCAAAGTACCCAGTTGTGGAATGTCTCTCAAGGGCAGCAAAGATAAGAGATTTAAGACCAAAAAAACACACAGAATAAACATCTTCGAAACATTCTGCCTCAGAAATCTAAGCTAAATGAGTGATCTACTACTGGGGAAGAAGTTCAGCTACATAAGGTTGTGGAAAACATAAAGCAACACTAATGTTTTATTTCCATTAATGTTCTACACAAACATAAAAAATGCAGATTTTGTTTGCTTTGATGTCTACTACAAGTGCAATGTAGTGGTTGTAATGTGGGAGTAGGAATGGGGAGACCCAGGTTCAACGAACTCCCTGCTTGTCATGAAACTTACTGGGTGACTTTAGACCAGTCATTCTTTCTCATCATAACCTACTTCACATGGTTGCTATGAAGTAAAATGGATGAGGTAAGAACCATTTCCACTGACCTTAACTCCTTGGAGTGTAAGTTGATGGACCCCTCCTCCCACTACGGGTGCCATGAAGGCACAGGGGCCAAAGGCCGACATAAAATAAAACGCTGCTCCACTCAAAATGGATGTCACAAGAGAACTCTGGGATCCTTCTTGAGTGTCTGAATTGGGCGGGAAGGCAGTTGGTAGCTATGCGTTTTCCCATGGCCCAAGATGTGCCTGGCTGGACAATAGGGCTAGCTAATCTCCACTGCCTCACCTTAAGGTGGTTTAATCAGTGCTCCAAGCCAACCATTAATTATCCTAGCTGCACCCATCCTGGGCAATCAATCAGTATTCAGGAGGATAGCGCAGACATTCTCCTGCATCCTGACAACTCATCAAACCCCTCCTACCTTTTTGTTCGAACCCCACAGAGGCAATCAATTCTTTACCTCTGGCTTACTTGCCAGCTTACCTCATATTGCTTCACAACCCATTTTTGGGTATAAATATTGGTCCTTTGGCCATTCATAGTGTGTGTGTGTCTTGGATCCTTGTTTACATCCCCACTTGCACACCGGCTCCTTTTCTTCACTCCCGGAAACACTGGCCATTTCCCTCCTCAACGCTGCTTTCTCTGGACACCTCTTCTGGACTGGTAAATAACACTCATCACTGAACTATTCCAATTTTCCACCCTTTCTCTGTTTTAGCTCTTGTATGATTCACATATGTATGTCCATTGCTTGAAAGGTATATTATTTTACATCTTCTTCTTCTTCAATAAAACCCTTTTAATTTGTACAAATGCCTACTTATTTGAGAGTTTTCCCAGGATTAATCCTGGTATACACAGGTTACCGATCCCAGTTACCCCCCCCCCTCCTCTAGCTCTGTCTCCTCAGCTAATTTCCCAAACTAAAGTGGAGACTGCCTAATTTGGGTAACAGGAGGAAGAGCAGAACAATGCACTCAACAAATAAAATATTCATTACTTGCAGGGCCAGCCCAAAACATGTTGGTCCTCTTGATGGTTCATGATCTATATCCAGAGATCTTTGCAGTTTCTCTGCCGATATTAGGGAACAAATTGAAGGTAATCTATGTTCACCAAAAATCAATGGAAAGATGGGAAAAAAAGGGAAGTTGCACTGTAGTAAAAAGGTAAAGGTCCCCTGTGCAGGCACCGGGTCATTCCTGACCCATGGGGTGACGTCATATTCCAACGTTTTCTAGGCAGACTTTGTTTACGGGGTGGTTTGCCAGTGCCTTCCCCAGTCGTCTTCCCTTTACCCCCAGCAAGCTGGGTACTCATTTGATCGACCTCGGAAGGATGGAAGGCTGAGTCAACCTTGAGCCGGCTACCTGAAACCAACTTCCGTTGGGATAGAACTCAGGTCGTGAGCAGAGCTTGGACTGCAGTACTGCAGCTTACCACTCTGCGCCACGGGATAAATGGTGTGCAGGAATTACATTCTAAGTTGCACCAGGAATGTAGTCACTGTGGAACTTGTCCCTTGAGATTTTAAGCTACTGAGAGATTCCTGCCCTGAGATTCATCTCACAACACTGAGTGCTTCCCATACTACATACTTTGTCTATATCAGCACTGTTGTATGTTTACATGTTTTCATTGTTTTTGTATATTTATATATATGTTCTAATGCCTCATTGACCCAATTTGTGGAAAAGGCAGCATATAAATGTTTTAAGTAAATATATAAATAAACTTTCCATCCTTCAGACCCTCACAGCTGCCATTTCCCCTGCCACACCACTGGTAGGCTTTTGTGGGTGGGGAGATGCTTTTTAACATCAGCAGTTGCTATAGCACTACAGCTATTGCCATTTTTTAACCCCTTGGGTGTTGTGACAGGGCCAATGATAGCTGACAGGAAAGAGTGCATAAAATTCCCATGCGGGAGAACTGTTTCCACTGCATGTGTCTCTCCATTCACAGTGGCAATAAATGCAGAATGGAGAAACTTAATTGTATGGATACAGCTTGAATTGCTGGGATGAAAAGACATTGTGAACAAGCAGCAAAGCCTGAAGGGAAGAGGAAGAAGAGTTTGTTTTTATATGCCAACTTTCTCTACCACTTAATGGAAAATCAAACCAGCTTACAATCACATTCCCTTCCTTTCCCCACAACAGATACCCTGTGAGGTAGGTGGGGCTGAGAGAGCTGTGACTAGCCCAAGGTCACCCAGCTGGCTTCATGAGCCTTAGGCACAGGAGCAAATTACACTGTTATAATGGTGTTATTCCAGGTAGGGTGGATCACTCCTTATCTCTGCCGTTGTTTTCTATACAGGCCTCAGCAGAGTATGAGAGAGCCTTTGTACGCATGGCCCCCAGCTCCCCTTTTCAAGCAACAACATGTCCACAGGGAAGAAGTGTATTTCTCCTACTGTGGAAATGGATCGTACAGCACATTCGTCAGAGAAGGAATGTTTAAAAATGGTCAGAAATGACTCAGAGAAAGAGGGACAGCTGAAAGCTCTTGTGGCAACAAAAGCATATACTTTTGTTCCCACGATTCTGTTTTGTATTGCTAGGCAACCTTGCTTCAACCCTTGTGGCCAGCATGCCCTTGGCAACATCCAGGCAAAAAGAAGAAGCCAGTGCTGATTGTGGCTTTTTGAACCTTCATAAGGCAACCCAAGCAAAAGCACAAGCTAACTGATACCCTTGCCCTGAGGCTGAGTGCTGCTGAATGCATTGCCTTGATGAACATGAGAATAATTGCTATGCTGGCAGAGCAGCCGTACCACAGCAGAGAAGCTCCTGAGGGAAAGGTACGTGAATATTTTTGCACTGAAGAACACAGATCCTAGTTTCCTTAAGGAAGTGGGAGGACCAGTCAAGCTGAACAGAGAACACACATAGTGAAGAGGATTAACGTTTGGGTCAAATTTCAACTCTGTTCTGAATTCATTCGATTGTTAAAGGCAAGGCACAGTCTCAGCACCCGCTTGTTGTAAGAAAGAAAAGTAGTCTGAACACTTTCGAGTAGGGATCGGCAACTGGAAGGCACGAGGCTAAATCTGGCCAATCCTACAGCAAAGAGCAGTGAATAGCACAGGTGGCCAAAAACCTCCCTCTAGTCTTCAGATTGGCCCTTCCATAAATCTGCTTGTTGGTCAGGGTTAAAGTAATAGATAGTACAACAAGAGGGATTCCACAAAGACTTTCAGGGTGAATTTCCCTCTCCCCCAGTTTCCTCTTTCCTTTCCTTGAAAGCCCCCATAGTCTTTCCCCCTTTTGTGACTCCTCTCCTTCCCATCCACCAAGCAGCCTACCTTTATCTTCTCCTCGTCTTCAGTCTTCCACCCTGCCCTATCCTAGCACCCTCTACCTAGGAAAACTATGGCCCCATTGTGTAGTGCCAGTTGCCAGGGCAGGCCGGCCCAGTTTTACAGTGGGGAACCCACAAGGACTTGCGAAGGGTACTCAGTTTCCTCTGTCTCACCTTCCTTACACTATTTCCTCTTTCCCTCTGCCTGGCAACCTCCATATCCTCAACCTTCTCTGCTTCTTTATCTCCTTCTCACCCACCCACCAACCTTTTATCAGCTCCATCTTCAGCTATATAATATTTATTATTAGTTACTGCACGTAGAGCCCACCTTTCTCCACAATGGGGTCTCAAAGCGCCTTACTTCATTCTACGCTCTTCCACTTTAGCCTCAGAACAACCTCTGGCAGACTGAGAGTGAAAAACACTGGGAAAGGTCTCCTTCTCCCAGCCTGCCTTGGCCCCATCTCCAAAGGAGGAAGGGAGAGAGGGAGTGGCAGTGTCCTCTGCCTTGCCTCAGGTTGGCTTGGCACAGCCTCTCCCGCCTTGTGTGGGGCGGGTCAAGCTCAGCCGTTCTGTCAGAGGGAGGTGATCAGCCCACCAAGAAGTTTCCAGGTGCTCTTAATGGTCATTCACGGCCTTCCCCGTGAGGTAAGTTAGGCTGAGAATGGGTAGCTGGCCCAAGTTCACCCAGTGAGTTTCCAGGGCAGAATGGAGATTCAAGGTCCTAGTCTGAAACTCTAACCACTACACAACCCTGGTTTTCATGGGACAGCGGCTGTTGAACATTAGCAAGCGGTTAGACCTAGGGACGTCTTGCAAGTCATGTGGTATCAAGTCGCCCAATGGTTCCTGCCAGGCCTTTTCCCAATGAGTCCTCCCTTAAAGGCCAAAACTGTCCTGGAAAGGGCCCTCTCTTCTCTACCTGCATTTTACTGACAGAAACCAAGGCTGTTGTCATCCAGCAATGTTTCTAAAAGCTACAGGTGCTCCTTTTATCATTTTTGGTATTTTTTAACACCCAGTGTGTTTTTTCCTTTTTTAGATTTCAGATTTTTATGCAAACTTGGCACATTTTTCAGGTTTATAGAAAGACCTGTCTTGTCCTTTCATGGATCCAGTTTCTGGATTTAAGTATCCTCAGACTTGGCTGTCTTGGTTATTAGAATATAGATAATAATTAACTTTGGAAGAGATTTCATTATCATCAGCTTGGCATTAAGCATATGATGACAAAAAACACAGCTTTTTGTGTTACTTTTGTACTTACGAAATGCTTCATGAAATTACAAGATCATTTTCTATTCGAAGAGTATGACAGAAACCATCACATGAGATAGGCCAGAGAAGCCCAGCCTCCCAACACATGGGCTGAGGATTATGTCCAGAATAAAGTGCTGTTATATAATTAAATATAAGAACTACTTGTATTAAAAAGTACACTTTTATCCCCTATGGACAGCTACTATTATTAATAAGTGTAGACCTACACTTTCTCTCTCTCTCCCCCACTTGTTGTTGCTGCTAAATTCCAAGCCCTTTATTATAAAAAGGATTGAGATGTAATAAATGGTCCATATTTCAAGTTTAAAAACATTATTAAAAATAAAAAAATGAACATTCTTTTGGTTTGCAGTATTGGTTTTCAAATGTTGAGTGCATCCCAGGGGGTGGGGGAATCACAGAGAGATTAAGTTACCAATATCCAGGTGGGGGCTGAATTACTCCTGGAATTACAGCTGGTTCCAGAATACAGAGATCAGTTCCCCTGGAGGTAATGGAGAGTGGGTTATATGTGTCATTGAGCTTTCCTCCCCCCAAACTCTGCCTTCCCCAGGTACCACCCCCAAATCTCTAGGAATTTCCCAAGCCAGGGTTGGTAACCTTCCTTGGAAAGAAAGAAGAGAGACGCCGAGCAAAAGAAAATTTTGCTTCCCTCTACTCTCCCTCTCTACCTCTTCCTCACCATCTAAGGCCATATTTAAACAGGATGTTGAGAAGCAAAAGATCTCGCCCATGAGACCTTGTGTTTGCACAGCTTTCCATTTAATGGCAGTTACACGTGCAAAGCAGCTAATTAGCATGCTAACACAACACCTGCCTGGACTACAGATCTCTGGCGCACTAAAGCTAAGCTGCTTTCCACAGGTAGCTGCCCAGGTAAAATGAGCAAGTGCAACACACCACAGGGGAGTGTTTTTGCTACTCCAGGCCAGGAGAGCCACTTGGGGAAGCACCCTGATGAGTCAGGATCTTCTTTTTTAAAAAACGTCTTTCATCACAGGTTTTTACAATAACCAAATATACTTCTTTGCAATCACAAAGATATTAATGCAGTAGGACGACTGAAAAGGAAGGAAGGAAGGAAGGAAGGAAGGAAGGAAGGAAGGAAGGAAGGAAGGAAGGAGGGAACACAGGGTTGCCAACCTCCAGGTTGTAGCAGGAGATCTGCTATTACAACTGATCTCCAGCCAATAGAGATCAGTTCACCTGGAGAAAATAGCCGCTTTGGCAATTCGACTCTATGGCATTGAAGTCCCTCCCCTCCCCAAACCCTGCCCTCCTCAGGCTCTGCCCCAGTAAAACCTCCCGCCAGTGGTGAAGAGGGACCTGGCAACCCTAAGGGAACAGAATGCTGGAATGTGTGACGTGCAGCATGTCACAAGTTCCCATTGTGATGTAGAACTTGTGAAATATACATTCTTAGTTTTGTTTACAATGGCAGAAGTTCAGAATGGAAGGACAAAGACGTCTCCAAACTAACACAAGATGCTGAAGAAAATGTCAGTCTGGCAAAAAGTTGATCATAATCCCCCAAATGACCTGTTTTGCACTGCAAAAGAGGAAATAAGGTTTGCAAATTTTATTTCACTTTTTATCTTTGTCTCCAAATGTAAACTATGATGTTTAGGGATTCAAAATCTTCTTAGGGATGGTAATCAGGAAGGGGGGTTGTTATAGTACAACTGATCTGCTTGGATATCATTAAAACATCACCATTTAAAACTTTTAGTTGTAAGAAGGAAGACCACACAACTACATTTCCCATTGTTGCTGGTGCCAACTTGAATCACAACAACTAACTCTTCCCTTGTGCTATCTACTAGTCTATTTAGACATGTATGACATCCCCATCACCAACGTTTGCAGCAGATAGGCGGGTCACCAAGCAGTCAAAATGCCCATCAACTCTCTATGCTCCTAATTATTGGATTTCTAAAAGCCCACCCCTCAACACTGAGGGATATTCTTGTCATGGAGGATAGGGCTATCCATGGCTATTAGTCAAAATGAATACTAGTCATGCTGCATTCCTATTCTCTCCAGTCTCAGAGGAGCATGCCTATTATATTAGGTGCTGTGAAATACAGGCAGGATGCTGCTGCAATCATCTTGTTTGTGGGCTTCCTAGAGGCACCTGGTTGGCCACTGTGTGAACAGACTGCTGGACCTTGGTCTGATCCAGAATGGCCTTTCTTATGTTCTTATGTTCTCGCATAAGGCTAAGGGCCAAAGGACAAGGGCATGTCCAGGCCAGGCCTTAAATATATGTGTGCAGAGAGGAAAGTAAACTCAGTGAGATGTTATTCAGCTGTGGCTAACTAGTAGGAACTTCCCCAGTTCCTCCCCTACCTCCTTGATTTCAGAAAAACTTAATTGCAACTAACTTTTGCTAGATTGTACACTGTGTGTGGTACATGAAATACTTCAGAATGAAATTCCAAGTAAGTCATGGCTATAGGGCGAGGAGCCCTCTCTCAACAGTATGGGCCACTATGATAACAAAGGAAATAACGCTTGTATGACATTTTACACATTTTAAACGTTGCTGTATATTACAGTAATATCTGACACATTTCTTGTTAATTTCTGTATATTCACAGTGCTGCAAATATGGCAGGTCGGAGGAGCCCAAGGAAAGGTAGTTAATTTTTTAAAATTTAGTCTTCCACAGACTCAATGGCTTGTGTTTTCATAAACTGGTGGATAAGTACATTAATATGACCACAATCCTAGGGACACTTTCCTGGGAGTAAGCTCATTGAAGAATACTACTACTGAGTAGACCTGCTTAGGATTGCTCCCTATGATTGCTTGGCATTCTGCTACAAACTACACAAAACCATTGAACTTATCTTTGGACTTCAAACATGAGAAATGTTCCTCTTTCAATCTAAGATAATGTATGATCCCTTTTCCATGAAGAGGCTAATATGCAAGAAAGCCCAGTTGATGACATTTCCTTCCATGCAAATGAACCCTCTGCATGTAACTTGCGCTTCACACATTTCCAGAGATATGTGGTAAAAGAGGAACTTGGACAGCTGATCAGGTAACATCTAACATAGGATTGCCAAGTCCATCCTGGGAAACGCCTAGAGATTTTGGGACAGTGCTTGTGGAGAGGGGAATTTGTGTAAGGCCTAACCTAGACTCTATGATAGACAATAAAGCTGCCATTTCCTCCAGGGCAACTGATCGCTGTAGTCTGGAGATCAGTTGTAATTCTAGGAGATCCCCTGGGCCCACCTGGAGGGTTGCAACCCTAGTCTTAAATACCACTAGCAGGTATGAGTAGGGGTTCTAAAGCAAAGACAGCTCATCCATAAAATCATCCTAAGACTGCAGTTCTAAGCTTACGTATTAAGGCATAACTGCCGTTGAAGTCAGTAGAACTTGCTCCTGATAAAATATCCACAAAGTCAGGTTGCAATGGCTTTGGACATAACATCAAAAGCATGGCACAACTCTACATACCCAACAAGAAAGTATGTACAACATAGACTACTGAGCTGCTGGTGATAACTGATGTGGCACAAGAGTAGTTTAAGAAATATATTTGTATATGATTTTAATGGGTTTTTATACATGTTCTTATAATGCATGGTTTTAATCTGTTAGTTTCATTGGTGGCCATGATGAAAGCAGAAAGGCAGAGTATACATTTTGTAAATAAATAACTACATCCTATCATACTGTCCACATGGATCCTCAGGGCCGCTTACAAAATTAAATTGCTAAAATTAGTTAAATTAGTATTAACATCAACAAAATCTTAGGAACTCAAATTATAACCTAGCAAAACAGCAGAATATGACATAGCAGTAGACAGAATATCTTGCTTCTAACCAATGTATTATGTTTCATTATGTTGATACAAATGGGGTGGGATAGTTATTATAAAACAGTATGAAGTAAATGCAGGACCTCTGAGAGGGGAGGACTTGACCAAATTCTAGGGGCCCTGATCACATTGGTCAAATTTTTGTTGGTTCATGTGATTTGCTTCCATATGATATTTTGGTTAGGTCTAGATGGTGGGAGGAGGACCCAGCGGGAACTTCTGTCTAAAAGCCTGTGGTGGCTTGAACTACAAACTTCATGATCTGACTTCAAGACCTAACCCCTCCCATGCACACTGAGGTCCTATAGTCACCATCAAATACAGACATATTTGTGCAATATCAGCCGCTATGATTAGTATGCAGGATGAACCTCTGGATGGGCCAGACTAGGTACAGTAATTAGGAGCCTGAATTATATCTTTGCCTGGTCAACAAACCCCTGCATTCCAGGGTCTGGCCATCTCCAGCTCAACACCCCCATTTCTGGCGACTGATTGAAAGAATCTAAGTGTATGCACACAGGGTCCGGGCCATGCTGCCAGTATTCTGACACGGTACATTCCAGATCCATTAACAGCAATGGGAGAGGGGTTTCCAGCTCCGGGTTGGGAAATACCTGAAGATTTTGGGGGCAGAGCCTGAGGAGGGCGAAGTTTGGAGAAGAGAGGGACTTCAATGCCATTGAGTCCAATGGCCAAAGTGGCCATTTTATCCAGGTGAAATAATCTCTATCGGCTGGAGATCAGTTGAAATAGCAGGAGATCTCCAGCCACCACCTGGAGGCTGGCAACCCTAAATGGGAGTCATTTGAGTACAATCAAATTGTTGCCTAAATTTCCATCTAGTGGTGAAAATTCCTTTTAATTTTATTGCCCTGGATCAAGATATGTGTTCACAGGCACATGATATACTGCCATCAATGATCTTTTTAACACTGTGCAGGCGACCAGGTTAATAGTCTTCTAAAAGCTGAAATCAATTATTTAAGTCATTTAATCAAATAATTGCTTCACCCCTACAATTTCCCCCCTTTCTGATTTTCCAGGAAGCAAAAGCTCTATAACAGCAAAACCTGTTGATCCAGAAGGGAGTACTAAACCACTAGTTTTTCGGGTCCATAATGGTGCTCCTGCAGTAGTCCGTGAAGTTCTACTGGAACGTGGTTGGATTGAGTATGATGAGCATGAGCAAGACAAAGAAGACTGGAATCTGTATTGGCAAAATTACCCTTTCCGGATGACAGACCACAGGAGTATTAAGCCGTGGCAACGACTCAACCACCACGCAGAAACAATCAGGATCACCCGGAAAGATTATTTGGCAAGGCACCTGAAACGCATGAAGGGAAGTTATGGAACAAACCTTTATGAGTTCAGTCCAGCTGCATTCATCATGCCGAATGACTACATTAAATTTATAACAGAATATTCCAAGCAGAGGCAGATTCCTGGCAAAAAGCAGAGCTACTGGATCTGCAAACCCGTTGACAGATCTCGTGGAAGAGGAATACTCATTTTTCATGACATTAAAGACTTTGTCTATGATTGCACGGTCATTGTGCAGAAGTACATCAGTAATCCTTTGCTTGTTTCTGGATATAAATGGGATCTCCGTCTCTATGTCTGTGTCACAAGTTTTTGTCCCCTCACTATTTATAGTTATGAAGAAGGTTTGGTGAGGTTTGCCACAGAGAAATTTGACCTTGGGTCCTTGGGCAACATTTATGCCCACTTGACCAATACTAGTATCAATAAATTTGGACCTTCATACAGGAAGGATAAAGATGTCATTGGCTATGGATGCAAATGGACTTTCAGCCAGTTCCGAGCCTACCTACGTAGCCACAGTGTGGATGACGTACACCTGTGGCAGAGGATCAACCACATCATCATACTGACCCTACTTGCCATCACTCCGTCAGTGCCTCTTACATTTAACTGCTTTGAACTCTTTGGGTTTGACGTCCTGGTTGATGACAAAATGAAACCCTGGCTTCTGGAAGTCAATCACAGCCCGGGCTTACATTTAGACTGTGCCACTGATGCAACTGTGAAGAGAAGGTTACTCCATGACGTTGTTGACTTGCTGAACTTCAAGGAGAATGATCATTTGAGAAGACAGAAAGGAGCTGGTAGGAGAGTTTCGTGTTTTAGTCGATCGCATTCTATGTTGACTACCCGAGCAGAAGACTCCTTGGATTTCCTGGCTTGTAGGAAAGGAAGCAAGTCTGCAGCTACTTCCCCATGCTCATCTCTCTTGCATGTAAACAAAGGAGCCCCAATATTTGATAGAATGGGCAGTGCTTCTCCCAAGAAAACTTTAACCTCTCAGTTGCGCGAAAGGATGAACACGCCAAAAACACCACTGCAATCAAAGCCACAATATAAAAGCAAATCGACATTAAGTTTTAGTCATTCGGTGTGTGAACCTGTTCCGTCTGCCCACTGGTTCTGTTCACCTGAGCTCTATAACCATAAACCAGCTATCCCTCCATATTTTCTCTCAGAGAAAGATAGGAGACCATTCCCTCGAGTGGGAGACTTTGTCCTTATATTTCCTTTCAATGAGGCTGCCCTCGAAGCATCTAGGAATGGAATAAATGTCAAAAGCATAATTCAAGAAATACTAAAATTAATGAACAAAGAATTGCATAATCAGAGCATCAGAAACTAAATAAAAGATTATTTAATCTGTAGATAAACTTAGGGTATTAAAAGTTTTTTTGAAAGAGTATCTTAAGCTCATGCGACCCCCGTGCCACAGCTATTTCATATTTCCTTGAATAAAATCCTACAAGGGAGAAGAGAGACCCAGACTGGCCCAAGGTCATCCAGTAAGCTTCTTGACTAAGTGCAGAGTTTGAATGTGGGTCTAGTTTGACACACTAGTAATTTATTTATTTAATCCGTAAATGGTTTGTATTGTACAATGGGCATATAGATGGCATGAACTAGCATATAAAATGGTGTTAAAAACTATAAAAGAAACAAACAAAAATGGGAAATTTGCCAAAGAAAATGTATGAGATGAAAATGTGTTACCCACATAGGTCTACACATATCTAGGCAGTAATGTACAAAGGCACCCCCTTGATAGCATGGAGCAAACATGTCTATTTTTGGCATTTCGATACTTGGGAGCTAGCCTGTGTCTGTCCAGATTCAGATCAACATTCAAAAGAATGAGGGGGAATAAGTTTATTAAACAGAAATTATTTTTATTTAATAAACAGAAGAGACCAAATGAAGTTAAGCAATTTGCTGAGCAAAAGGAGACTTAAAGGTAAAAAAGGAAAAGGTCCCCTGTGCAAGCAGAAAGGAAAAATGCAGTGATAAGTACAACACAAAACTTTTCTGTTGAAAAACTGCCTACCTACTTGGAGAATAAAACTAAAAGGGCAGGGGGGACAAGATATATGAACCTGCTCCTGGAGAGAAGAGGGGGATGTCCTCAGATGTGATGAAGCAACTTCGGACTATGAAACCAACCAGGCAGGGAAGGCGATGCAGAGACAGATTTGTGAAGCAGAGAGGCCAATGAGAGGCTGGGGTAACAGGATGTGTTCCAAACTGGCTACAAAGAGTGGGGCTGAGGGGTATCTCTTTGTACCCTTTTGCCAAGAGTGAGGAGGACAAAGGGGTGTTAAATACATCTTCCAAAGAGTAGCCAGCCTGAAAAGGAACCTTTTGTCTGTATTGCAGGAGAGGGGGAGTTTTCCCTTTTTGTCCTGAGAGTATGGAAAATGTTCCCCTGGGGAGATCTGGAAGATAGGTAAGAGAGCCAGCGTGGTGGAATGATTAAACGCAGTGGTTTGGAGCAGTGGAGTCTGATCTGGAGAACCGGGTTTGATTCCCCACTCCTCCACATGAGTGGCAGGGGCTAATTTGGTGAACTGGATTTGTTTCCCCACTCCTACACTTGAAACCAGCTGGGTGACCTTGGGCTAGTCACACTCTCTCAGCCCCACCTACCTCACAAGGTGTCTGTTGTGGAGAGGGGGAGGGAAGGTGATTGTAAGCCAGTTTGATTCTTCCCTAAGTGGTAGAGAAAGTTGGCATATAAAAACCAACTCTTCTTCTTTTAAGTTTTTATGGCCAAGTACTTGCCATGATTGGGAAAGGGCAGGGATGTTCCTGTCCAGTCATTGACATAGCTGGGAAATTGCTAGAATTGGCCTCTTGCTTATTGTTTTGTAGATCTGGGTTGTTATGTAAGATCAAATTGTCTGGGAAGAGGTCCAAGGTCCACAGGGGAAATAGCCCTTGAGTATATCCCTGTTAGGGTGGGTATTTGCATGATTGCTAGTGGAGCTGCCCTGCATTCTGTTCTTGGCCTGATTCACTGCCATTTGATATTAGTTTAATTCAGGTTCCGTCTATCAATCCTAGGCCCACACTGAGGTGTGCCCATGTACAGAATGGGGGAACAAGCCATGCCAAAATGGGGGTCCCTAGGGGGTTAGGTTCTCAGGGGCATCAAATGTTCATAATGTAGAATGAAAAATTGCCATGATTTCCAACTGCATCATCCAAAAAATAATGCTTTGACTACAGAAAAATCAACTTGGCATAAATCAGTCTATTTTAATTAACGCACTCAAATTGGTGAATGTACATGCAAGTAATTACATTTGAATACAAAGTCCAGTCTGATATCAGTTACTAAACAGACTGGTTTTTATACATTTATTTTTCATTTACAACATATGTGTTATATTTTAAATTGTAAATTACAAGAATGAAAACAGAAGACTGAGTAGCCTGATCAGGAGCACATCACAGAAGGGAGCATTGGCTTGTTGCTTTCCCCACCCCACCCCCTGCCTTGTGCTAGTGAGGCTCAAGAATGCTTCCCAGCATTGTAGTACAGACCCTGCATGGATCTGGATGTCCCAAATATTTTTCGTTCAGTCATGATACTAACTGGGGAGACGGCACTTGGGTTTCCAGGGGAAGTCTACTAAACTGAGAACAATCGTCAGCCCCAAAATTAATAATTTTGATTTATATCAACTCTCCTGATCAAAGCTAGAGAAACATTTCAGATACTTAGGCACCAAACCCAAATTTTTAATAGCTTGGTATTTGTTTTCTTGGGACCTTCATATTAGCCAGGATCCAAAGAGCTACTCTAGGTATGCCCAGAGGCTTTGGCACACCCAATGGGACAGGTTTTTTAGGTACATGTTCCCCCTTGCTTCCAGTTGCCAGGCACTGGAGATAGAATGGACGATACTAACTATTTTAAAACTCATTAGGCATGCCATCGCCCAAAGCGGTACGATCAAAATGAGAAGCCAATATGAAAACAGCCCTGTTGGATGAGAGCACATGTTTATCTAATCCAGCATTCCAGTATCAACGGTGGCTGGCCAGATGCCTGCAGGGAACTCACAAGAATGGGTATGAACATAACAGAGCATCGCCACAACCACCACCCCGCTCAGTTATGTAGCATTGAGAAATATATTGCTTCTGAATGGGGATATCCCATATGGCTAACAGTTAAATTGTGGAACTCCCTGCCCCAGGATGTCGTGATGTCTGCCACCTTGGAAGGCTTTAAGAGGGGAGTGGACATGTTCATGGAGAATAGGGCTATCCATGGCTAATAGTCAAAATGAATACTAGTCATGATTCACACGTATTCTCTCCAGTATCAGAGGAGCATGTCTAATACATTAGGAGCTGTGAAACACAGGCAGGATGGTGCTGCTGCAGTCGTCTTGTTTATGAGCTTCCTAGAGGCACCTGGTTGGCCACTGTGTGAACAGACTGCTGGGCTTGGTGGGCGTTGGTCTGATCCAGCATGGCTTTTCTTATGTTCGTATGACCTAGCCTCCACACATTCCCACAATATGGGCTCAAGTATGAAAGTACTACAACTGTAAGATAATACCCCATCCTACCCTTTTTTGTGCCAAATCACATATTCTATCACGCCCCTCTAGCATCTGCTGTCTCCTCAAAGCTCAAATGCATGTTTGCTTTCATAAATATGCATTTGGAACCCTGCAGGGAGAAAAGCCACATGGAGTTGTGATTTAGAGTGTGGAAAAACAGCAGGCCGAAAATAGCACACAGGCACACACTGCCTCTATACTCCAAATTCCCTCCTCTTGCTTTTCCTTTTTTTTAAAAAAAACTCTGTTGGGAATCTCTTATACACATTTATGTGCAATAGATAATTAGGCCCTGAGAGAAAAAGCCATTGGTTCAAATCATAACACATGAAGTTGATTTCAACATTAGGGAAAACTTCCTAATTATAAGAGTATTTAAACAAAAGAAAGTATGATGTTCCTCCTCAAGTGATAACAAAATGGAATAAGTCTGGGGATAACAAATCTTGCCTCAGGATTACACTCAACTCTTGCAGAAGTGGCAGAGATTGTATAATGTCAATGAATGGCAGGCCAAGTATCAGCTTTAGATCAAGCATCCAAGAAACAACACAAAGAATAAGATGTGGCAAATATTATACAAGGAATGGCCAAAGGAGGATGTCATGCGGAGAGGCTCTGATCACTATGGAGACAGGAAAGTAAATAGAGTTAGGAAGGGGTCAGTTGGAAGACACCCTGGACAGGGGACTATGCAGGCAAGAACTGGAACCCAGTGAACGAATTAACACAGAGAAGGAGGAGGAGGAGGAGAGTTGGTTTTTATATGCCGACTTTCTATACCACTTAAAGAATCAAACCGGCTTACAATAGCCTTCCCTTCCCCTCCCCACAACAGACACCCTGTGAGGTAGGTGGGGCTGAAAGAGCTCTAAGAGAGCTGTGACTAGCCCAAAGTCACCCAGCAGGCTTCATGTGTAGGAGAGGGGAAACCAACCTGGATCACCAGATTAGCAACCACCGCTCATGTGGAGGAGTGGGGAATCAAACCTGGGTCTCCAGTTCAGAATCCACCTCTCCAAACCACCGCTCTTGACCTCTACACCACACTGGCTCTCACAGTAAGAGCAGAAACTGAGAGACTGAGCCATAAGGAAGCTGGCTGGAGAAGGCTGAGCAGTAGCAAGTGAGCATTTGAAGACAGACTGATGTAGAAAACTTTAAAATGTGTCAGAAGAACCAATTCGAAGCTAAGGTACATTAAGATGGATCAATTCCCCTCTGTATGTGTGTGAGAGTTCATATTTTGAGTTCACATTGTTTGAGCGTTACATAAGTAAATTGATATGAAAACTGAATTGATAATCAGTTGATATGTTTATCCAGTCTTTCACTAAGTCCTTTAATATCTCTAAAGAAATAAAATTCCCATCTGTTGTTATAAGACAATATATGCACACTGAGATCATGAATCCCTTGCTGGAGGGGTTTGGATACCCACCTACAAAAGCAGAGAATTCCAAGACTTCAGAAAAATATTACAGTGTAAATGGGCCTCCTTGATTTTCTGCATCAACCTGGCCCAGGCTAGCCTGATCTCATCAGATCTCAGAAGCTAAGCAGGGTCAGCCCTGGTTAGTATTTGGATGGGAGACCACCAAGGAATACCAGGGTTGCTGTGCAGAGGAAGGCACTGGCAAACCACCTCTGTTAGTCTCTTGCCATGAAAACCCCAAAAGGGGTCACCATAAGTCGGCTGCGACTTGAAGGCACTTTACACACACACACTGTTCAGTCCATTGCTCTTCCACACAGTAAACAGAAAACAGTATATTTGTCTTTCTGTATTTCTTTTCATTGCAAACATGCAAAAGTCCCCATCTTTGGAGGTCTTTAAGCAGAGGCTAGATTCCCATCTATCGGGAGTGCTTTGATTGTGGGATCCTGCATGGTGGAGGGAGGGTTGGGGTCACTGGGGATGTGGGGGGAGGTCGTTGTTAATTTCCTGCATTGTGCAGGGGGTTGGACTAGATGACCCTAGTGGTCCCTTCCAACTCTATGATTCTATGATCTGATTCACCATTTTGTTGCAGGGGGAACAGAAAATCAGAGAAAGAAAACAAGCATTTAAAATGTGGTCATCCACAGTGTAATAACAGGACGTCTCAGATAGGAACTACTTTGAATGATGTATACACATGCACAAAGAACAACTCTCAGAAGATGAAATGGGTCACTTTTGATCAAGGATGAGTCCCCCCCCTCTTCTCGAATCTTTTATTCGAACCCGTCCAGAAGAATACTTGGTTTCCTGACGGCCATTAGCATACACGGTCTTTATAGTGCCATCAGTGTACTCTCTTCTCTTGAATTCTGCAGTCTGAATCTCCTTTTGTCCATTACTGAACAAGATGGTTTTAGCTCCATTCCTGTAAAGGAATAAATAAACCAAGCCTCAAAGAACTCAAGGCCAGAGGTGCTTCATTCATGCTGACAAAGTTCCCAGCAGCAAGTACTTTACATATAAGAGCCATGGCGTTAGAACAGCCCACTTGTTCATGGAGAAGCACACTGTCCTGACTTTGGCAGTGCTTAGATTTGAATGCTTGAAAATGGCCCTTCGAACCTATAAGAACAATGTATAGTCTGAAGCAGGTATTCACAAACATTGTCACAGTAAGGGCAAATACAGATTATTGCCCGACTTTAGCAGTTGCTTTTCTCTGCTTCAGCAAAGAAGAAGAGTTGGTTTTTATATGCTGACTTTCTCTACCACTTAAGGAAGAATCAAACCGGCTTACCATCACCTTCTTTTCCCCTCCCCACAACTGACACCCTGTGAGGTAGGTGAGGCTGAGAGAGTGGGACTAGCCCAAGGTCACCCAGCTGGCTTCATGTGTAGGAGGGGGGAAACAAATCCAGTTCACCAGATTAGCGTCCACCGCTCATGTGGAGGAATGGGGAATCAAACCCTGTTCTTCAGATCCACCGCTCCAAACCACTGCTCTTAACCACTACACCACGCTAGTCTCAGGTCATCTGTGAGTTATTCCAGAAAGAAAAAGGAATTTGCTGCTTAATTTTTTCACAATTTGTTACCCCAAATGCCGAGCTAGGAAATACATTGACCGTTTAACATCTGTTGTCCCTCAGCACCAACAATCAACATAACATACGAAACTCATGGACTGCACTGATAGAAAACACTGGCAATCTACTTTCTGGCCCAGTCAGGATAAGCATGTCACGGTCACCATAGGACATATGTGGAAAAACAGCACATAAAATAATGGAATGCAGCGGACTGACCACAACAGATTGCCCACCAAAAAGAGTGGATAAATTGAGGCATTTCCAGATTAATATGAAACTAGCCATGGTCAGGGACTCATGCCATCAAACTGTGGGTGACTTATGGCCACCTCATAGAGTTTTCAAGGGAAGGGATGAACAGAGGTGGTTTGCCATCGCTTACCTGTGCATAGCAACCCTGGATTTACTTTGCTGATCTCCCATCCAAGTACTAACCAGGGTTGACCATACTTAGCTTTTAAGATCTGATGAGATTGCTAGCCAGGGCCATCAAGGTGTGTTAGTGACTGATAAGGTATGCCAAAACCAACTCTTTTGTCAAATAGTGCCCCTTCCCTGATGCTTGATTCATATTCCTTTCATTACTTACTTTTCTACTTTGACAACTGTGCCATCAGGGAAAACAGTTTCTTCAATACCTCCATCATATAGTCGTTTAATAGTCTGGTCAGGAAACACAATTTCCTTGGTACCATCTGGATGGTGTTTTTCTGAGAAAAAGAAAATTGTGTCAGAAATATGGGTGGCCATGCCTTTCCAGTCTTGGCACAGCAGAATTGTACAGTCTGGCTGTTTGAGGAATAAGTTTACACTTAGGCTTGTTACTCAGAGAAGAAATAGATGTTCTTTATTGTGAGAGGACTCCATACTAGGTAAGATAGCTAGCTAGAAGCCTTTACTCTGCCTAAGTGATCCATGTGACAGTCACCTCCAGGCTGGATTACTGTAACTCACTCTATGTAGGGCTGCCCTTGAGACTGATCCAAAAACTCCAGTTGGTACAGAATGCCGCAGGAAGGCTTCTTACAGGGACTCCGCTGCTGGCACACATTAAGCCAGTGCTCCGTCATCTGCACTGGCTCAGTTGGAACATTGGATCAGATTCAAGGTGCTGGTTTTGACCTTTAAAGCCTTATACGGTCTGGGACCTTTGTATCTGCAGGACCGCCTCTCCTGGTATGCCCCCTGAAGAACACTACATTCTGCAAATAACAACCTCCTGGTGATCCCCGGGCCAAAGAGTGTCTGGCTGGCCTCAACCAGAGCCAGGGCCTTTTCTGCCCTGGTTCCTGTCTGGTGGAATAGTCTCTCTAATGAGACTAGGACCCGGTGGGACCTTAAGGAGTTCTGCGGGGCCTGCAGGACAGAGCTATTCCACCAGGCCTATGGTTGAGGCCAGCTACGGTTTCGCCATCAATGCTGCACTCCTTATTCACATACCCCTCCAACTCCCATCTGAACTTATTACTATGTGGGAGGACCTGACTGCCCACAGGCCCTGCTGTGGCTTTTATGCTATAGTGGGAGTGTCATCCAATACAAGTATTGTTGATGCTTTTATTAATTATGCTTACAGGGCCAGTTTTTACTTATAAGCGTTGTTTTAACATGGTTTTATTGCAATGTTATGGTAATTTGATTGTTTTGTTGAAATCAGTGATGTGTGAGCTGCCCTGAGGCTGGCTTTGCTGGGGAGGGCGGGATATAAGATATTTTTAAAAAGTTAGGATGGAGAGAGATTGTAGAAAGCATGTCCAGCCCTCATGGTGAAGAGAGAGAGACACAGAGAGAGAGAGAGAAAATGACCAGAAGGAAGGAACCCCTGAGAGTAGCATTCTGGGTAAAAAAGGGACAGCAGGAGGAGTGGACTAAGGAAAGGTCAGAGAGAACCCCCTCTACCCCTATACTAACTCTACCCCTACACTACCCCTATACTAAGGGACAGCAGGAGGAGTGGACTAAGGAAAGGTCAGAGAGAACCCCCTCTACCCCTACAGCTATCACTGTCCTCCCCTGAGACTTCAAAGCCTGTGCTAACATTAAGCAGCGCTGCACAGTCCATTTCTTCCAACACTCAGATTACATATTATTTCCAACCTGCAAGTGCCTTCCATGAAGGAATTTTGGCATGTTTGAAATAGCCCTAAGTGTATTCTGGATTGCAGCAATAAACTCCCCAATTCAGGTCCGATATTTTAGTTACCTGCTTTCCTAAATACAATGTCGTTGAAGATCTAAACATGTATTATTTTTTTAATGGTATAGTTCAGTAGAAATACAAATTAACTTAGAATTAGGAAATTTGAACAAAGGACCCGATTCATCCACTGTGTGACACTGCGTTAGTATGTAGTGTGTAAAATGTCTTAAACAAGGACGTTTGTGTGTGTAAAGTGCCATCAAGTCACATCTGCCTTCTGCTGACCCCAGCAAGGGGCCTTCAAGGCAAGTTTGAAGCAGAGGTGGTTTGCCATTGCCTTCCTCTGCACAGCCTTCCTTGGCGGTCTCCCTTCCAAGTTCCAACCTCACTTAGCTTCAGAGATCTGACAAGATCAGGTTACATCATGCTGCCTTTCCTCCCTAAAGAAGGATAGAGACATGCAAATTCCTTTATTTGCTGCTTATGTTCTGCTGAAAATATATACCCCTCTTGGAATGCCGCTTTTACGAGGAACTTCTATCACATTATATCTCTCCCCTTTTAACACATAAATCTAATGTCTCAGTGTCTGACATAGTGCCTTTTTTACTAAGTGACAGGGATCCCAAGGCTACATTGTCAGTGGCCAGATTTATTTCAGTCCTTATATCCCTCAAACATTAGATATATGCTGCTCAAGATCAATGGATCAAGGAGCTACTAAGGGATAAAGGAAAGGAAAATATATACAGTTCTTGTCTGGGGGGGAGGAGTTTATAAGATTCTGCATCTGTTAGGCTATATAAATCCCAGGTGATAACTTTGGGGGGGGGGAATCATTTTTTAAGATCATTGCAGCATCACATACCAATCTGGTGATTAGGAAACTGTAGTATCTCCATGCCATTTGGATAAGTGATGTGAGTCGTCTGGGCATCTGCATAATAGTAAATCTGCAGAGGGGGGAAGATGAAGCCTTCTTGAGTGCTGACCATTTTTTTAAAAGCAACTTGCATTAAAAAATTAAGTCACGGCACAGTATTTCTTACAATGACATTTGTGACACAAATAAATGTTTCAGTTCTTTCCCCTTTGCTTGCCACCTGGAAATAAGAACCTCTGAAATATGTTTGCGGGATCAAAATATTGAACATGCAGGATGCAGTTGCCTAGCTGTGTTTCATGCTGTTGACTTCTCACTCATGAGGTAAATAGTTATGTGTTTATCAGTCAGCACTGTCAATCTAAAATCTGCTTTGACAAGAGCATAACTTCTCAGCTATCACAATATTATCCTGCCCTGCCCTCAAGGAGTTTGCTGTTCTCCCTTCCTCCAATTTATTCTCTTTTCTATCTCAACAACATTCACATACAGCATAAACAATGTGATTGTGGCTCAAATGAGCTTTTTAGTGCCAGGTGTGAAAATGACTATGTTTGTGGGAACAGGGCAATGTGTAAGCAGGGCCAGTGTCAGGGGTTGGGATCGTCACCCACCCACAGGGGCCCAAATGCTGACCAGTGAAGCCGCATCATCCTGCTTCTCCAGGCCAACTGGAGGCCAACATGAGGCCAACTTTCTCCTTGTCTTTGCTACAAAAATGACAGGTGTTTCTGGTTCCAATGCTGTTTAAAGCGCTCTGCAAAGCAAAAATTAAATAGAAATGCACATACCACTCTCTGATCTGGCAGGGTCTTCTTAATGTCTCCATTGAAAAAAGTAAGAAGAGTGGTCCTTTTATCAGCACTTATCTCCTTTTTCGTGCCATTGCGGAAAGTCATAATTCTGCGTCCATCAGCAAACAGCTGTTCCACCTTTAAAACGAAGACCAAATGTGTAAGACTATATCTTCTCTGTCTCGTACTCAAATGCACATATACACAGCCCGCAGTTGCAAACCAACTACACTGTAGAGATTGGATTGAAATAGATTCTAATTCCATTCCTTCTAAAGTAACTAATGAACACTGTAAAGTGCTCAGAATGTAGGGAGAGGCATTAATGCATCACCACAGTGCATCATGTTCCACTAAAAATATTTCTTACACAGGTCCCACAAGCAGGTGTTTAAGAAGGGACTTTAAATCAGCTTAAATCCAAGTACACCAGCTTTAGGTTAGCTCTAGAAGGGCATTACTGCACTATGCTTAAACAGGTTTGAGAGTTGTTCCATCTCCACAGGAAAGACTGGAAACAATAACTGTGTGCAGACAGCTAGGGGTCTCTAAAGCCTAATTCTCAGTACCCTTGCCAAATCACAATTCCAGGAATTCTTTTTATTATCACAATAGTTAAAACAAATATAGGTTTGTCATTGTGAATGGACACAACATGGAGTGGCCAGCCACTAGCCATGGAGGACAATAATTAACACTTTCTGACAAAGTGCAAGTAACACCCAATAGGCTGCCAAGACCAGAAGTGACATTGATGCAGTTACAACACATATAAACAGCGCTTGGGAGTGGGCAGAGTCAGTGGAGAGTGGTGAGGATCTAGTGAGAGGACAGAGGCTACTAAGGCCTCCTGGTAAAGCAGGACCAAGAAGCTTTCTTGGGCCTTGAACTTGCCAATGGCTAATGCCTTCCAAAATTCAATCATGCCTAGAGTGGGCGCACTACCTAAACTGTGATATGTAGGGTTGCCAGGTCTCTCTTTGCCGCTGGTGGGAGGCTTTTGGGGCGGAGCCTGAGGAGGGTGGAGTTTGAAGAGGGGAGGGACCGTAGGGTTGCCAACCTCTAGGTATTAGCTGGAAATCTCCTGCTATTACAACTGATCTCCAGTCGACAGAGATCAGTTCACCTGGAGAAAATGACCGCTTTGGCAATTGGACTCTATGGCATTGAAGTCCCTCCCCTCCACAAACCCCACCCTCCTCAGGCTCCGCCCCAAAAACCTCCCGCCGGTGGCAAAGAGGGACCTGGCAATCCTAAGGGACCTCCATGCCATAGAGTCCAATTGCCAAAGCAGCCATTTTCTCCAGGTGAGTTGATTTCTATCAGCTGGAGATCAGTTGTAATAGCAGGAGATCTCTAGCTAGTACCTGGAGGTTGGCAACCCTCGTGATATTAGAAAGCAAGACTGCTCCTTCCTTTGGGACTTGTTCTGGAAGACAGTAACGAAGGAGACCCTAGAGGGTAATCTCAGGGACTTAGGGCACCCAGCAGGATGAAGGTCAAAGGGTTTGCCTTCTGAGGGACGGCCATGGCTGGGAAGCCCCACAGTGGTTTAAATATGACTTAAATCACAATTCTTTTTTTTACTTACTCCTTATTATGCCTATACTGTCCCCCTTCATTCCTATGCTGCTCTTTGCCCATCTGCAATACAGGTGCACAACAATCAACACAGGATTACTGAATTTGATTGCAGGTAGGTACCCCAGACTGCCATTTTAAAGAGTGCCTGCTTGCAAGCAGACTTGCTTGCAGGATAGGCCCTCCAGACCTTTCAAGGGGGGGTGGAATTCTATTCTCAGTGTGAGCCAAAGCCACTGTTCAAAACTATGGTGATTGTGTTTGTGTACAATAATACACGGTCTGTTTCTGCACATATTTTTCAGGATAGGGATCAGTAGGCAAGAAAGGGGGAGTTACTGCCCTAAGGGGGGGGGGGATCATTGATTTCAAATGATGTGCAAATAGCAGCCTCATGATGTGTTTTAAAAGCTTCCAAGCAAGGGGACACCCTGCTGCCACTCACTTATGCTGATTTAAGGTCTGTGACTGGCACAAATTACATTAAAAATTCTATCCCACAAGTCAGCATAATCTGCATCTCCCCTGGAAGCTTCCAATTCTCTGTGGAAGACTCCAAATTGCGCTTTCATGAATAACCATATGGCAGGGACATATGTTTTATTTTCACACAACGTGTCCCATTGCATGCATGCCAGCTCCAAAAGAAGTTAGCTTCACTTCACACAGAGAGCTCCTGGGAAATCATCCAAGACCTCTCAATGAGCAGATGGGGAACACATCCTGGTGAACATTTTCTGCAGCTGAGGAGTGTGTCACACAAAACCAGCTGTCTAGAACTCCAGCCCATCATCTTGCTAAGACAGTGTCTGAATGGTAGGCTCTCCAGTTTGGACTGCAGTTATCAGGCATGCAGAATTAGAATTACCCAGAGCTAACCATATATTACAGAGTGCTGATGCACTATTGAGCATGTCCTTCTATACTGTAATTTTTATACAATACCCCATATACCAAGAATGGGACCCGACAGGGAAAGAGAAAAGATTGAAAAGCTCCTACAAGGTGATAACCCCTTTATTACCTCTCAGGTCGCAAAATTTTGTACAGCAGCAATGAAAATACGTCGTCATAGAGTATTCTCTTAGTCCAAACGGTAGAGGTAATCTGGTTGATATTTTAAGTGAATTAAGACGGGCTGTAAATTGTTGTCTGTAATTTTATCTGGCTATGAATAAACAATCTGAATCTGAATCTGAGTGCTAATGCCTTTTTAAAAAGAAGCTTCCCTTCCATAGAAGCATCTACCACGTAACTTGTGCTTTGGTCCTGAAAGTGATTATGGATGGAACTAGCTGCCTGTCAGTATGTTGTTTCTTCCATATAACCAATATCTTTGAACTTCTTACTTCTGAAGTCTGAAAACTAGATCTCAGTAAATTCTGTCAGTCCTCTTGCAACTGGCTGATCAGCCAGATATTTTGTGATATAAGATTTGGGAAAGCAGAGGAGTCATAACCTTTCTGACTATCATTGGACTAGTTGCTCAAAATCAGTTTCCAGAAAAAAAGATCAGGTCGGCTGCGACTTGAAGGCACTTCACACACACACACAAAAGTGATTTCAAGAGAACTGGGGCGGAGGGGGGGAGAGAGAAGAGGTGAAAACTGAAGACACAAATATGAATGCAGAAATCAGGAGATATACCTATGTATTATGAGGCCAGAAAGTCTATGGGATCACCATAAATCAGCTGTGTCTTGATGGCACACACACAGGGCCAGAATGGGGGGTGGGGAGAGGAACCCACGAAATCTATGCAATAGCCAAGGAAACATGGGATCTTTATTGTCCAGAATCTTTCAGACTAGTTTTATATTAATTTTAGGAATATTTATGACTGATTTTTGTGATGTTTTGTCATTTTAAGTATTGTAATTTTAGCCATATTTTGTCTACGTGCTCTACTATTTATGAACTAATTCTGCAATCCTGTTTTATTTGATGGTCTATGACCGTATAATAATAATTGATTGAACTGGGGAAAAAACCCATGTGGAAAGCCCCTTTTCTAAATGACACCCTACTGATATGAATTCGTTCAGCGGTTTCAAACATCTTTTGATGAAAACAGCATATTTCCTTACTAGCAGTGTCATCTATCAAGTGATATGATGGTTAAATAAAATACAGTTAGTGACTCCCAGAATAAGATTTACTTCTAATGCCAAAAAGCCTGTTGGATCTTGGGTCGCTGCAGATGTTCTGTAGCTGTGTACCAAGAACAGAATTTGATATTCTGGGGCTCAATTGTTAGTGTTTTTTAAAAAGCATTTACTAAGCCCTAGTAGTTGTATGATAGTGGCAGGAAAACTGGCTCATTTGTGGTAAATGCTCAAAACCAGGATTAAGTCCAGGGGGAAAGTATGAGAGAAAGGGCTACACAAGTACACCTATTTCCACCCCACCTTCCTCATCAAGATAGGAGACTCCACGGTTGCTTTAGCACAATAAAGAAGTCAGACTGTGTTTTGATTCTCAGTGCTTTATGTCCACATAATCCAAGTTATGACTTTTCCATTTTTATATTTGTCTAAAATTATTTTACCTTTCCATCTGGATACTCTATTTTTTCTTTCACATCCTCATCCTTCTTACTTTCCACATATAGTGGTGGTTTTCTAGACAGGATTGACTTTGGAGAGGAATTCTACAAACACATATTAACAACCAAGGGTTAATTTATTTACATATACTTTTTGGTAAAAAGTGGCATCTCTTACGAAACATAAATGAGAGAGGAAGAATGAAATGGTTTATTCTAGAACAAGGTAGGGTACATTTTTTTTACATGTTTAAAAATGTCTGTGCTCTGTTTCTAGTGGTTTTGCCATAAAAATGAAAAATACAAAATAAATGAAAATGAAATAAATGATGTCTAACTGGGGAAAAGAGCCCCGTGGCGCAGAGTGATAAGCTGCAGTACTGCAGTCCAAGCTCTGCTCACGACCTGAGTTCGATCCCGACGGGAGTCAGTTGCAAGTAGCCGGCTCAAGGTTGACTCAGCCTTCCATCCTTCCGAGGTCGATAAAATGACTACCCAGCTTGCTGGGGGTAAAGGGAAGATGACTGGGGAAGGCACTGGCAAACTGGTGAACAAAGTCTGCCTAGTAAACGTCGGGATGTGACGTCACCCCATGGGTCAGGAATGACCCGGTGCTTGCACAGGGGACCTTTACCTTTATCTGGGAAAAGGCATAAATAGGAAGGGTCAACCTCTTTCTCAGTACCATGCCTGGTTTAGAGGTAAGAAAAGCACTGGCTAATAGAAATGCAAATCATTTCAGCACATGGTTGAATGACTGAAAACTCTACTGAAACAGAGAGGTAAAAGGAAATGCATAATATTAGGAAACCAAACCTTTGCTTCATCATTCTCAAACATAGGAAAACTTTCTGCAGGTGTTTTCCTACCACTGGGGGTGATGCTATTTCTTCTGGAATTAGCTGCACAGGACACTTGCTCAGAGGACTTCACCAACCTGTGAGCATTGTTAAGGCTAACATCTTCTTTCACCTGCAGAAATATTGAACAGCGAAGGGAAATTTCTTAAAACATGCTTGGAAAAAAAATGGAAGGTAGTATAGGATGAACTCTGATTTTTTAGGGTGGGTTAGGTGGTACTGTTAGTGTTACAGGTATTTTTAATTCACGGTTTTTCACCGTTATGAATACAATCCGATACACTTTTGTAGCCCCTTTGAACCTTTGAGGATAGGGGAGAGGCAGGATACAAATATTTTAACTATGCCAACAAAGCAAACTATATTTAAAGACATCATACTACTGTTTTCATTTGAAAATTTAAACAAGTTAAACTGTGTTTCCCCTTTTTCTCCAGGAGACTTTTTTGGACTCTGCTTTTTATCATGCTTTTTTCTGCATAAAAGTTGTTGCTTCAGATTTGTGTATAAACACACCTGTATTTCCTCATTACTCCAGGATGCAGAGCTTAAAACATCATCATTCTGGTTATTTAAAAAAGCTGCCTCTTCTGAACTACCTGAAGAGTGTGCACCTATGGAGATTTAATATATACATTATAAACAATTAGTGTCTATATTTTGATTCAATTCAATAACCTTTAATAGACATAGCACAAAAGACAGCTCATACAGATTCTCACGATCGAAAACATATCACACAAATCCCTGATGAACAAACCAGGGCCCCTACAGAGTATACAATACAATGAAATATATAAAATATACCATATTTTGGGATTAAACAAAAGGTTAAAGGATTAAAATAATCTAACCAGCCAGCCAGACTGTGATATGATAAACAATGATAATCATGATCATTGACCAGTCTCTAGTTAAACCACATCACAGCAGCATAGGGCTGCCAACTCCCAGGTAGTAGCAGGAGATCTCCTGCTAATTCAACTGATCTTCAGCCGATAGAGATCAGATCACCTGGAGAAATATGGCCGCTTTGGCAATTGGACTCTATGGCATTGAAGTCCCTCCCCTCCCCAAACCCCGCCCTCCTCAGGCTCCGCCCCAAAAATCTCCTGCCAGTGGTGAAGAGGGACCTGGCAACCCTACAGCAGCAACTTGAAATATTAGGCAAGCTTCAAAGATCCCCATCTCAGTAACATTACTAAATTTTTTGCAACCGAGGCAGTTGTTTCAGGCTTGACAACAGACAGTAGAGAAGTTAACATTCGGCTTTTATTATTGATTAAATCAGTATCAAGCAAATCTAACAGAAAGTCATTACAAAGGCCCTAGTGTCTCTATATTAAAGAACTGATTATTCAAGGCCTGTTTCTGACACCCAACATATTGTTTCTGTCATTGGTCAGCCAAAGTTATGTGCCTGAGCAACAAGAAAAATTATTTGCTCTCTAGTTATACGATCTGAAGTGAAACCAGAGTATGCTCTCTAGTTAGAAGATACTACTATTCCAATGTATTTTACCTTTAATATTTGAAGATGAACTACTGTCCTTAATCACACTCAGGGGAGATCCAGTTACTGATTTTCTTCCATAATTCTTTTGCTGATTTTGAGCCAAATGAGGTAATGCCTTCAACAGAGGGGAGAAATTAAAAAGAGTATACAGTTCTCTTACTCTGTCACTTGAATGGTTAGACAGAAAGGGACTTGTATACTTCACCCAAAGAAACATATTGCTCTTAATAGCTCTATTTCAAGCGTGTTCCATTATACAGACAACATGAACCATTTAGAAGATAAAAGGCAGACATCTAACTAAAAGGGCCTAAAATGCTTCTAAAATTGACTCTCAAAAAGTTTGTGTGGAATTTAGGACATGAAATGAATGACAAAGGAAACAAACACATGAAGGTCCAGATGGCAGGTGGATGTAAACATGCACTACTGTCTACTCAATCTCCACTGAACTAGGATGAAGAGAAAGGGGTAGGCTTTGTAATACATGAATCAGCCCTGATTCAAATTTTTGTTTCTCTCTCTTCCTCTGTTTTTATGCATCTACAGAATAACTTGTTCGGGGAAGATATGTAAACTCTGTCTACACCTTGCACCAATCCCCAATGCAACTGTCCTCTTTAGGACCTAGGTTCACAATATACTTTTCCTAGTTCCATCCCTCAATTGGCCCTGGGTCCTGCCAAGCAGATGTGATTTGGGAGTTCTCACCTGGAACTTGTATTCTCAGGCACGCGGGGGATCAATTCAGATCAGGACCATGGCAAGTGAGAAGAGGGGGATTAAGCCTTCCCCCACACACACCATTTCCTGACTTGAAATTGTTGTAATATACAATGGTGGTACAAACAAAAGAAGCATCATCTGCAGGTAAGGTTGCCAACCTCCAGGTAGTCCCTGCAAATATAAAGGCTCAGTGCTGTAAGGATGATTGGAGCAACCCAAGACAGCACTATAGTGCTGTCTTGGGTTGCTCCAACCTCCAGGTAGTGGCTGGAGATCTCCTGCTATTACAACTGATCTCCAGCCGATAGAGATCAGTTCACCTGAAGAAAATGGCTGCTTTGGCAATTGGACTCTGTGGCATTGAAGTCCCTCCCATCCCCCAAACCCCACCTTCCTCAGGCTCTGCCCCAAAAATCTCCCGCTGGTGGCGAAGAGGGACCTGGCAACCCTATCTGGAGGGGCAGCAAATAGGAAAGCTAGTTTGTTAAGGATATGGGGGGACACCCTTTAATCTACTAAATGGTGTTTGTGTGTCCCCAGAATGCAACTCTCAAAATTGCTTTCTGCTTCTCTCTTACTTCCTGCCAGCCATTTAGGTAGAATGCTTAGCTCTCCCTCTAGTACAGTAGCTTCCCTAAATAATATTTTTCTTTAATTGGCTACACCTCAAAGTGTGGTTCTTCATAAATGAAATCTCACTCTGCTAACAAAAATGGCCCTGGGTAGCCATGATTTTCCACACTGGGGGAAATTCTATACTGATGACTACATGCAAAGTGCCCCCAGCAGGGCAAAGGCAAAGTGGTGAAGGTTTAAGTCTCTTCTTTCCATGCACTGCAGTTATAATCCAAGTCTGCCCCCATGTGTCAGAAAATCTAAATTTCAGCTGGGAACTCCCAGATCATATTTGCTTTACCAGACTTGAGGCAAGATCCAAGAACAGCATATCATATATTTAGCCCTTTAGGCATGAACGTGTAAAAATTAGTCACTTGGCCTTTGTTAGCTCTTGCTTTAATGTCTCAGTCTGCTCTCAGACACCCCTTGCGTTTTGTTGGGTCTTAGATAGCGAGATTCCTTACATGTCAGACAGTCAAAGGGTTAATTAGCCAAATGGTCAGGAAGAGCAGATCGCCATTGCTTCCATGTCATATGGTCACGTAGGCAAAGTAATCTGCATTTTACTGCTTTGGTATATCCTTTGTTTGAAAGAGAAACTGTAGCTCAGTTACTTGTAAGTTACCAACCTGCAAGCATGGAGGAGCACATTCTCCTTGTGAGAATGGCTACTCGTGAGTAAGCGTAGTAACTGCTAAAGGAGTTTAGCAAGTCTAGGAAACTTAGAGATGTAGGATGTTTATTGTTTAATCCATGAGATTAGTTAGTAAAGAATTGATTTGATTAAGAAAACGACTCTGTGGTATTTTTGTGTGTGATTAACCTTTATTATCAATAAGCCAAAACCAAGATTCATCGCCCTGAATGGTAGCAGATTAATTAAGTGAGTTTCAGATCCTAACAAGTGGTATCAGAGTGGATGGTTTATTCTTGGCTATTGATATAAAGTCACACAGAACAATTTTTGATTTTTGAATCGTGTCCCATCGGGGAACTGAGGAATACAAAGGACCTTACAGACGCCTGAGGGAATTCCTGTAAAGAAGCCGAGCAGCCGAGTCTGTGGGGACGACAGGAAAACTCAACCCTCACGCCTGTGAACTGGAGGAGGAGAGCGACAAGCTGCAAGAATGGGAGAGGACGCGAACCGGGCAGCCACGCCAGTAACATCGAGCACAAACGCAGGAGCCGTGAGTGTAAATGGGAAAGGGATCCAATCAGTAATAATTCCCCACATAAGTCAGTCATCCTTCCCAATATGGAAAAGATCTGTCGAATTAGCATTTAAGGCACTGGGGATTAAACACGTACTAAATGAAGATCCCCCAGATGAGACTGACAGAGATAAGTTTAATGCCTTTGATAAAGCTGATGCCCAGGGGATGTGCCTTCTGGTGGGAGCAATATCACCAACAGAATCATCCATCATTTTAAATAGTAATTCAACGAAAGATATGATGAAAGCACTCAATGAAAAGTATGGTGTTTTATCCAGAGGTCAGAGGATGAGCCTCAAGGCGAATCTACTCTCATATAAGATGCCTGAAAATGTAACTCTCTTACAACATTTAAAGCATATGCAAGATTTGGAATCAGAGGTGAAATTTGCAGGAGGGGAAGTGAGCTCAGAAGATTTTTTAACAATATTCATTGCCAGTCTCCACCCACGCTTTAATGCAGAGAAGCGAAACCTGCTAGCCAGAGAGGATTTAACCCTTAATAAGCTGATCACAGCCTTGAAAGAATTTGAAACAGACAGAGCACGCGAAAATGAACTGTCTAATGGAATACAGGTATTGCATGTGCATGAGAAAAAGTTCCAATGTTTCACCTGTCGAAAATTTGGCCATAAATCGTATCAATGCAAGCAGAGGGAATCAAAAGGGGGAAAACCCCCATCTCCGGGGGGAAAGCCCGCGAATTTTAGACAAAGACCAGATTCAGCCACAACAGGAAGTCAAGGCTATAGCAAACCCAAGAGACCAGATCAGATCGCTACGCTTTTGCTAAAAGATCAATCAACTCACATTTTACCAATAAAAGATGACCCAAAGCGTGTACAAAAATTGCTTTTAGATTCAGGGTCAAGTAACCATACATGTGGGATCATGGAAGCCTTTGATTATTTGGAACCATGCGCTGAAACATTCATAATGGCCAATGGGGAGAGACAAATATGCACCCAGAAAGGACAAATTTCTGTTTCTATCCAGTCTCTCTGTGGAAATGTAATGGGCTTAAGATTACAGAATGTGCTTTATATGCAAAAATCTGAACATTGTTTACTGTCTGTGAAAAGGCTAGCAAATGCTAAGTTCCAAGTGACAATAAATGAGAACGGTTGCTATTTGTTTGATTCTCAAGCAAGGGAATATGAAGTTTTGTCAGAAGGTTCTCATTACTACTTGGAGAACGTTGCAGACCAGATTGTGGATTATACTGAGGACAGTGTTAATTCTGATGAACTGTATCAGTGTGAGAAAGACAATGGACTTTGTGCAAAGGAAAATGCTGTTATTGATGAAAAGGAATGCTTTGTTGACTGCAACAAGGAGATTAAAGGTTTAAATACTGAGAATTGCAAACATGAGGATTGCGTGTATTTCTGGCATTTGAAATTGAAACACAGAAATATGGAGTCTGTGAGGCAGCAACTACATGAGTTTGGCTTGCCAGTAAAGGACTGTGTGAAGAGTTATAAGCAATGTGAAATTTGTATTGAAGCATCAGAGCATGTGCAGAGTGATTCAACAGAACCTCTAGCGCCATCTACTGATGAAGGAAATGCTAGCATCTCGGGAGACAAAAGGGGAAAGGAAATTTCCATTGTAAACGAGATGAATGCAACTGAGAGAATGAGTGATGCAAAGGTTGGAAGAAGGGAAACCGAGCCGGTTACATCCTCAGCATGGGAGCTTAGGCCGCCTGGTGCAGCAAAGTGTCTACAGGATACAGCATCAGAAGAGGGCAGTCCTGAAGCTGATGGAGATGTAAAGGTTTCAACCACCTTAAACCATTCTGAAGTGAAAAGTAACTTCTCAAGCTGGGAGAACAAAGAGCAAAAGTTTCTCAGTGGGGAGAAGAAATCACTGCAACAACTTACAGCGATAAACATTCTTTTAAACATTGCCACTTCAAAGAAAATGACAGTGATGATGTTTACTGTTACAGATAGCCAAAAGCTTACTTCACAACTACAGAAGCAAGGCTTCAAAAGGGGAAATAAAGAGAAATGTCTACTCAGCAGAAAGGAAAATGGCCTATTGCAATACATTTTAATAATAATGGACAATGTTTTAATTTGCTGTGATACTGAGTCAAATGCAAAGAAAATTGCTGAACAACTGGAGAAATCAGCAGGATCCAAACTCTTTGAAGAAAGACACTGTTTTGATATGGAAACAGAAAGAGACAAAATACTGGAATTTCTCAAGCAAAGAAAAGTGCAAGAACGCAAGTCAAGCAAGACAAGGAAGAAATCTTCAACTCAAGATTAACTCAGTGAAAGACAAGAAACAAAAGGGACTTATTGATATGATATGATATGTTAATAAATGTGATGAATTATGTTTGCATGTCTGAATGTAACTGAACCTCGAAAAGGGGATTTGTTGGGTCTTAGATAGCGAGATTCCTTACATGTCAGACAGTCAAAGGGTTAATTAGCCAAATGGTCAGGAAGAGCAGATCGCCATTGCTTCCATGTCATATGGTCACGTAGGCAAAGTAATCTGCATTTTACTGCTTTGGTATATCCTTTGTTTGAAAGAGAAACTGTAGCTCAGTTACTTGTAAGTTACCAACCTGCAAGCATGGAGGAGCACATTCTCCTTGTGAGAATGGCTACTCGTGAGTAAGCGTAGTAACTGCTAAAGGAGTTTAGCAAGTCTAGGAAACTTAGAGATGTAGGATGTTTATTGTTTAATCCATGAGATTAGTTAGTAAAGAATTGATTTGATTAAGAAAACGACTCTGTGGTATTTTTGTGTGTGATTAACCTTTATTATCAATAAGCCAAAACCAAGATTCATCGCCCTGAATGGTAGCAGATTAATTAAGTGAGTTTCAGATCCTAACAGTTTTGTTCAGGCAAGCTAGCAGGGCTGTTGCTTTCTACCCTTCCCATCCATGCTTTCTTCAGCCATAAACATCTGGAATCCATTGCTGCAGGACACATATGGCACAGGTACCTTGGGAAGATAAGTTAATAAACCCTAAATAAGCATAGGCAAGGCTATTCAGAGACTCTGCATTACTTCAAAGGGTGGTTGATGAAGTATCCTCCGACCTGTAGGGGACACGTTTCCACTATGAAGAGATTTAGGTGGGCTCTTTTCTCTGTGTGCTCCTGTTGCAGATTTCAGTGACTCAGACCTTTGCAGTGAACTTCTTGTAGCCTAGAAAACATTAAAAGCTTGCGCTGTCATCTGGAGACCACTGCCAGGAAATAAAATGCTGTTTCACTTTCACGTGGTGGATCTGAACCTAGGTCTCCCCAGCCCAACACCAGGAGCCCTTTTTTAGTGCATCATGGTCTCACGTCCTGTTTGTATATCCTCATCCCTAAGGACCAATTCATCCAGTGGTATTTTCCTACTTACATGCATACTGATGCGACTCCTATGGTTACCTCGTGATGGTCTCTCTTCCAGTGAATTGTGGGGCGAGGCCCCTCCCAAAACAGCTTTCAAAACCTGATGAGAAAATTACAGTTAATCAACAGCGGAAAATGTTTCACGTGCAACAGAACCAGCAGCTCTTCTATGCATCTTAATTTTAAAAAAGAAAATTAAGAAGGCATACGCACCGGCCAAATTCTTACTGGGAAAAGGATGGATGAGCTTTTTGGAGACTGACTGGAATCAATCATGACAAAGAGGATCAAATAAAAGTTTGCATATCACTAATGAAGAATGGATCCAACCTGCTATTCCTCAGAGCAAGTTTCAGTGACTCCTTACAAGTGGATCTGCTAATGGGCGAAAGGCAAGGTGATTCCAGCCCTTCCTATTGAGCCAGGGCCTGATTGGTCCATTTGAAATATAGGGCAGGCCAGGAAGGTATGCAGCAAGGCAGGAAAAATTCCAGCTAAAGAAGCTATGGCACCTTCTCCAGCTTCCAAACCAGCAGCCATTTTGTGGCAGCACGCTGGCAACCCAGCTGAGTCCCTGCCTCACCAGACAAGCCCCTGAACCATGTGCCAGCTGCTCCCAACCCCTCCCCAGCACATGCCAGAAAACTGGGCTTGTAGGTAAGTCTAAGCCTTTTCTAGCCCTTCCTCACAAATGGCTGAAGCTACCCTCCACTCATCCATCTGCAGCAAAACACAATGCCTGGTCTAGGAAGCGAGAGTTTGGAATGGTAATCCTTCCCATCAGCAGATCTTTTGACTGGCGGGGTGCCTGCAACAAAGGTAAGCTACAGTCCATCAGAAACAGATGTTGGGAAGGAAGGACACAAAGGAAAAATCAAAAACAAGCAAGAGGTCATGTTAAAGTACCGGCACTTCAGCTCCTCTTTCAATAAAATCCACAGGTCCGTGACTTCTCTTGGCCTCCATCCTTCGATGCTCAGATACTCTGAGGTCAACTTGAAGCTCCAGGTTCTGCTTGGTCAGGGCTTCCACCTGACTTCTCAGCTCACCATGGGCAGCATGCCAGCGAGACTCATTTCTCCTAATCTCCTCCTGTAGCCCTGATATTTGCTGCCTTAGCATCTGTTATTGAAAAGGCAGGCATGCAAGAAGAAAAAAAACACAAGGAATCTGCACAAGATCAGTTAAATCACACGAGACCCTCTCCTGTTTCCCAGTTAGCCTCTTGTAAATTCCCTATCAGAAACTCCCTGGGATCTAATCTATTTCCAACTGTACTTCTATGAGCCAAAAGCCAGTGCTGAGCCTTATAAGAAATGTGGCAAGGGCTTGGCTTAAGCAGGCATTTCCAGGGGAAGAGACCCGTGCCTGCTCGAAAGAGAGGAACAAGCAACCCTCTTCTGTTCTTTACCATCAATAGTCTTCCGAAGATAAGCCTCTGCACAAGAGTTGAGAGAATGGGTATGCCTAAGGCAAAGGGGGTGGGGGAAAGAGAGAACTGTGTGCCAAGCTCTACATGGGCTACGAGGAGCATTTGGATTTGGGGTAGGGTTGCCAACCTCCAGGTAGTAGCTGGAGATCACCCGCTATTACAACTGATCTCCAGCCGGTAGAGATCGGTTCACCTAGAGAAATGGGCGGCTTTGGCAATTGGACTCTATGGCATTGAAGTCCCTCCCCTCACCAAACACCGCCTTCCTCAGGCTCTGCCTCAAAAAATCTCCAGGTGTTTCCCAACCCAGAGCTGGCAACCCTAATTTGGGGAATTCTTGGAAGAATCAAGGCCAGGGCAGAAGTAAAAGATAGTTGGGTTCAGGAACCTGCAAGACTGGGAAATGGAATACAATAGCAAGCACTGGTCTAAAGGAAACTGCTGGCGGCACTAAACCGCTCCTGATGGGCACCTGCCTCTCTGTAGCAGGCAGAGGTGAAGAGGACTGATGAGAGACAAGGAAGGGAAAGAGAGGAGGAGAAGTATCTGCCTATCAGATTGCTAGAGAGAAATCTCCCGATACATAACAACTAATCATCAGCCACCATCCTTATGCCTCTTGAAACTTAATGTTGCTCTCCCTAGAGCTCCCTCTCTCTTCCCACAGTTAAAAGAATTTTTTTCATAATTGGATTTTGCTTTGTCCTTACCTCTCCCCCCATTCACTGCAGATGTATATGTATGCACACCAAGGTGCCAAAACAAAATGGATAAAATAACCAAATGTATTCTATGTTTATGTTCGCAACAAGGATGGGGTGATGTAGAAGACGTCTATCTGAGATCCTGAAAAGCCACTGCCAGTCAAACTAGATATTACTGACCTAGATACACCAATGGTCTTACTCTATATAGGGCTGCTTCATGTATTCACACGTATTCATCCACCAATTCTGTGCTCTACACCCCAACCCCAAGTTCCTGGCAATAAGTACTACTGATCCTTTCAAGGATACAGCCACAGTAATAAATAATTGGTTCCTATTTGGCTGCCAGCTCTACACACTTATTTGAAAAATTAAGGTCTTTGACACTGTCACTGCACAGAATACAACTTACTTTTATTTCTGCTGATTCTTCCTCCTCTTTAACTATGTGTTTCTTAAACCCTTCGTTTTCTTTCTGCGGTTCCACTGCTTCCTCACTCTTGCCTTCTTCTAGATGATGCAACTCTTGAAGCTGGTTGGTCTCAAGCTGGTTTATTTGTCTTCTATTGGAACAGAAAATAAGTAGTGATTAAAGAATGAGAGTGCAACATGTGGAGGACATGTTTGGAAAAACTGTGGAATATCTGACAAACAGAGTTGTGTGGTAACTATAAAAGGGTAAAGGTCCCCAGTGCAAGCACCGGGTCATTCCTGACCCATGGGGTGATGACACATCCCGACGTTTCCAAGGCAGACTTTGTTTATGGGGTGGTTTGCCAGTGCCTTCCCCAGTCATCTTCCCTTTACCCCCAGCAAGCTGGGTACTCATTTAACTGACCTCGGAAGGATGGAAGGCTGTGTCAGCCTTGAGCCGGCTACCTGAAACCAACTTCCGTCGGGATCAAACTCAGGTCATGAGCAGAGCTTGGACTGCAGTACTGCAGATTACCACTCTGTACCACGGGGCTCCTATGGTAGCTATAGTACTGCTTTAAACAGCATAATCTCAATGGCAATGCTTAAAATAAAACATATGTCATTGTTACTTATCTCACAGGTGTAGGAGTTCCTATTTACCTAAGGAAAGCCATTGCTTTTGCTTGTTCCTCCTTCATCTGAGCTAGCAGAGAAGTTTCTCGATGCTGTACTTTAATGTCTGTTTCCCATTCCTCCAACTTGTCTGTGGGCCTTTTTTTAACTTCCTCTAAAAAAAAAAGTTCATGTTAATTAACTGTGATTAGCCTTTCATAGCCACGGTGTGAAAAAAACTGGTGGTAAAATTAGGTAACAAGAATATCATCTGGGTCTTTCTCCTATCCCTGGCAACAGATATGAATGCTTGGAATCTTTGAGCAGTTTCACAGAACTCTAAGGCCATTTATGCAGGGTTGATTTTGATGCTCGCTCAAAGCTGCTTTTTGAAATCCACCCTTTAAAATGATTATTCATGGTCCCGAAGCAAGAGGATAAATTCCACCCCGTCCCCCACTTGCCTGCTCCTTCGTTTCTTTGTTTGCATAGCCATTAGCAATGGTCGTTTGCATAGCTAAGCCGCGGCTATGATTTCTCATGGTTCCTTCAGTAAATGTTTCGATGCGGGGGCAGAGCAAATACCAAAGGTCACGTTAAAGGGGCTCTTAAGAAATGTGAAGCAGGTATGGGCTGGCTTTGCAATGACAGCTGGAATGATGGTTCAGCGTGAAGAAATCAAAAAAATATGCAGGGCACTTCAGCCTGGAACGCGCTGCTAATTACCAAGCATAAATGGCCTAATTGTGCCTGGAAATAAGTGCAAAACACACTTGCAGAGTACAAAGTGTGCAAATGTACATTACTAATACTATAAATATGAATTTAAAAAACTATGAAGTTGAGCAACCCAGTAAGAGAAAAATATTAAGGGATCCCATTATAACACTTCATGCATCGGACAATATGGGTTCTGTCTTATACAAACCTTTCCCACAATAAATGTGTTAATCCTTATGATGCCACAAGACTGTTGTTTTCTCTACAAGAGAAGTATTTGTGAGAATCTATCCTGTCCGGCACAAAGGCATACTTGCAGGCAGCTGCCTGAGTTCTCCCCAGAGTGCTCTAGCTCACAGTGAACAGCGCAGGAAACATCTCATGAGAACTCCGTCCCAGTGTACATCAGAAAGAGAGATATGGTGACTGCACAGCTTGTGATGGTCCCCAGATCACCACCATGTACCATATAAGGATCAACCTGAGCTGAAATCTCAAGTGCATTTGGGAGCAAGAGCCAGACAGACTGGAAGTTGCACTCGGGAGTCAAATGTCTTGCTAAGAATCAAGTAGTGAGCATCTTACGCATTGGTTACACACAGGACTTATGCCATTGCCACCTTCACTTCCTCTTCCTCATGAAGGCATAAAGAATTATATTGCTTCTAGCCTAGAACAACTTTTTACTTTGATTACTCTGTCTTTGGAATTAGTACTTGTTTAGCCGAAGCAGCTTGCCAGAAACTGGCCCTGTAGCTAACAGTTTGCTTTTTTCTCTCTTCTCCCTCGGTACATGTGATCTATAAAATAAACTACATGCATAAGTGGCCTAAGAGGCAGATGGTGTAGAGAGCTGCTTGCTGCAGCTATTATTGTAGAACAGTTTGAGGACCGTGTCTGGTATGAGCATATTACACAGGCAGTGTACATCAAGTCCTTTGTAACTGTTCAAGAGAGATTTATGAACTTTGCTTTTAACAATGACAAAGGCAGCATGGTTAGTGCTTTGGCTTGCAATAAAGTCCCAGGACAAAATAACAGTTTAGCATCCCATGTTATGGTCAAACAACAAACTTATCGCCTGAATTGGCACATCACACCAAACTGTGGTAAAATCAAAGGCTTTCTAAACATAGTCTTAGACCTAGGGCTGCCAATCTGGAGATCTCCCACTATTACAACTGATCTCCAGACGACCAAGATCAGTTAGAATCATAGAATCATAGAGTTGGGAGGGACCACCAGGGTCATCTAGACCAACCCCCTGCGCAATGCAGGTAATTCACAACTGCCTCCCCCGACACCCCCCCAGTGACCCCTACTCCATGCCCAGAAGATGGCCAAGATGCCCTCCCTCTCATGATCTGCCTAAGGTCATAGAATCAGCATTGCTGACAGATGGTCATCTAGCCTCTGCTTAAAAACCTCCAGGGAAGGAGAGCTTACCACCTCCCGAGGAAGCCCGTTCCACTGAGGAACTGCTTTAACTACTTCAACAAATTCTTATATGGGGTAAGCCAGTACTCTAAGCGGGATGGCACAGCCATTGGCTACTGTGCGGTTCCAGGAGCCTCAAACACAGATCCCTGGGGACCAGGGACCACTGAAAAAAAAATGGATGCTTTGGAGGGTGGACTCTATGGCATTATACCCTGCTGAGGTCTGTCGCCTCCACAAACCCCATCATCTGAAGGCTCCACTCCCCAAATCTCCAGGAATTTCCCAGCCCAGAGCTGGCAACCCTACTTGGATCTCTGCTCTGGAGGCAGAGAAGGGAAGAGGGAAGGAGCACATAGCCCCAAGGATTTCAAACTTATTCACATTAAAAATAGAGTTTGCATTGTTTGTGATGTGTCTGTAAATCAGAATTCAGCAATATTGGTAAGACTGTGCACAAAATCACAACTTTCCATATTACAGTAATAGTAGTAGTAGTAGTAGTAGTAGAAAAAGAAGAAGTAGTAGAAGTAAAAGTAGAAGAGTTGATTTTTATATGCCGACTTTCTCTACCACTTAAGGAAGAATCAAACCGGTTTACAATCACCTTCCCTTCTCCTCCCCACAACAGACACCCTGTGAAGTAAGTGGGGCTGAGAGAGCTGTGACTAGCCCAAGGTCACCTAGCTGGCTTCCTGTGTTGGAGCGAGGAATCAAATCCAATTCACCAGATTAGCATCAGCTGCTCATGTGGAGGAGTGGGGAATCAAACCCGGTTCTCCAGGTCAAAGTCCACTGCTTCAAATCACCGCTCTTAACCACTACAACACACTGGCTAAATGGATAACGTGCTAAGCCACCTTGACACAGTACACCTCTTGCCCAGTCAGAGACTACTGTTGGAAGAAGCTGATGGACTGCTGGTACTCAGCCACCTTGGCTTGAGCTGCTTCTGTTTCAGGGTAAGCAACAAAAAGGTATTGTCGAAGGCTTTCACGGTCAGAGTTCATTGGTTCTTGTAGGTTATCCGGGCTGTGTAACCGTGGTCTTGGAATTTTCTTTCCTGACGTTTCGCCAGCAACTGTGGCAGGCATCTTCAGAGTAGTAACACTGAAGGACAGTGTCTCTCAGTGTCAAGGGTGTAGAAAGAGTAATATATAGTCAGAAAGGGGTTGGGTTTGAGCTGAGTATTGTCCTGCAAAAGTATTGTCCTGTAAGTATCAAGATAATGTGCTAATGAGGGTATGGTATGTTAATATGGAACCATTGTATCCTGAAGTGATCTGTTAATGTGTGTAATCCAAAACTAATCTGTATGGCTATTGTTGAATGTTGTCTTTGTCTGGAGGTTTTTCAGGGCAGGAAGCCAAGCCTTATTCATTCTTAAACTCTCCTCTTTTCTGTTAAAGTTGTGCTGATGTTTGTGAATTTCAATGGCTTCTCTGTGCAATCTGACAAAATAGTTGGTAGAATTGTCCAGTCTTTCAGTGTCTTGGAATAAGACCCTGTGTCCTGTTTGTGTCAGTCCATGTTCAGCCACTGCTGATTTCTCAGGTTGGCCAAGTCTGCAGTATCTTTCATGTTCTTTTATCCTTGTTTGTATGCTGCGTTTTGTGGTCCCGATGTAAACTTCTCCACAGCTGCAAGGTATACGATATACTCCTGCAGAGGTGAGGGGGTCTCTTTTGTCTTTTGCTGATCGTAGCATTTGTTGTATTTTCTTGGTGGGTTTAAACACTGTTTGTAGGTTATGTTTTTTCAAAAGTTTCTCCATCCTATCAGTGACTCCTTTAATAAATGGCAAGAATACCTTTCCTATGGGAGACTGTTTTTCTTGAGTTTTCTGATTTTTGTTTGGTTCAATGGCCCTTCTGATTTCATTCTTGGAGTAGCCGTTTGCTAGCAGTGCGTGATTTAGATGGTTAGTTTCTTCCTTGAGAAACTGTGGTTCACAGATCCGTCTTGCACGGTCCATTAATGTTTTGATTATTCCTCTTTTCTGTCGGGGGTGGTGGTTGGAGTTTTTGTGTAAGTAGCGATCTGTGTGAGTTGGTTTCCGGTAGACCTTGTGACCTAACTGAAGGTTTGATTTACGGATGACAAGGGTATCAAGAAATGGGAGTTTACCCTCAATTTCCTTTTCCATGGTAAACTGAATGTTTGGATGGATATTATTAAGATGGTTTAGAAAGTCCATTAATTTTTCTTCACCATGGCTCCAAATGGTAAATGTATCATCTACGAACCTGAACCAGACTGTAGGTTTGTAAGGTGCTGATTCTAATGCTGTCTTTTCAAAATATTCCATGTAAAAGTTTGCTATTACTGGACTGAGTGGACTTCCCATAGCTACTCCATCAATCTGTTCATAAAATTCTTGATCCCATAGGAAATAACTTGTTGTCAAACAATGGTGAAATAAGGCTGTTATATCTTCTGGAAAAATCTGGTTAATCAATGAGATTGTGTCTTTAACTGGAACCTTGGTAAAGAGGGATACAACATCAAAACTGATTAATATATCCTTTGGATTGAGTCTTAACGGACTGATTTTGTTGATGAAGTGAGTTGAATCTTTGATGTAAGAAGTGGTTTTTCCAATGTGGTCCTGTAGGAGGGTGGTCAAATATTTAGCTAATTCATATGTTGGGGAACCAATGGCACTCACGATGGGTCGGAGTGGAACGGAATCCTTATGAATTTTAGGTAGTCCATATAATCGTGGTGGTTGTGCTTCAGTCTTGCATAGTTTTCTGTGTGTGTCGGGATGAAGAGTGGAATTCTTGATCAGAATGCTAGTTTTCCTGGTAATTTTGCAAGTTGGATCTCGTTTTAGTTTTTTGTATGTGGCAGGGTCCAGAAGTTCCTCAATCTTCTTTTTGTATTCTTCTGTTTTCATGATCACTGTGGCATTGCCTTTGTCAGCTGGTAGAATAATGATTTCTGGATCTGCATTGAGGGTCTTGATGGCGTTTCTCTCCTTGCGTGTTATATTGCTAGCAGGGGGCTTTGCTTTTCGTAGAATTCTACGAAAAGCAAAGCCCCCTGCTAGCAATATAACACGCAAGGAGAGAAACGCCATCAAGACCCTCAATGCAGATCCAGAAATCATTATTCTACCAGCTGACAAAGGCAATGCCACAGTGATCATGAAAACAGAAGAATACAAAAAGAAGATTGAGGAACTTCTGGACCCTGCCACATACAAAAAACTAAAACGAGATCCAACTTGCAAAATTACCAGGAAAACTAGCATTCTGATCAAGAATTCCACTCTTCATCCCGACACACACAGAAAACTATGCAAGACTGAAGCACAACCACCACGATTATATGGACTACCTAAAATTCATAAGGATTCCGTTCCACTCCGACCCATCGTGAGTGCCATTGGTTCCCCAACATATGAATTAGCTAAATATTTGACCACCCTCCTACAGGACCACATTGGAAAAACCACTTCTTACATCAAAGATTCAACTCACTTCATCAACAAAATCAGTCCGTTAAGACTCAATCCAAAGGATATATTAATCAGTTTTGATGTTGTATCCCTCTTTACCAAGGTTCCAGTTAAAGACACAATCTCATTGATTAACCAGATTTTTCCAGAAGATATAACAGCCTTATTTCACCATTGTTTGACAACAAGTTATTTCCTATGGGATCAAGAATTTTATGAACAGATTGATGGAGTAGCTATGGGAAGTCCACTCAGTCCAGTAATAGCAAACTTTTACATGGAATATTTTGAAAAGACAGCATTAGAATCAGCACCTTACAAACCTACAGTCTGGTTCAGGTTCGTAGATGATACATTTACCATTTGGAGCCATGGTGAAGAAAAATTAATGGACTTTCTAAACCATCTTAATAATATCCATCCAAACATTCAGTTTACCATGGAAAAGGAAATTGAGGGTAAACTCCCATTTCTTGATACCCTTGTCATCCGTAAATCAAACCTTCAGTTAGGTCACAAGGTCTACCGGAAACCAACTCACACAGATCGCTACTTACACAAAAACTCCAACCACCACCCCCGACAGAAAAGAGGAATAATCAAAACATTAATGGACCGTGCAAGACGGATCTGTGAACCACAGTTTCTCAAGGAAGAAACTAACCATCTAAATCACGCACTGCTAGCAAACGGCTACTCCAAGAATGAAATCAGAAGGGCCATTGAACCAAACAAAAATCAGAAAACTCAAGAAAAACAGTCTCCCATAGGAAAGGTATTCTTGCCATTTATTAAAGGAGTCACTGATAGGATGGAGAAACTTTTGAAAAAACATAACCTACAAACAGTGTTTAAACCCACCAAGAAAATACAACAAATGCTACGATCAGCAAAAGACAAAAGAGACCCCCTCACCTCTGCAGGAGTATATCGTATACCTTGCAGCTGTGGAGAAGTTTACATCGGGACCACAAAACGCAGCATACAAACAAGGATAAAAGAACATGAAAGATACTGCAGACTTGGCCAACCTGAGAAATCAGCAGTGGCTGAACATGGACTGACACAAACAGGACACAGGGTCTTATTCCAAGACACTGAAAGACTGGACAATTCTACCAACTATTTTGTCAGATTGCACAGAGAAGCCATTGAAATTCACAAACATCAGCACAACTTTAACAGAAAAGAGGAGAGTTTAAGAATGAATAAGGCTTGGCTTCCTGCCCTGAAAAACCTCCAGACAAAGACAACATTCAACAATAGCCATACAGATTAGTTTTGGATTACACACATTAACAGATCACTTCAGGATACAATGGTTCCATATTAACATACCATACCCTCATTAGCACATTATCTTGATACTTACAGGACAATACTTTTGCAGGACAATACTCAGCTCAAACCCAACCCCTTTCTGACTATATATTACTCTTTCTACACCCTTGACACTGAGAGACACTGTCCTTCAGTGTTACTACTCTGAAGATGCCTGCCACAGTTGCTGGCGAAACGTCAGGAAAGAAAATTCCAAGACCACGGTTACACAGCCCGGATAACCTACAAGAACCAACAAAAAGGTACTTGGGGAAATTGAAAAACAGGATATTTGTATGCATCTCCCTTGAAACTGTGTTTCCCAAAAGTGTATCCCAAAATATTTTTACACTGACCAAAAATGTCATAAATGGTAGCCCAAAATAGAAGATGCTGGGACTGACTGAATAAGGACGATTAGGAATGACAGACAAGAAGTGTTATCAAGTGAATGGACAAGGGATTAGCTTCTAATAGAGGTGAGACAGAACGCTGGGCTGACAGATTTCCATCCCCGCTTCACAGATCAAACTGTGACAAGAACATTAATCACTTCTTGCGGAATGCATAAACATATAAAAGAAAAATCACCACTGACTTGGTAATAGGCCTCACCTAGTGCAGCTTTCTCATCTTCTGCACTTGCTTTAGTCTTGAAAACAGGGAAGAGGCTGGCCACAAGATCCCTTGTCAAAGAACGAGGCTGCAAACGGCATTCCATACTGTGGCTGGCACTGCTTTCCCACCACGTCTCAGGTTCTCTCCCATCCTTTGCAGTTTTTGAGGGACGGAAAGGAGACTTCCTAAGAGGAGAGTGAGTCGTCGTATCTTTCAAGCTGCCAATTCCAGTGCTAGACTCGCTGCTGCTGCTTGTGATGAGGGAGGTTTCCTGTTGACCTGCTAGCTCCTGAACTTCAACCTTCTTGGCAGGGTGTTTTCCATCTTCAGGGCCACTGGGCTCATCAGTAGCATAGTCAGCATCAGAAAGATCCAAACTGTGATCTCTATTAGTCGCTCTGTGGGTGCCCGGCCTTACAGGGTACTGAGAGCAATGAGACTTGGGTTCATCTTCACTATCAGTAGATGTGAAGTCTGAATCACTAGAAGGGGGACTTCTTTTCCATCTGTCAGCAGCACCTGCACTGAGGTGTTGCTTCCTCTGGGAATTAGCTATTGTGGCTGCCTGTTTCCTGTTTGACTTAGAAACAACTTTTACTATTTGGTCATTGACCTTCTTAAACCCAGGGCCACTTTCTACTTTGATCTCCGACCTTTTGTCATTCACAGCTTGAGTAACCTGGAGCCTGGAGTTCTGATTTGCTAGATTCGTTTTATTTTCTTTGAAGTTCTGAAGCTTAGAGGTGTTCAGTGAAGCATCTATGGACCACCCTGTTACCTGTGATACACCAACCTCCAAATTTTCCTTATGCCAAACTGGAATTTTAGTGTCTATTGATCTATCGTTATCCCCATCTGAGTGGTCTTGGGAACCGGGACATGACATGTCAGTTTCATCAAACACTTTTGCCTTGGTTACATTTATTTGTTTGTGACATTCAGTGCAGTTAATCTGAGAACGTACATCAGGTTCTTCTTTGTTTACCGTTTCTTCACCATCATGACCACCAGTGTTACTACTTTCATTTGTTTCTCCTGGTCTTTGCTCCAGACGGTTATGTTGGCAATTTATATCCGTGGGAGTAATACAATTTGCAATTTTGCCATCCATGAACAGCATCATAGGACTACTGCCCTGTCTTTTTAGTTGTGCGTGCTTTCCCAACAATTTTTCAGTGTCGCAGTGGGCAGGCCATGCAAAGTGATTTTGGCAATCAAAGCTGACTCTTCTGAGAAGGTTGGTTTGCTCTTTGCGAAGAAGGTTCTCCTTATTTTTTTCAAGTCTTGTGCCTTCCCCACTTTTTAGGAATGACGTCCGAGCAGCTACGTCAGTATCACAGGAGTTCTAAAAGTAATGAAAATATAAATAAGCAAGGCAGAAATTCCAGAACTTTCTAAACAGAGAAATTCTGACTCCAATGTGCCTTTGATTTTAACTGGCATTTTCCCCTAAATGCTTTAAGTATCACTTCTACATTCAGATTAAAAGCCAAAACCATGATATGCCAAGTGGCTTGCCACTCTCTTTGTTAAAGAACAATGTCTCAAGTGTACATAGAGATTCCTCATTGCAGACAAGAAGAAGATGATGATGAAGAAGATGATGAAGATGATGGTGAAGAAGATGAAGATGATGATGATGAAGATGATGATGAAGAAGAGTTGGCTTTTATATGCTGACTTTCTCTACCACTTAAGGAAGATTCAAACCGGCTTACAATCACCTTCCCTTCCCCCCTAACAATCACCTTCCCTTCCCCCCCAACAGACACCCTGAGAGGTAGGTGGGGCTGAGAGAGCTCTAATAAAGCTGTGACCTGCCGAAGGTCACCCAGTTGGCTTCGTGCGTAGGAGTGGGGAAACAAATCCAGTTCACCAGATTAGCCTCCGCCGCTCATGTGGAGGAGTGGGGAATCCAACCCGGATCTCCAGATCAGACTCCACCGCTCCAAACCACTGCTCTTAACCGCTACACCACACTGGCTCTCAAACATTTCTACTCTAACAAGCATTTCTACTCTAACAAAAGAACAGACCCCTGTACACATTTTGGATCAGCCCCCATGTGTTTCACATTTGAGTGCCGTCATGTAAGGTCCTGCACTGGACTGCAACTATAATAAAGAAGATCCACTGAAATCACAGCCAGGTTATATCATTCACAGACTATTAAAACCAGAGCCAAAATTGATTTAAATAATAGGTGGAGAGCCTAGGGACTGTGCCACAAACAAACAAAAAAATCTACAGGGTATTTATTCTTTTCTTTTGATTTGCTTATTGTAGAAAGAAAGTGATGACATTGTTTTCTTTTCAGGAGTTTATTAATATTATTTGGAGGGGGTGACTATGCTGGAATTTAAACACATATATACTGTACAGTTACCACTGGAACTTCTGCTATCAATTTAGTGTCTTCTTCCCAGTGATAAGCCTCTAGAAAGGATTAGTTGGGGTGATCCAACATTAATTTACTTTGGCTCCTTACTCACCTTGAATGGAGACAACCACAGAAGACAAACGGGCAATTTTTCTTCACCTTTTTGTCTCCCAAAGTCAATAATTTTAGAATAGCAATTACCTCATTCCTGTCTGAAGGGAACTGCTTAAACAAAACTTTCTAAGAATAGAGGTAGAAGGAAGATCTTTGAAAAGACATTTTAGCACAGAAAGAAAAGGAGCAGAGTAATTACTACTGGTTCAATCCATAGTTGTAACTGTTGGAGTGAGCGACTCAGTATGCCTGGATACTAAACAAAATTTTCTAAGAATAGAGGTAGAAGGAAGATCTTTGAAAAGACATTTTAGCACAGAAAGAAAAGGAGCAGAGTGATTATTACTGGTTCAATCCATAGTTGTAACTGTTGGAGTGAGCGACTCAGTATGCCTGGATACTAGTGGGCCCTATATCACTCCAAGTGTGTATAAGTGTTAGCTCCTTGAATGGGATGTTAATCCCTTCGTCTTAACCTGGAAGTTGCCCTCTGACCCCTCTTCTCTCTGTGTGTCCTTTGCTCTTCCCATTCTCCACATGGTTTTTCATCAAATCACACACCTCTACAGGTCTTCTGTAGAAACAGTGCCACATGCTTCCATACACATGATGCTAGAACAGCTAGCCACTTGTGACAGGGAAAGTACTCTTTAGATTAGGCTTTTCTTTGTCCTTTCGACTACAATCTGAACGTGAACTGAATCTATTCGAATAAATATAAGTTTTACTTTTTGCAATATACTAATTGGAAGATTTTTATTTTTTTACTGGTTCAACATCACCCTTCTATCACTGGGCATACTGTGCTATATTAACCAAATATCCCAATAGTAACTTCTTTCAGAAAAGATAGATAAGGGTGGACATCCACACACAGAGACGGTGTAATCAAGCAAAAATCAGTTGGTTTCGTACAGAACAGTGGTTTGTGTATTTCTAAAATCTATTATTCAGAGTCCCCTCAATAGAGTGGATTGAACACAGCGTACAGTATGGTACCTTCTGCTGCTTCCCTGTTCTTTGAGAATGTACTTTAAGTTTCTCCTCAGTAAGCTCCTCAAATGTTTTCTGTCTTGCACCAATTCCAGGTCTCATAGATCTAAACAAATGAAGGCAGAGTTTAATAAAATATGTGACAATCATTTGCTTTTACAATTCGTTAGAGTTAAATCTTATGAAGTTCCCACCAAGTTTTTAAAAGACAGTGATAAAATACTGATAATGGACATCATGCATTTCTTTTATCAGCCAGTCCTGATTTCCCTAACTGTGGCATATCTAATTGCTCTTCTGTCTTATGACACTTGCATAGACTGTTCCACACAAGAGATGTTAACAACTGCTTTTAAAGTATGGCTTAGTCACCTCATTAAACCAGCATGGTGTAGTGGTTAAGAGCAGTGGTTTGGAGCAGTGGATTCTGATCTGGAGAACCGGGTTTGATTCCCACTCCTCCACATGAGCAGTGGGTGCTAATCTGGTGAACTGAATTTGTTTCCCCACTCTACACATGAAGCTAGTTGGGTGATCTTGGGCTAGTCACAGCTCTTAGAGCTCTCTCAGCCCCACCTACCTCACAGGGTGTCTGTTGTCGGGAGGGGAAGGTGATTGTAAGCTGGTTTGATTCTTCCTTAAGTGGTAAAGAAAGTCAGCATATAAAACCCAACTTCTTCTCACTTGGGTGACCTTTAGCCAACCCTACCATTTGTTGTGAATGATCTGGAAAACCTTTATGGATGCTTTGGCTTGCTTATAGGAACAACTTTTCAATCAAGTATAATTACTTATCACACTTGTTTTTGTTCTCACCTGTCATCCACATTTGTAGTGCTTGAATTTATTCTTACTCCAAAGGGAGAAAGGGATGTGTGTTCATCAATTTCTTGTTCCCCCTTCTCTTCTTTAATAGCAGGCAAGGTTTCAAGGCAAGGCTCTTAAAGGGACGTATAAAATCAATCAATAACTGTAGGAACAATCATGTAGACGCTTCTAAACATCAGCAGAGAAGCAAAGAACAAAGACATTTTCTACCTCAGCTGCTGGCGGTGGGGTCTGGTAATTCAGTCCTGGGGAACATTTCCATGTATTAAAAGAGATCAACAGAAACATTTGTTTTTTTGTCAACGTTAATACAGTTGGTTCTTGTAGGTTATCCGGGCTGTGTGACCGTGGTCTTGGTATTTTCTTTCCTGACGTCTCGCCAGCAGCTGTGGCAGGCATCTTCAGAGGAGTAACACTGAAGGACAATGTCTCTACCAAGACCACGGTCACACAGCCCGGATAACCTACAAGAACCAATGAACTCTGACCGTGAAAGCCTTCGACAATGTTAATACAGTTGTTTACAGAAACAATATCTTCTCTGTACAACTTCTTGTTCTTTTCATGAATTTAAGAAAATGAACATTTAAGAGTCACAGAAACACACTGCCCAGAACTGAGCCCATAATTACATTCCCTTGCAACATTTTTCTCTTCCTCAGCCTCTTGACTGGTAAAAAATTTTTGCGAAAGACTTAAGGCTTTGAGACAATGTTTGTTCCTATTGTGCACGACAGATTTTTTTTTTTTAACTAAAGTTTGTGATGGTATCTCAAATGTATTTTGGCCGGTTGGAATCAGTTTAATGTTATGGAGGCTCCTTGTGCTGAATCGGCAAGGGAATTCCCATGCTGAAAATAACCACTGGCATTCAGTTACAACCCTGTTCTCGAATCTAGAAGAAAACAAGGCACGGCAGGGAAACAAAGTGTGGTCGTGTCATACGTTTGGTTATACTACGTTTCTTCACAGGAGGGGCAACCACAAAAACACAGAGCAGCAGCAGTTCCATTTCTCTTAAAATGTAGTTCTACCTTGCAAAGCCATATAGAGAGACAGTCTGGTGTAGGGGTTAAGAGTGTGAGAGCCCCAGGTCTGAATCTCCACTTCTGCCACGGAAGCTCACTGGGTGACTTTGAGCCAGTCACACTCTCTCAGCCTAACCTACCTCACGGGCCATTTATGCAGGGTCATTTTTGATGCTCGCTCAAAGCTCTTTTTTAAAACGCGACCTTTAAAATGCTTAGCCACGGCCCCGACACAAAAGGAGAAATTCCACACACATCCCACTCGCCTGCTCCTTTGTTCCTTCCATTAGCCAGCTGCCATTTGCATAGCTAACACGGCAGTCATTTTGCATGCTTCCTTGAGGGGATTCTTCCGTGTGGGGGCGGAGCAAGCACAAAAGGTCGCGTTAAAGGGGCTCTTAAGAAATGCAAAGTAGGTGTGCGCCAGCTTCCCAGTCACTTCCTGAATGAAGTGTGAAAAACTAAAACAAAAAAAATATGCAGGGCCCTTCAGCCTGGAACGCGCTGCTAATTACCAAGCATAAATGGCCACAGAGTTGCAAGGATAAAATGGAGGAGCGGACAATGACGTAAGCCGCTTTGGATGCCCATTGGAGAGAAAGGTGGGGTACAAATGAATTAAATAAATAATAATTTCATCATTACAGACTGTACTTAAGCACCATACGCATAGTTTTTTGGATGCGGACCTTTGCCTCCAAGTAAGTGTGCTTGAAACTTTACTCTTGCTTTGCATTTTCAAGCCAGACTGATTTTCTTTTCCCACTCATGTCAGTCTTTGCTTGCCAAAATGACTATTCAGATTTTCTCTTTATCCCATTTGAACAAACTAACAAACAATATAGATTGTGTAGTTTATTTCCAGAAAGAAAGAAAGAATTTCTTTTGAAAATCTGGATAACCATTATGCAACATTTTTTTCCACAGTTCCAAAGGCATTTTCCCAGTCAGTTAGGAAATCAGATGAGTTCTCAAAAGAATCTAACCTGCCTTTGCTGAAAACCCACGTATTCTGTGCAGCATCCTTTAAATTAAAATATACCACAGAAGTTACTATTTTTATTACATGGATTGTGTCAACATCAAGTCTATATTTTCAAGTCTTAAGAATTCTGTTTTGGATGATACACAGAAGGGGAAGAATGGCTCAGTACACTCGAAGTTCCTTTTCCACGCTTAACCCCAACCTGTCCTGTAGTATCAGTCAAAACAAATAATGCCATAACTTCCATCAGGAAAGTAAAGCACCTCACTTAAAACTCTGAATAGATTAAAACAAAAATTGTAGTCATCAGCAAATCCACTATGCCATTAAGAAATCCACTTTGCAAAACGACCAATACCAAGGTGCTTACCTATTGCCTGTGATTCAGGGTGTTTCCTTGAAGCTTCTGAACAGCTGCCATTCGCTGAGGTTCCTGTGGCACATTGCTGTAAAGTATGTTCCATGAGTAAGGGGGTGACTGGTGAAACTCCACTATCCTGAACTGGTAAAGTGTTCTTTAAAGGGAGCTGGGCAGGAAATAAAGCAGCAGGGACTCTCGGAAGGGGTGGCATCGTAGCAAGCAGATGGGGAGAACTACCAGGGGGAACTGAAAAGCCTGCAAGAACAAACAAACCAGTACCATGAGTGTGGCAATGGGCAGCAATTCCACACTTTGCCAGAAAATAGCTGCTATACTGACAGCGAACTAAACCCAAGTACTCCCATCCATGCTGGCTGTAATCCAGAGCAGCAAGCACATGGCATCTGTACGTACACCTAAATATTCCACTTGACAGCTCCCCTGCAGAATATTCAAACTGATTTTTAAATGCAGAAGCAGTTAGCTCTTTAAATAAAATTGAGGTAGGAACTACCTGCTCACAGCAGCAATGTCCATTTAGCTCCCAGGGTCAAACAAGGTGTCTATCTCTGGTGCTTAAATACTATCATAATGCTATTCAACTTGCTTTTGAGTTTATATATGCTGAACCCATTCCATTTACATGTATCATTAATCAACAGAAAAGAATATTTTACTCATGATACCAGAATTGTTCTGCATGGAAAATCAAATGCCATTAGAAAAAAACAGCAACCTTTCATTTGATCGACTGCTTGATGGTATGCCAATAAAGGTACTGAAATCTGAAAGAAAAACAGCAACCTAACTGATCTCTCTCTTTCATAAAATCGGTCCTAAGTTCTGGCATTTCCCCCAGTACTTGCTGGCATTTTCAGAATTTGACACCCTGAGTCAAGATGGCCCAAACAACCGTGACCGTTTGATAGCCTTCAGAAATGCAGCTGAAACAACGCCAGCAGCTGGCATAAATATAAGCATTAAGCTCTAAAGAGGAAATCCCTGTAGTACCTGGGTTATAGAACGCAATAATTTTCTGCTGTTCAGTTACCAGCCTCTGCAGGTGCTCCATCTGGCGTATCATCAGCTGTTCCTGCTGCCCTGGATTCTGAAAACAGAAACAACGAATATTAGGAAGTCTTAATCAACAACACCTAGACAGGATAAATTCCTGCAGATTGAAAACAGCCAGTGTGGTATAGTGGTTAGAGTATCACACTAGGATCTGAGACACGAGGTCTCCACTAGGTCATGGAAGCTTGCATGGTGACCCTGGGCCAGTCACATACACATACACACAGCCTCAAAGTGTTGTGAGGATAAAACGGAGGAGAGAATGATGTATGCTGCTTTGTGTCCCATTGGGGAGAAAGTCAGGGTATAAATGAAATGAATAAGTCCGGGACCAATGAAATGCACGTCAGTTTCTTATGATTGTGGTCAGTCAAATCCAACTTTAGCTAATACGAGGCATGGTCCAAGCCACTGTAATTGGCCGAATATCTTGACTATTCACCGTCCACCATTCAGCTCCTTTTTCATTGTTGACAGCAGCCTGGCTACCACACTTTGGATTAGAGGATTTTTCCAGACAGTTTCAAAGACATCCCCACATGCAGAACATTACAGTAAACGAATGTGGATGTGATCAGACCATTGATCACCATGGTCAGACCACAAGTTTCTAGGCATGGCCATATTAGCAAAAGCTGATACATTGACCACTGCTCCAACATCAGACAGGAATTATACTTTGCTTTGTAGTATTTACCCTTACAGCCCCTCTGCTATACACAGATGATATCTTGTCAACTGTAATAATGCTCAGTGGGTTATACACTCATCAGAAGTGATGGATCACAATAAGTATAATATATCTAAAGAGGAGTACAAACTCACCTGTTCCCTGTTTTGACAGAATATGGCTTCCTGAGATTTCAAAGGAGGAGAAGTAGCAGTAGAAACTTGTGGAATTCCCAAAGATTCATGATTCGGACAGGCAGGAAATATTCCAGTGTGATTTGGTTGCAGTACGTGTGGAAGAAGACTAGGGCTAGCCAAGTCATGGAGTGGCTTTGTTTCCTGAAAGGTTTGTGAGTGGACTGCGTCACCTGGTAAAGCAACGTCTCCTCCCAGCATTACGTTTGCAGAAGTGTGCAAGGATGTAAACTGTCCACAGAAGGATTCATTCATGCTGTTGGCCCAGCCCAGACCTAAAGAGGATCCCACTTTGCGGTCAGTTTTGCTAGGAGAGGGCAGAGCCCACCCCAGTGAACCTTCAGCAACCCACCGAGACACACAGTCTTCATTTTTTAAAGGATCAGCTTCCATTTCTCCCCTTTCAAAATCCTTTTTAAGAATACGCAGTGAATGCAGCAGACAACAAAGAAGAAACTTTAAAACTGATATTAAGGCCCTCCATTTTGGGCTAATGGGATAAACATTTTTTTTCTGCCAAAGGGCGAGGATCTCTGTCAGAAGAATCAGAAAAATATGATTAGTCAGATAACAGCAAATGTTAGATAACCTACACACATGTACACCATTTTTGTTGCCTTAAGTGCTTTAAAGTCTTTATCATCCTCACAACAGCTCGGAAAAATTTCCTATCATCAAAGACAGAAAACTAAGGCAGAGAGATTACAACTTTCTACAGGAAATGAAATACAAGTGCTGACATACGATGGAGTAAAATCTACCCTGTATTTCTGGTCACCTCTTGGACCACAATGACAGTCACTCTCCCATCTCATGGGGAGATTGGAGTTCTTCCATTCTCTATCCTTCTGTGAAAAACAACAGAAGATAGAGAGAAAACGGAGAAGAAACCCACGAGAAGTGCAACCTTTCTCTCAGTCCTTACTAATACAATTCTGCACTTGTATTATACAGGTTGGGCCTCCCATTCCTCAATGGGCATTTCACAGACCCTTCCCCTCCTTGGACGCAGCATATTGATGGAGATACAAAGTTGTATAACACACACCACCATACTGGCTGTTGCTGCCAGAATTTTAATCAGGAAGGAATCTCACAAGACACCTTGTCTAAACCCGACCCTGTTTCAGAATAGCCTCCGCCCAGAGCAGGAATGGAAAGACGTTTGTTTTACTTTTTGATAAAGGTTTCCAAGAAACGAGATTTCACAGCTGCTTTGAGAAGTTTATCCCATTGCTGAATGACCACACATTTTTCTTATACTTTAAGCTAAATCTGAAGGGTTTCTTCTTCTTCTTCTAGCCATTGTGGATAGAATCAGCAATTATTATTTCCCACTTTCAAAAGAGAAATATCATCCACTGAAACATAGCTAATGCTTTGGTCACAGTGAATGAAAGGCAAGCGTATTTCAGCCGAAATTCTGGCATGAAAACTAGGTGGGGGAAAGTAGTATCCAAAACCGAGAAAGCTCCAACTGCCTCCTTTTAAATAAAGACCTTATGGCCATTTATTCATGGAAGGTTTTGCATTGGATTTGTCACTCTATAGATTCACATTTTCCCCATCTGAATTCTCATAACTCTGCATGGCGGCTTATTGTTGAGTTTTGAGAATATGGATGGGGAAAAAGTGCATCTAAAGAGTGGCAAATCCAGTGAAAAACCTTCCATGAATAAATGGCGTGTTCAGTTTGGAATCATGCGCCCCGCAGCATTGTGCAACAGGATCAAGGGGGCAGAATGCATAGACCCAGCAGAAAGCAGACACTTCAAGGTACTTTGTGTAAGGTTTGTTCACACGGAACGCTTCCTCAAGGCACGTTGCTGTCCCAAACACCCGACTATTTCAGCACCACTCCCTGCCTCTCCCCCGCCCCATACTACTGCTTCTATAAGGCAAGGAAGTGATCCCCCAAGCTTGCCAACTTGGATTTAGGGGCCATGCCTCCATCACGGACCTGGGTGATACAGGTCTTGGGTATTTTGAGTCGCCCTCTTCACAGCACCACTGGAAACAGGGAACAAGACGTTGATTTCCAAGGGAGATGCCGGGCAATTACAGGCACAGATTTGCAGTGTGCATGCCCTCTCCATCCCCAGTACTAAGGCCTGGAAGCCAGGTGGCACTGATCTCACAGAGATGTGTATATCCCCCCCCCCCAACTACAACCAGTAGGAGCCAAAGCAATAAGCTGGAGAGCCTCTGAAGCCAACAAGATGGGTGAGGCTTAGAAACAAGATTCCCTCCCCAGCTGCCTGCGCAGCTGACATAGAGCAGCAGAGGACTGCCAAGCATGTGTACTTCCACATATCCCATAAGGGAGCAAGGTGCCCAGGCAGTGTGGGCGTGGCGCTGGGAGGCAGGCACCTCCCCCCCCAACTAGGGTTGCCAGGTCCCTCTTCACAACCAGCGGGAGGTTTTTGGGGAGGAGCCTGAGGAGGGCGGGGTTTGGGGAGGGACTTCAATGCCATAGAGTCCAATTGCCAACGCGGCCCTTTTTCTCCAGGCGAGCTGATCTCTATCGGCCGGCGATCAGTTGTAATAGCAGGAGATCGCCTGCTGGTACCTGGAGGTTGGGGGAGAAATAGACACCACTGTACTAGTATCGGGGAAATTAGGAAATCAGTACAGGAGCGAAATCAAATTTAAAGTGCAAAAATATCTTTATATGCTACTGTGTCTAACCTTATACATCAATATTCTAAGTCACCTATAAAGTGTATACAACACGCAAATACAACAGTAAAACAAACACACAAGCAACCACCTCAAAGGTGGAGGAAGAAAGGGAACAGTTCATATATGACGTGTCTCAGAGAGTACAAACATCATTCTTCTGCGCTCTTCTCAATGCAGGCAGGTAGGGGAATATCAATATTCAATGAGGGAAAAAATTCATGGAGGTACCTGGAGGTTGGCAACCCTACCCTCGACAGCGTCGCTGCCTGCAGGTCGATTCAGGGGGTTACCGCACTTGTATCCCCACCGATGTATTAAGAGATTGAAAACGTTATAAGAAATACTGTTCGCACTTTGTTTGGCCACTTTCGCTGTGAAGACGTCTTCCAACCATTTTTTAGCCGTGGCATCCCAAAACCCTTTTAAAGCGATGTTTTTTTAATAACATTTCCAAACTCTTGATACATCGCTGGGAATACCTAGTGCGGTAACAGCCAGGTGAGTTCCGTGTGGAAAAAACGCACCAGTCCCCGCCCTTGCAGGCAGGCCACAAGCTCCCCAGCCTCTGGGATCCATGGCCTCCCCCTCTCCCCACCCAAAAAAAGCCAAAAAAGTCGGGGAAGCCCCCCCTTCCTTGCCTCCGAGGCCTGTTGTCGGGCTGCCACTGTTGGATGCAAAAGCCAGACCCTGTTCAATGGCACAGACCCACCAAGAACAGGGACGACTCAGGTTATTTTTTTAGAAGCAAGAGGGTAATTTATTTTGCTAGCAAGGAAGGTGTTTGCCTCGTGGCTAGAAAATAGAACTCTTTCAACGGGTCGCGCCTCTTTTCTCAGTTTTATACAATTCCGAAGTCTTTGTCCTCTCAGATTTCACGATGCAGTACAATCCCGTGCTGTGTCCACCCCCTGAGCTCAATTTATGATGAGCTCACCATCCTGTTTTTTTTTGTACCCTTCTGTATCAGTCTATGATGCACAGCTACACCTGTACAAAAGTTTAAACTTTTGTTAAGAGATACTGCTCTCTACTGGCTTATATAGATAACCACAGCTGACGAGTATTTTTTTTAAACTTGTACCTTTATAAAATAATATTTATGAAAATAATATTTATGAAAACATTTATAAATATTTATAAAAATAATAAATATTTATATTTATTTAATAAATATTTGTAAAAATATTATAAAATATAAATATAAATGTTTATATTATTGTCCAAATATGTATATTATTTGCCAAATATTTATTTTATTTATAAATATTTATATCATATTTATAAAATATAAATATTTATTTATAAATATAAAATATTTATAAAATATATAAATATTATATTTTATATATTACAAATATACAAATATTATAAAATATATGATTATTATAAAAATATTTATAAAAATAAAAATATGTATACAATATTTATAAAAAATATTTATAAAACATTCATAACAATAAAAATAAAAATATTTATAAAATATATAAATATTATATTTTATATATTATAAATATATAAATATTATAAAATATATGATTATTATAAAAATATTTATAAAAATATTTATAAAAATAAAAATAGAAATATTTATACAATATTTATAAAAATACTTATAAAATATTTATAACAATAAAAATAAAAATATTTATAAAATATTTATAAAAATAAAAATATTTATAAAATATATAAATATATTTTATATATTATAAATATATAATATTATAAAATATATGATTATTATAAAAATATTTATAAAAATAAAAATAGAAATATTTATACAATATTTATAAAAATATTTATAAAATATTTATAACAATAAAAATAAAAATATTTATAAAATATTTATAAAAATAAAAATATTTATAAAATATTTATAAAAATATACACATATTATAAAATAATATTTTCAAATATATTGCAATTCTACCCTTCTACCTCACCACCGTCCCGCACGGCCCGGCCACCACCAGCAGGGGGCGAGGTCGTGAACCCCAGTGGGGCTTCTCTGGAGGCCACGGCATCGGCTCCCGCCCCCCCCCCCCTCCGGCCCCTTTGGCTCCCCGAGAGGCCGCTCGGGCGGAGAGCCGGCGGGCGTTCACACGTGGCGTTGCAGACGGCGCTTCCATACTAGAGCGCCACGTTCGGGATTCCCCTGCGAGCGAGCTGGGCGGCAAAGGGCGGAACCGCGCCGTCGGTGGCCCGCGTGCCTCGACGCAACGTGTGAACGCTCCTTCATCCGGAGATGCGTGCATTGAGCAAAGGGGCCCCCCGAAAGCGCCGGCTCGGGAGGGCTGGGGGATACGGGAACCTGCCTCGAAGGGGAGGGCGAAACCCTTGCAGCCGCTGAGCCGCCCCGGTAGCTACAGCAACTGCAAACAAGCGCCCGGGGGTGGAGGGGAGGGGAGGGGAGGCGGCCCCGGGACCCCGCTTACGCCGTCCTCCGGCCGGAGAGAGCGCTGCTGGAGGGTGCCTCCGGCCGGGTCGAGGGGGCCGGGGCTTCTTCGGGCGCCGTCGGGCAGGAGGGACGCGGCGGGCGGCGGCTGGGAGGATCCCCGCCCCAGGCTGGGCGTCCAGCGGCAGCCTCTTTGGCCGGGGACCGGCCGCCCACGTGGCTGCGGGCTGGCCCGAGCCCGTGCGGTTGGACGCCCGAAGCTGCCTTATGCGGAATCGGACCCTCGGTCCATTAAAAGTCAGGATTGTGTGCTCGGACCGGCAGCGGCTCTCGGGCAGAGGTCTTTCCCAGCACCTCCTTGCCTCGTCCCTTGAACTGGAGATGCTCGGGATTGAACCTGGGACCTTCTGTATGCCAAGCAGAGGCTCCGCCACTGAGCCACAGCCCCTCTTGATGGCTCTCCAGGGTCTCAGGCAGGTCTTTCACAGCACTTTCTTGCCTCCTCCCTTGAACTGGAGATGGTGCCGGGGATTGAACCTGGGACCTTCTGCGTGCCAAGCAGAGGCTCCACCACTGAGCCACACCTCTTGATGGCTCGCCAGGGTCTCAGGCAGAGGTCTTTCACAGCACCTACTTGCCCGGCTCCTTTAACTGGAGATGCTCGGGATTGAACCTGGGACCTTCTGTATGCCAAGCAGAGGCTCCGCCACTGAGCCACAGCCCCTCTTGATGGCTCTCCAGGGTCTCAGGCAGGTCTTTCACAGCACTTTCTTGCCTCCTCCCTTGAACTGGAGATGGTGCCGGGGATTGAACCTGGGACCTTCTGCGTGCCAAGCAGAGGCTCCACCACTGAGCCACACCTCTTGATGGCTCGCCAGGGTCTCAGGCAGAGGTCTTTCACAGCACCTACTTGCCCGGCTCCTTTAACTGGAGATGCTCGGGATTGAACTTGGGACCTTCTGTATGCCAAGCAGAGGCTCCAGCACTGAGCCACAGCCCCTCTTGATGGCTCGCCAGGGTCTCAGGCAGAGGTCTTTCATAGCACCTACTTGCCCGGCTCCTTTAACTGGAGATGCTCGGGATTGAACTTGGGACCTTCTGTATGCCAAGCAGAGGCTCCAGCACTGAGCCACAGCCCCTCTTGATGGCTCTCCAGGGTCTCAGGCAGAGGTCTTTCACAGCACCTTCTTGCCTCCTCCCTTGAACTGGGGATGCCGGGGATTGAACCTGGGACCTTCTGCATGCCAAGCAGAGGCTCCGCCACTGAGCCGTAGCCCCTCTTGATGGCCCTCCAGGGTCTCAGGCAGCAGTCTTTCACAGCACCTACTTGCCTTGTCCCTTGAACTGGAGATGGCGGGGATTGAACCTGGGACCTTCTGCATGCCAAGCAGAGGCTCTACCACAGAGCCACAGCCCCTCTCCATGGCTGTCCAGGGTCTCAGGCAGAGGTCCTTCACATCACCTACTTGCCTTGTCCCTTGAACTGGAGATGCTGGGGATCGATGACTGCTAAACATGGTGAGGGAACCTGCATATTCAGAGGCAGTAAAAATCTGAAACCAATTGCTAGGAGGCTCTGTGTCCCTTTTTGCTTTGTTCTCCAGACAACTGGTTGGCTACTGCATGAAATGGGTTGCTGAACTAGCTGGACCACTTGTCTGATGCAGCCAGGCTTTTGTCCTTATATATTCATCATCATCTATAAACTAATAGTGAAGTTGGCCACATCTTAAATCCAGAGATTAGAGTGGTGAATGGGCAATACAGATCTTTTTTACAAACCTAAAATATACCCCAGGTTTGCAGAAAAATCTGAAAACAAAAAAAAGCAAGATTCCCTCAGTGGCCATTTTTAGGCAACCACAGTATTCCAGGCTGGGTTCTGTCAGTACAGGGCAGGAGGGGGCAGGATCCGTTACAGGCCCATTTTAGTCTTTGAGGAAGACTTCATTGGGATGAGGCCTGGGCTAGGGTTGCTGGGTCCAGGTTGGGAAATTCCTGGAGAATTTGTGGTTGAGTCTGAGGAGGACAGTGTGGGGACGGAGATGCTTCAGGTATAGGGTCCAACCTCCAGAGCAGCCATTTTCTCCAGGGGGACAGATCTGTCGTCTGGAGATCAATTGTAATTCTGGGAGATCTCCAGGTCTGACATATGACAAAGTTGGTGTCTGAAGTTACAAACCTGTTTACCCACCACAAATATTTGTTAATAAGGATCCAACTAAAGACAGAGGTTGCAGATCATTAAGGATCTCTTAAAGCTTTTTTCAGGCATGCGGGGTGTGGGGGGGAAATATAATAATTCTAGCCCTATATGCCTTCTCCTGGTGAAAGTGCATCCCCAGGCTCCTGTTAGCTTTGGAAGGAGGTGCCTAGGCAATATGTTTCCTATTGAAATAAGTGGAATTAACTATCAGATTAATTTGCTAACACAACGAGCTTAAATTTAATATTCAATAATTAAATTTAATATTAAAGAATCCTACTCAGGGTTTTAAAATGGCAAGCTGAATTGGACCTTGCTGGAGTTTTTTTGGGCACACACCCATGTAGTGACAGAGGTTAAAAGTAGCCACATGCATGACTGTACCAGCCGTACTTGATAGATGTTTCTTAGCAGCAAGATGCCTATGAGACATCGTGTTCACTCTCATGTCCTATTTTAGAAAGTCGTCATTCCACGAAGTCAGTTTCAACTGAAATCAGTGTGGTTAGCAGCTAAGTACAACTCATAGAACCGGGCTGTAATCAAGTCTCCTTCACTCACACTCAAGCATAGCCCGTCTCTGATCCACTACAAGGGCAGACAATGTAATATTGCTAAATAACTGAGTTACTTAACACTGTAGTGATCCAAAAGCCAAGGGGCAGTAACTTCACTCCACTTAACAAAGTTTGAAACTTTACTCCAGACTAAGAAGCCTACCTCCAGTTTTACAGCGCAATCCTAAACAGAGTTACACCCTTCTAAACCCACTCACCTCTTGACTGTAACTCAATTTAGAATTGTACAGTGAGTGGCTCATCTGGAGGAAGAGCTACTTAAGTTGGAGAAAGGCTCTTTAGACTGCAGGAAAGCTTCAAATTTCGCTGTGCAAAAGAGGTTTTTGTCTATAATTTTTTTTCCAAAATTCCAGTACCAATATAGCATTTGAATCATAATAGGTTACATATAATATTTTAATAGCTTTTTTACAATGTTTAACTCCAGTTAAAATACTGGTTAAAAAGGGGCCTAGTCTTTTAAGTCTTAACAAGCTAAAATGTCTACTGAAATGCTTCCCTGGAACAACCAAGAATATTTTATGAATCCAATCCAGTTTCAGCATCTCAGTTCCTTATGTATTGAAAAGCTTTTATTAAACTACTTATTTTAAAGGGGTCAGCAATATTGCCCTTGCTGCCTTCGTCTGGTAGTCATCACAATCTTGAACAAATTAGAATTGCAGTCCAGCTACTGTTTCAATTGTTACGTAAATACAGATATGGTGGCAGACAGAATCCTTTTTCCCTTACCCACAATAAAGTAGTACATAATTCCGAACATTGTGCTTATTACCAGACTGACAGATGCTGTTATTCAAGACTTGAACTTTGAAAAGAAAAATTCTATAAATTACCTGTTCTGGATTCCTATTTGATCACTTCACACTGCTGTCAATAAATTGCTCATAAAACCAGTATAGTATTATACTTTCTTGGATATCCCCAATACAGGAGAAAATAACTTAAATACATGAGCACTATGATAAAAATCTTTTTAATGTGTTTTTATGACTTCCAGCTGTGAAAAATCCCTGACAACCAAACATATTATGTTCAAGCACAAACTGTTAATCACAGGTAAAGCCTGCTGCAACATGGTGAAGGCTCTAATGCTTATTTATTTGTATTTGACAGTTGATTTAACCGGCATTAAAAATCCTGTTGTCAGATTATTGTATACCTGAGATAGGAAAGTGAAGCACAATTCAAATAGGAACATTGAAAACAACTAGTAAGACAGCGGGAGATCTGTAATTGAAACTCACTGTTTTTTAAAACCTAAAATCAGCCACAGAGGATCTCAAATCAAAGCCACATCGTTTTTTTTCATGTGGTAGTGCAATCCTGTACAGGGTTACTCCAGTCTACACCCAATGAAATTAATGGATTTATACTGGAGTAACAATATCAAATTGCATGTAAATCTCCCATGTTACTATTTTTTACATAGCAACCCCCCCAAAAAAAATTGTAGAGATACCACATGGTAACTGCATGTTTTACCCCAAATGGTATATTACAAATTTGGGGTGGTGAGTTAGACTGGAAAAATATCACAGAGGCCTGGGGTTACCTACCACAGAACTGCTACTCTGTTTATACTCAGCCTCCCCATGCCACTCCTGCTTTTAATTTTAAGTTGCGGGGGGGGGGGGAGAGATATCAAGTCATGCATTCCCCAAATCTCATATTGTATAGCCTTGAAGAATAAAAACAGTTTATGGCTGCTATTTAGCCATCAAGCAAGTATATAACAGAATAAGGTTATTATTGGCAAGAATTCAGATTTATAATTAATCGACTTTCATTGGTGCTGATTAATTCTGATCATTCTTCATCTTCCTCACGAGCAATGGACACACCATTTTTCTTTAAATGAGGAGAGTGCCCTGCCTCTTTTACAGATGCTGGGGTTTCACTTTTTATGGAAATTGATTCTGATTTGACTAGATCTTCCACTGAGTTCTGTGCACATATACTCTCATATTGCTATTGCTGATCAGAATCATAGACTTCATCAGGTAAGGCCACATCATCTCCTTTTCTGTGTATAGAACGTGTATGGTCTGTATGTTTAACAGATGCAGATGTTTCACTTCTGGAAGATTCTGTTTCTGGTGTGACCAGATGTTCTGGCCACAAATCAGTTGTGCTTTCAAGGTACTCTTGTAGATCGCTATCAGAGTCTTCAATGTCTAAGAAAGCTACACCATCTTCTTTTCTGTGTGGTATGCCTTTTTCCTGTTTCACTGATGGTGCAGTTCCTCTTTTAAAGGATGAAGTTCCTGGTGTGGTTAGATCATCCAATGGCTCCAAATCAGTTGTGCTTCCAAAGTACTCTTGAAGATCACTATCAGAGTCTTCGAAGTCTAAGAAAGCCACACCATCTTCTTTTCTATGGGGAATGCCCTTTGCCTGCTTCACAGATGGTGCAGTTCCCCTTTTAAAGGGTGAAGTTCCTGGTGTGGTTAGATCATCCAATGGCTCCAAATCAGTTGTGCTTCCAAAGTACTCTTGGGGATCACTATCAGAGTCGTCAATATCTAAGAAAGCTACACCGTCTTCTTTTCTGTGGGGAATGCCCTTTCCCTGCTTCACAGATGGTCCAGTTCCCCTTTTAAAGGGTGATGTTTCTGGTGTGGTTAGATCTGCCAATGGCTGCAAATCAGTTGTACTTGTAAAGTGCTCTTGGAAATCACTATCAGAGTCTTCAATGTCTAAGAAAGCTACACCATCTTCTTTTCTGTGGGGAATGCCCTTTGCCTGTTTTATAGATGCTGCAGATTCTCTTTTAAAAGATAAAGCTTCTGATATGGCCAGATCAAGATCTCCCAGTGGTGTCAAATCAGCTGTGCTCTCAAACTGATCTTCTTGATCATTGTCATAGTCTTCAATTCCTAAAAAAGCTACACCATCTTCTTTTCTGTGGGGAATTTGTTCTGCCTGTTTTATAGATGCCGAAGTCACACCTTCAAAAGGTGCGGCTTCTGATTTGGACTCATCTTCTATTGGTCTCAAGTCGGCTGTACTCTCAACTTGGTCAGACAGAACACTGTCATGTTTTTCAACATCTACAAATACCACACCACCATCTTTTCTCTCAGATGAAGCGATATCATGCTCTGTTTGTTTTATAGATGCTGAAGTCACAGATTTCAAAGATGCTGTTTCTGATTGGGACTCATCATTCATTGGTGTCAAATCAGTTGAACTCTCAGCTTGCAGAAACAGATTGCTGTCATATTTTTCAACATCTACAAAAATGACTCCATCCTCTTTTCTGTGCGGTGTAGAAGTCCCAGGTTCTGGAAAACTTACACTTTTAAAAGACGTTACTTCTGACTTGAGTATGCTTTTTAATGATTTCATACTCAGTTTTTTTGAATATTCTGATAAACTGTGTCTAGAACCTTCAAGAGAAACACGTCGTGATCCCATGAATGAGGAACTTATACTCTATAAAAATAAAATTATTACTATGAAAAGACAGTATTAGACATTGATGCAAATTGCAATTTTTTTCTATGTCTGATCTTAGGAAATCTCTTTTCCATTATGCCTGCTACTCCAACCAGATTCAATGCCCACAGAAAAACTCTGCAGTGTCTTTAAAAAGATTCAAAAGAACTTGTGTTATCTGGACATTAGAAACATAATTACATCATTAGTGGCAATTTCTGGTCTATGCACCCATATTTCCTATGTTTTATGTTTAGTACTAAATTAAAATTTATTGACCTGTTCAAGGCATGTTAGATACTTACTGAAAAATGAAGAATAAACTTTTTAAAATTTCCTTTAAGTCAAGTCACTCAAAAGACTGCTCCTACAGGCACCTAATCTGGCCACACTGATCTATGCTACAGTAAACCAAGACCCAGTTATTTTAATGTACTATCTGCAAGGCTGCCTTTGAAGACAAATGAGAAACTTCAACTAGTGCAAAATGCAGCAGTGCTGTCTGAGGCTAGCTAGTGAGAACACATTAAACCTATTTTTGAGCTCCCTGCACTGGTTGCCTATCGGTTTCCTGATCCACTTAGCTTTAAAGCCCTTCATGACCTGGGACCTGTTAACAGGGATTTGGGGGCAAAATAAGTTTTTCTCCTTGGTTAACACAATGTTTTTTGGCTAAAATCCCTGGCTGGGACTCCCTCTATTGCCTCATATTAATCTTGTTTTTTAAATCTTACATCGATTACTGTTTTGATATTTCCTACCTTGGGTCCCAACTGTGTTTGGAGAAAGATGGGTCTAGATAAATAAAATTTTAAAATGAGGAAAGGGGAGCAAAACTGATCTTCACAGGTGTACAGTATGGCCCGTGGCACAGAGTGGTAACCTCTGCTCACGACCTGAGTTCGATCCTGACAGAAGTCGGTTTCAGGTAGTCGGCTTAAGGTTGACTCAGCCTTCCATCCTTCCGAGGTCAGTAAAATGAGTACCCAGCTTGCTGGAGGTAAAGGGAGGATGACTGGGGAAAGCAATGGCAAACCACCCCGTAAAACTAAGTCTGCCTAGTAAACGTCGGGATGTTACATCACCCCATGGGTCAGGAATGACCTGGTGCTTGCACAGGGGACCTTTACCTTTACACATTATGCCAAAGTGCAGGCTCTTGCAAGGAGTCATAACATGGCATTAATGTTACCACTATACAAGGCATGACTGACAATTGACTAAAGATGGTGGAAAGTACAGAATTCATGTACATTGTTTGCAGTTATAGTTAAAAACACACATCAAACACAATAATTGAATTACTTTGTAGTCCTACCAATGTGCGTTGTGTAGTCCACACTGCAGCAATGAAGACTCAAAGCCACTTGTCCATGCACAAGTGACCTTGTGAGAACAGTAATTCTGTCAGTTCACAATTGAACATCTGCTAAGAGTATATATGAACCTATGGCTGCTTCCAAATAAAGATGGGAGAAGGGACCACTGCGGTGGAGACAGGAGTGGGGTGGAATTTTGCAGGGATACCATCTGCATGCTCCATCCCCACACTGCTCGCTCCTGTTGCCACTCTGTACCCTTTGACACGCCAGAGTGACAAGAATCTTGCTCCTCCTACAGCTGCTGCTCAGCTGTTTAAAAAGCTCTTAAAGGGTTGATGTGTGGGGGAGGGGGAGAGCTCAGCTCTGCCATTTTGAAGACAAAGTTTAGCTCCACCTCCCTACCCAGACTGGTGTCATTCGCCACAGCCACACCACCATTTCTCCTTTCAGCCAGAGCAGGGGTGTGTGTGTTGTTTTTGCTGTGGCTCCAAGAGAAAAGTAACAAACCCAGCAAAACAAAGCTTGCTGCAGTTTGGGAGGGAAGATGGAGCAAAAGCTCCCTGAGGAGGGTCACCTATATTGTTCAATCTTCAATAAATACCCAACATAATGTGTAGAGGTCAAGAACTTTAATTTGGCACTAAACAAGATATTCATATAAACATTTGATAATGGACACCTGGCTTTGGGACTGACATTTTAAATTGCTCTGGTAGATAATCTCTCTTTGTAAATGGTGAAAGCCAATGTCTCATTATTGATCCTCCTCAATCTGTTTGCACCTTTTGATTCTGTAGAACATGCAATGTTGGTGAAGCACTTGGAAAAAGAGGTGGGGCTTTCAAGGACCATTCTCTGATGGTTTCAGTTATTTCTGTCCAATCGTTCACAAAGAGAAAGACTGAGTCATCAGAAAGACTGAGTCATCTGTGCTAGTACTTTAATATGGAGTCCTCCAAGGCTCATTATTCTCACCAGTAATTTTCAATATTTATATCAAGCTGCTAACTGAAGAGTATCCAGAGTTGAATATCATCAATACACTGATGTCACCCATATACCAATCCCCCAGAAGCAGGTGTCTCAGTTCTGAAGCAATCTTGAAACTGGGGTCAAGTGGATGAAGGGGAATGAGTTGGAACTAAATATAAATAAGATGGAGGTTAATTTAGTTGGGAAAGCAGATGCTCAGGAAGGCATTGATTTACCAACTCTAGATGATGCGAAGTTATCATTAGCAAGTTAGGTAGAATCTGAGAGCATTTTTGGACTTAAACTTATCGAAGACGAAGAAGAGTTGGTTTTTATATGCCGACTTTCTCTACCACTTAAGGAAGAATCAAACTGGCTTACAATCACCTTCCCTTCCCGTTACCCTGTGAGGTAGGTAGGGCTGAGAGAGCTCTAAGAGATTGATTAGCTCAAGGTCACCCAGCTGGCTTCACGCGTAGGAGTGGGGAAACCAACCCGGTTCACCAGATTAGAGTCCGCCACTCCAAACCACTGCTCTTAACCACTACACCATGCTGGAAAAATAAATTGGAACTGTTGTAAGGAGGGTTTTATTTCATCTACACCTGATTCAGAAACTGTCCTCCTTCGTAGACTCCGCTGACCTAGCCATTCTGATCACTGTTTCTGTAACCTCTAGACTGGATTAACACAATTAATTATACACGAACATCTACCAATTTGGCTCAAGCCCTACTCATTGGAGCCAATAATTCTGCAAACTGTTCAGATGTGCCCAATTTTCAAAATTTCAGTTTTTTCACATGACTAGATAACTAGAACTCTGGAAGATACTGCCCCTTCTCCGGTTTGTGAAACAATCTAGTTCTTGAAGTGGCAAAAGAAGCCACAAACTGCAGGGACTAAGAGGTTACTACATATGCACAATCCTGCTCAGCATAGTGCTATGCTTCAGATGAATGTTGCCCCCATCCTTGTATGGCATGCTCCACCTCTGTTTTTCCTCAGATGTTTTCACTTGCTGTGTTTGAATTATGGAACCGTTTATCAATGGGAGTGGGAATCAACGGTATGACCCTCTATAAGGCCTGTAATAGCATTATGTTTCAGTAGACTTTCTTGTGAGAGGCAGATTTTAAGATAAACGTAATAACTATTTTCTGGTAGGCAATCAATTTGGTCTTACTTCTTTTGAATTTGTTACATTGTGATTTTATAGTTTTAATTGTGTCGCTTTGCCTCAGGTCATGTTTGTAAACCACCGTGGACTAAACAGAGAAATATTTTGAATAAATATATGTGTAATGAGTGATGTCATTATCTGCTAAATGGCCCAAAGTCCAGGTGTCTGTCCAAACTTTTTGCAAACTTGATACCTTTCCCATAAAGATCCCACAACAATTTTCTCTGAGCACAGAAACACATGCATGAAGGTATCCACCCACAAAAATAATAATTTAAACTAAACACTAAACGTTTCTGACCTTCAAGCAGCAAAATCCACAAGTCCTTCTCAGCAAAAGCCCCTACTACAAGAAATGTATGGCTGAAACTACATCAGAAGAATATTCACTGGTCTATATTTTCCAAATTGTAACTGGACCTTATTCACTAAATTACAACTATTATTAAATTCTACAGCGCATTACTGAGTACTAGAAATGATCAAATTGGCATCAAGGATCATCCACATAGAAGTATGCTATTTACCCCTAATGAAGAACTTGGTGATTGCCAAGGAAGTATGGTCTTTGTTACTTCACACACAGAAGCATTAAGATAGTTTTTCTTTGATTGTTGTGCTACACTTGTCAGCCAAGGAATAAAAGCAAGAATACTGGCAGCTGCAATATTGCAAATTCCAGTTACTATAAAGCCAAGGTTGTAATTTCCAAACAAGTCATACATTGCACCTGAAACAAACAAAAAAATATTTCACCTTTGTCAAAATAATAATTTTATTCTACAGCTCCCTTGATATCTTACATTATAGTGATAAATGCAAAAGTTGTGAAATTTAAAATGATAATCTCATTTTTATTTACTACAACTAAAATCTCTGGCATCCTAAAATCTGGCCTGAAAGAGCTTAGAATGTTATCTTGGAGACAAGCCACTGGCAAGCACCTCTGCCACAGTATAACTGCTACACTGTCATAGAGCAGCATCAGAGATACCGTATTTTCCAGCGTACAAGACGACTGGGCATATAAGACGACCCCCCATTTTTACAGTTAAAATATAGAGTTTGGGTTTGTCCTGAGTCCGCGGCCTAGGGCCGGCCCTCGGGACTGCACCCCAACCCTGCGGCCATCCCCAGACCTCCTGGAGCGGCCCAACCCGAGTCCGCGGCCTGGGGCCGGCCCTCGGGACTGCGCCCCAACCCCGCAACCACCCCCGGTCCTCCTGGGGCAGCTCAACCCCCGGGGAAACAACACCACTTACCGGGGCGGGAGAAAGCGGGGGCGGCCGGACAAGCTGGCAGTGTGCCGGGAGGCGGGGCTGGCAGGAGGAACAGGAGGAGGCCAGGGGCCGACCTCCCGGCATGGAAGAGTGTGTGCCGACCCGGCCCGGCCGGAGCAAATCCTGGAGGCGAGGTGGGGAGGGAGCCTCCCCGGGCAGCGGGAGCCCCGCAGCCAGAGACGCCAGCTGTAGCCAAGGCTCAGCCCCAGGCTCCGGCGGGAGGGTGGGAGCCCAAAGCGGCGGGACGTGGCTCTCGGGGGGAGTCGGCGAGGGGAGAAGGGAGCAGGGAAGAGGGGGACGGGGGTGAGAGTAAGGGCCCTCGAGAAGAGTGAGGCTAAAGGCGAGGGGAGGACTGAGCCGACGGCCCGCGGAGGGCGGGGCTAAAGGAGGGTTTGGAGGGGAGGGAAGCCCATAAAGACAGAAGCTGAAGCGGAGGCCGGGGAGGAAAGGGGGCATGTTGGGTGTGCTAGGCGGCAGCCAAAACACCCTGTGCCGGGAGAAGAGAGTGGCCACCCCAGCCCCGGCCAGCCAACCACCTGCCTGCCTTGCGCTGCCGCTGGAGCGCAGCCGAGCACTTCCCTCCGTGCACCCCGGCGCGCCTGGCTCCGACTCCGAACCGGGCAGTGAGCGCCTTCGCCGGGCTCGCCTCCCCTCCCTCCTCCGGCGGACATGGACAGAGCGGAGGCGGCTCCCCAGGCAGATTCTCCAGTCCGGCTCGGAATTCAGCATCCGGCGTATAAGACGACATCCGGCGTATAAGACGACCCCCGACTTTTGAGAAGATTTTCCTGGGTTAAAAAGTAGTCTTATACGCCAGAAAATACAGTATCTCATGGACAGACTGGGACTTAGTCAGCTGCAAGTGGGGACTGCTCCTCATGGATTGGACTCAAAGGGTTGCTACTGGAGAACAGCTGTCTTCAGTGTGGGGGTTGTCTTTTGGGGTTCCCCAGAACTCCCACTCTTTTAGCTTTCTACACAACTAACAAAACTGAATTATTTGGGAGGGCTTTTTACACAGGTATGGTAATGAAATGGCTAAGAAAGATGCGTTGGTAAAGGGACAGAGACTGTGGAAGATACTACTGTGTATAGTACATATTGTCTGTTGCTGTAGGTATGGTCCTATGTAGTTTCTGCCTCATTTAACGTGTCATATTTCAATGCTTATGCTTTGTTTCAGGTTTCTGCTTCTTTTCAGATTTCTGCAATCCAGACCCTATTGCATTGGGTATTAGATGTCCCATCCAGTTGACTTACATTGTGTAATCTGCCTTGAGCCACAGTGAGAGAAGAGGACTATAAATACTGTAAATAAGAAAATAAACAGTACCAGGCACATTTGGTGGCATTGTGGCTGATTCAATTGCAGCTGAAATGCTTTCTGTGTGCTGCAGAAGGATGCATTTGGGGATGGTAGCACTGCCAAAGCAGCAATGCCCCCACACAGCTGTGCTCTTGGCATTCTGCCCCAGACTCATGATGTGAATTGGAAATACTGCACTGCTGCAATTATCACCATCCTTCATCCCAACAACTGCATTTCTGGCAAAGCCTTAGACACATTTGTTATTTGCAGGCAGGCAGAATATATAGTTTGCCTTAATTAAGGGAAAATCAGATTGTTGTGGGCCCCTATTCAGTCTCACCCAAACTAAAGGGGGGGGGGGAATCATATAGAAATCTTGCCAACGGAAACACATAAATATACCTGAGCAGAGCAAAATGAATAAGGAGGGAGATTTTAGAATTTTAAGGAATGTATCCCCTTTTATAGCCATGGAAGCCACATTGACTGAAATCAAGGGGGGCAACTTCTTAGTAAATAGGAAGGAAATAGCTGCTCTATATGTGTTGAAAATGCTAAGTTAGAGCTTAACAGAGAATAACATATTTGCCTTGGTTAATTTACCTGCAAAAGGTGGACCAAAACAACTGATTGCATTGACGGCCATCATAAATCCCCATGCAATAGTCATTTTCTCCGGCCCCATCAAATCAAAGGTAAGAACAGGTAAGAGAACGTAGTTTCCTGCATCAAAAAACCCCCAAAGAGAGCAAATAGCAACGAGAGAGGCAAAGGTTTTGCAGTAAGGAATGATAAAGTTTACAACTCCTGAAAAACAAAACAAAGTTAAAATGTATATAGAAAATATAGACATAACCGTCCCATGAAAATGGCATATAGATCACAAAAATTCATCTAATAAGGTATTATAAGAACTGTGTGATTAGCCTCGCTTATGTACAACTTTGTTCCTCAGACAGTAGTCCCCAGAAGCAAAGTGCTAATGAAACTCAAGAGTTTGATAAGTATATGCATTATTATAAAAAGCCCTTGAGTATTCCTCAACAAGTTCTTTAAGAACCCAAACTCGGCCTCTGTACCTGCACAGCTGCTCTGTTTACTAGGTAAGTACATGAATAATGCGTTCTTATTGATTGCTCTGTATTCTGTTTACTTGGTTAGTATTTGCCCTGACCTGGATGGCCCAGGCTAGCCCCATCTCATCAGGACTCGGAAACTGAGCAGGGTCGACCGTAGTTGGTACTTGGATGAGGAGACCACCAAGGAAGGCCAATGGTTCCTACACAGAGGTAGGCAATTGCAAACCATCTCTGTTCATCTTTTGCCTTGAGAACCCTAAAGAGTCACCATAACTCATCTGCGAGTTGACAGCCTTTTCCACTACTAGGTTAGTATTTGGGGTTCGTAATATTTTCTTAACAAGCCGTAAAGAGAAAATAACCAATTAATGAAAATAACTCTAATGCCTTTCTTTTATAAAAAGCAGTTGTCTGAGCAATGTAACAGACCACATTGTAGTGGTGGCTTTTAAATTTGCCAGATTCTTCATGTTCCAGTAATTTAAAAGGGCAGGGCAGAGAGTTCCAATCTAACAGATAGCAGGCAGCTCCTTCTTTTAAAGATGAAACCTCACAGATCAGCTGTATAGTTGGGGAGACAGAATGGAGAGGAAATATCCTTTTCTCCTCTACATTCTCCTTCTGAATGGATTTTTTAAAAGGACTTTGAACATACAGCCTTGACTGTGGAGTCAGAGAGGTGTGTGGAGTACTCAGTTGTGTGTGCCATTTCCCCATATGGACAGGGATATGAGAGAAGAAGCTGGCTTCAGCACATGTGGGGCTCCAGCTGGATCATCATGGGGGTAGAGAACTTAAATCTACTTCAGTCACAATATTAGGCTGCAAATGCGCTGACATAAGCCATATCCCCGAGAGGTGCCTTTATAACACTGACTAGCCCCTTGCAATTATATTAAAGGCTTTAACAAACAAAGATTGACTGGGACATAGAAGCTTACTCTGAACGTTCCAACTCTTACCAACAGACAGTATGGATGCTTGATTGACATAAAGCCGGTTGATTTTTTCCATATCGCATATTTTTCCAAATAAAATACAACTAATCATGCTGGTTAATCCAGTCCCTACCATGATATAGGACGCATCATGTGATGAAATACCCAAATCGCCTGCAAGTTTAATCTGTAAAATGAAGTTTGGTGATTTTTATTTTTAGACTTTGCTATTTTTCACACAACTGGATGTATTTTCAAGTATAAAGTTAATATCTCAGTCAAGTGTGCTATTTACAGCTGAATTAACAAGGTCATTAATAGTGCAACTCTAAGAACTCTTTCCTGGGAATAAGCCCCACTGAATAGATTTGAGCAGACCATTTCAGGATTGCTAAAGACTGCAGCAATTCTTTGGGAGTAGTTTTTTTTTAATGTGCACTCCTACATTATCAATGTGCATGTTGATAAAACACTTCAAAAATGCACCCTTGATTTGATCATATGTATGATTGCATCAATATCCTCTTCACCTAGCAGTTTACTGATATGCACATGTACTCCTGTGCATCAGTAACACGACACACAAAAAGTTTTGATAAAACATAACATGCAATCAGTGTGAATGTGCCAGTCAGTAACACAGAGAGGGAAAGCTAGAGATGGAAATAAGCTGAGAAATAAGCTATGGCTAAACATGAAACAGAGGTAAAATGCAGTGGTAACTACAAACTTATCTTGCATAAATTACTGCTTTGATACAAAGCTTAGTCAAAAATAAAAGGGTATTCTTGAACAAACTGTCTGTCCACTCATAAATTAAGATAGATTTGAAAGCATCTGGAAATATTTGAAATCTGGGTTAAAACACTGGATAGTAATACGACAAATAAATTAGACATAAATAAGAGAGAATCAAGAGATCGGCCTAACCTGCTGGTTGAAAGGTTTTTTTGACATATTTGTATTTATTCTGTAAACATTTTTAATCCTTATGCTCAACATAAGGCTCTCCCAGCAGTGTTCAGAATTACATCCACTACTAAAGCAAACTAAAAACAATAAACTGCGAACCAAGCCATAATTCTAACTGGATTCATTATTTCGATAATCAAGACTTGCAACCTACATTCTTACCATATGCACAAAAGGTATATAGAATCCAAATTTAGCTAATCCAAGGGAACAGACCCAGACCTCAAAGACACGATCCTTCCACAGGTTTAAATCCACAATAAAACCTCTTAGAGGGGATGTCTGAAACTTCTCAACAACACTAGGATGAGCTCTATCTTTAAAAAAATAAAAGTAAACAATTACTGCTACTCTTTACATAATGTGAAAGCTAACTTTAATTAGGTCTCAATATAAGTATGCTGTAGACCTGACAAGGGATATTGGTTTAGATCCAGATTAAATTTTGTGTCAGCACACTGGAATTTTCTTGCCTTGCCCCTCCCACTGTAGCCAACTGATGTCTACAGAGCACTGCTCCTGGGGGAATGACTTAAGGGGAGTCTGCAGTGGGAAGAGGGAATATGTGGAAATTGCCTATTTACTCTGTATCCAAATCGTAACTCTAGTCACACAAGGCTCCAACAGTATTGAGCTTATGCATACATGCCTTATTTATGTGATACCTAGCCCAGTTTTGAGGGAAGCAATGGTCATATATACATAGTTGCAAACATCTTGTCCAATATGTGGAAGCAAGAGGCTGGACAAATGCATACAAAGGAAGACACTGGTCACAGGTGCAATTCCAGTCCATCTTTGCAATACCTTGTTCAGCATAAACTCTGTATACTTGGAACCTTGTATAAATAAGGAATGTCGGAACCCTGGCACAAATACTGAGCATGATCCACTTAAGCACTGTGCCAGTGATCTCAGTTGTATTCCTAGACACAATCTCCCAAGCCACAACAACTCATGCAAAGAAGTGGTACTGGAAGGTAGGAGGCCTATTCAAGGCTTAGACCAAAACATGTTACATATATGTGGGAGTCCACCAGGCTGTGGAGGAGGGATTAATATGATTGGCATGTTCTCACTAATCTAGCTCTAGAAATTACAAGACACAAGGAGCTGTCATGTTGCCTACTCAATCACTTCAGATTAATCAAAAGCAATGGGAGGTGGCTATATTTCACATCTACAGTAATGGCATCAATATATATAATTCTTAACATGTCCCCATCTGCGGATACTTACATCTATGGATTGGGGCCATGTATGAGGCTTTACATTATCACCTTAAATTCTTATGGGAAACTACAAAGAACATGAGGTAAAAATGATAGCCAAGTAATTAGCTCCCCCCATTCCACATTGTGCTATCTAGTCCTACATAACTGAAGTCCTGATGCCTTATGAGTTTCCCTGCCCTGCTTCATAGCATGGCTGTCACTAGTAGAGAAATACTCAATGACATTAGGGCACAGTGTAAATTGAACTAGATATTACAATATATCCCGGGAAGGGGAACAACACAGGTGTTGTTTACAGTGGTGGCCCTGTGTTCTTTGTAATACGCAGTTCCATCCCAATAAAATAGTCAATCTTTATATTGGTAATTCTCAGGCAATGTTACTTATATGAAAGGGGCCTTGGTCAGGTATTTACAAAATAGAATAATCAGATGAGGAGCGATTTGACCAAGTGGAGCTTTTCTTACTCTTCCATGACAATGTGAGTTTTCCAAAATTCCCTCCTCCTGCACAAGTACCTAAAGATCTTTCCTCACATTTGGCCATTCTGTGAAGTATATCTACAATAGGAAAATAACAAACGCAAGAAGATACCTAGCTTAAAAGGCCATAAGCAATTACATACGTTTTTGAAGAGGCTTGTATGCAAATGCAGCAAGGATACATATTGTTAGAACTCCACTGTACACACGCAGACTAGCTCTCCATCCAAGAGTCTGAATTAGGTATTGATGCAATAAATTCTGCACAAGAGTTCCAGTAGCCCCTCCAGCCATCACTACACCAGTTGCAAATGAGCGCTTTGTAGTAAAGTAAAGGCTTACCATTATCAGTGCTGTAAAGAACAAACAGTAACTGAAATGTGTTTCATTTCAAAATCCTTCAAGTGTAGTACTATTTTCCACTTGTGCAAGTAATTACTTGAGGAAAGCCACTGATAGGTATTGCAGTATATCTACTGACTTGCACAAGTGGGACTGCATTAGGTGAGTTTGTGCTTCCAGACATACATTGCTGAATCCAATTCTGTGGAAGAAAATAATCTACTTGTGTAGGCATTTTCAAGTTCACAATAAAGATTCTTACAGTGAGGGACAATAAACAAATCTGAGGCATGTTCTGAGACTCACTGCATTTATAACTAATACTTTCCAGCTGGGTGTGAACACACTGAAATGAAAGTAAAACCACAAAAACCACAAGACCTTACTTCCTTGCAATGGGAGGGATCTAAAGAACAGATTCCATATCAAAGTTTAAGGATTCCCTTACCAAGATAAAAGTCTTTAGCCTTACCAAGTCAGAACTCTGCACTGGTCTCCAGTACAAATAGCAACAGTTAGAAGACATTCCAAGAACCATGCTGTATGCTCAGAAGGGCTCTTGGATCCAGTCAAGAAGTTACTTTCCCAGTACTTTGTCTTAACAGGATTGTGAATTGGCTGGAAGCCTACAAGTAACCTATCTTTGTTAAATGGCTAGCAATGTCTTTGGGATCAAGCCCATCAACCAGATAGAGCTCAGATACACAAAAATTCATCCACCCTGCATTATATTAAATATTTCCAATCTGCAGACTATATCAAATTTCTTGAAATTCCTAAATATCGGAGAGCTTATACCCTCACATGTTTCCATGTTGTCCCCATCCTGTCAGTCTTCCCAGAAAGATCTGGGGAAATCTATGCTTTCCTTCTTGCACTCATCCCGGGAGATAACCATCCAGGTAGCCAATTTTTGTCTCTAGGTGATCCTACTCCATAGATGGCATCATCCCTCTTTCATAGCCTACTGTTTTGATTTAAATTTATCATCTGTTAATCTTATTTTAATTCCTTTGTCTTTTATATATATGTGGAGCTGATTTCATATCAAAATAAAGACTGGCTGACTATTAAGTGGCTTTTGTTGGCAGTAGTCCAAATGACTCACGGACCTACCTTGAGCGTCAGTGTATTTCCTTCCAGCTGAAAGCTTGTAACCAAGTGACTGGTAGAAAGCAAAGCTAACTGTCTAACCCTGTTGTGGATTGTAACTGGATACAATTGTAAATAGGGCACACTCTCAACATTAAGGGTTGCAAAGAGACATTAGGAAGAAGTGAGCTCAGCACCACCAATAAACAGAATTATTCCAAGGGCAGTGCAAACCAGCAAATTGAACACATGTTCCAACTTCTTATTTTACTAGTAATCTGAAAAATAAAATACTTTGGGAAGATTACGCTAAACTATACACAATCAGTGTTTCTCAAGAGAAGCAAAAGCATGATCCCCCCTTCTTTCACTGCACATTGACATGTGCAGTTTGCTCTGTATTATGGAAAAGTGATAATTACTTCCCTAATAGCCTCAAGTAATAGAATGCAGTATTATAGATGCACCTTTAGGAGAAGTTGAAGCTTATTTTTTTGTAGACTAAAGTATAGTAAATAATAGATATAAACTGTTCCCAACAAATATTTCCCTCACCCTTTTCCCCACAGTTCCACAACAAGCAAATCTATAAAGCAACAGCATAGGTCATAGTGACAGGCTCTGAATGTAATGACAGCACATATACCTTCTTATATGTGTCATCTAGACTACTCATTGGGTTGCAAACCAGTCAGCTAGAAACAGCATGTTCTGTAAATGTCCAGCCCAACACTTAAGAACTAGAAGGGTGGCAATTAGAAACTGGGCATTTTCGGTGCTGGCATCTCGCCTTTGGAATGCCCTCCCCCTCGAGGTTCCCCTGATAATGAGATTTATAACGAACGGGTCTTACCTTTTGGGAGGGGGTGTTTTATGGTCTGTTCCAAGCCCAAGAACTGTTTTATCAATATCCTTTGTTCTGTGCGTTTTATGCCGCTTTTATGCCTAACAATGTATTTGTCTGTTTCGATCCTCTGTATGGATGTAACCAGTCTGTTCACTACTACAGGTCTGTGGTATCCTAGTGCTCGTGAATCCATTGATTCAGGGTAGATGCCTGAGCCCCAAATTGTTTTGCAACAAGTTAAAAACTAGGATTTAAATAACTGCAAAATTCTACCATTTTCCAGACATCATTATATTGCTCTTCCTACACACTTGACACTGAGAGACAGTCCTTCAGTGTTACTCCTCTGAAGATGCCTGCCACAGCTGCTGGCGAAACGTCAGGAAAGAAAATACCAAGACCACGGTCAAACAGCCCGGATAACCTACAAGAACCAATCATTCAGTGGTATCAGATGGGGATTCAGTGGTCTGTCATGGCCCAGTATTTCTTTTATCTTGACAGCTGCCTGCCTCCACAATGCAACTATGGAAGGGTAGGACCACCAAACATGTAATAAGGTGCACTCTTCTGTGGACGTCCTTTGTGAGCTAAACAACCTCACAAAATGAACATTTGCTTATTATAAGGAATGATGTGCAGCCTGGCTTTGTTCTGAACTAAATGCCATGAGAGAAAATACAAAACATAACAGAAAATGGAACATGTGTATATGGATTAACTTATTTTGCTCCAGCTTAGGCTAGTGAACTATTTGACTGGTAAAGAAATAAAATTGTTTTACCTGGAGTGCTAGCCAAGCTTGATCCTACACCAACAAGGATCCCATGAGTTAAAAACAATACACGTAAATCATAGGTATAGGAGGAACCTATTAAGCCAAACATGACAACCAGAGCTCCAATAATTGCCACTTTTATGGCTCCGTATTTCTGCAGAAGTTTTCCAGAAACTGGACCAAAAATCATAATGAAAGCATAGCTGACAGATCCAATCCAGGCTAAAAAAATAAATAAAAAAGACATACTTTTGTAAGTATTTTCCTGCACAGTATCACATATTACTATATCATCAAATTAACTATCACAGAATCCTCTACGGCTGCGGTTCCCAAACTTTTTGAGTCATAGAGCATAGGGCTGTTGAAAAAAAAAAATCGGTAAAGTTCGGCTTCGGCAAAATTCGTCCCTTTTAAATTTGGGACGTGTCGAAGTCCGAACTTCCCCACTTTGGATCCGCGAAATTCGGCACGAGATCCAGAGTTAGGGGGGAAATTCGGCCCCCCACGAGCCTTCAGGGAAGCCCCGTGAAGGCACGCGTGGGGGGGGGAACAGATCTGTGCAGAGCACATTCAAGACCCACCGCCCCTCTTCCCGGGAGTCCCGGGAAGAGGGGCGGTGGGTCTTTAAACCCCTCTGTGCCTGCCTGGCCAGGCAGTGCAGGGCAAATTCAAGACCCACCGCCCCTCTTCCTGGGAGTCCTGGGAAGAGGGGCGGTGGGTCTTTAAACCCCTCTGCGCCTGCCTGGCCAGGCAGCGTAAAGCAAATTCAAGACCCACCACCCCTCTTCCCGGGACTCTTCCTGGTGGGTCCTTAAACCCCTCTGCGCCTGCCTGGCCAGGCAGCGCAGGGCAAATTCAAGACCCACCGCCCCTCTTCCCGCGAGTCTCGGGAAGAGGGGCGGTGGGTCTTTAAACCCCTCTGTGCCTGCCTGGCCAAGCAGCGCAGAGCACTTCCCCCCCTCTCCCGGTCCGATTCTCAGTTGTTGGGAGGGACCCGCCCGCCCCGCCCAGTTTCCTGGGACTCCCAGGAAACCGGGCAGGGCAGCCTTTAAAGGCGGGAAAAGGCAGGTTTGGGAAACCCCGAACCTGCCGAATTTATTCGGCGTTTGCCCGAACTCGCCGAATTCGGCGCGTCCTTTTTCTGCCTTTTTTGAGTTCGGTTCCATCCGAACCGGAAACTGCCGAATCGGGGGAAATTCGGCGGTTTTTCAGTTCGGGTCGAACCAAATCGACAGCCCTGATAGAGCACTTTTCAGGAGAGAAATTAGTCACGAAGCACTAATTTTTACCTAGCACCTATTTACTAAACCAAATGACAGTATTTTTCTTTCCAATCTCTTCACGGAGCACTAGATGTTTTCTGGAGCACCAAGTGCTCCATGGAGCACAACTTGGGAACCGCTTGCTCTACAGTAAATTACTATGTGGAAAAAACAGATACACATGAGTTATTTTAATGAATTTTAAGTTGAAAAATAATCAGTTTCTTCTACTTTTTATGAAGTTTCAGTGGTATTATAGCGCAATCCTAAATCGTTATACCCTTCTAAGCCCACTGACTCAAGTATCAAGCCATAATTAACCTCACCCTAATTAAAATGTGATGATGGCCTACCAATCTGAGAGTTACTAGACTGAAAAGTCTCAAGAAGGGTCATCATATAAACACCAAAAGCATTGTGGAAGCCAGTGACCAACATGGTGTGAACAAATGCTGCCATCACCACAACCCAGCCCCAGCCACCATCTGGAGGGGGATATAGAAAAGAAACGTCTGTGCTGATGTCGTCAATAGTGAGCCTCCGCTGCAACCTGCGTTTTGCCAAGCGCAGCATTGTTCGGACTCGTTTTATTTTAAACATGACAAAGAATGGAGACCTGTAAAGAAATGAGCAACTATTAGTCTCTACAACAAAAGAAAAAAGATTTAAAGTATCTATCCCTCAGTTAAAAACTGATAGAAGCAGAAATCACATCCACAAAAAGAAAACTGAAATGATCACATGAATAGTAGGTATCTAAAAATACAGCACACGAACAATTTGGTGGCATCGTTCTTATTTTCTCACAATAAAGAAAGAACAGAGCACAAGTAACCCTATTAAGTGATAAATTTTAATGGATCTTTCAGAAATACAGCAGCAGTACTGCCTCCTAAGGAGGTTTCGGCCCTGCCGAATCCTTCGCCTGGTGCCAAAAATCCCTATGCCGGTTGCACAGGAGATACGCCACTTTTTAGGTGGCGTATCTCAACAAAAAAAAGGTGGGTGTTCCCAAGCTGTAACAGCTTAGGAGGCCGCCTAACGGCAGCCCCACCCCCAGGCCGGCGCTGTGACACCCAGGGAATACCTCCTGGGACGCCACCACAGCCTTTGCCGGCGTCCGAACACCGGCAGAACGCTCTGTCGGTGTCCCAGCCCGGCGCTGCCAGCAACCAGGCCTTCATGCCAGTGTTGGGGCCACAAACGCAGGTGTATGCTGCCTGGACACAGGCTCTGTGGGCCCTTGCGCCGGCGCAGCACCAGCTTTCAGAGGGCTTTCATCCTGGCTCAGGAATGCGCAGTAACTGACCAGCTCTATTTACCCAAAAGGACAATGTCCCTGAATGTAAGGTGATTGCCCTAAAAAAAAGTTATACACAAAAAGATTTTTTGTTCTTACTGTATATAATTGCAAATTGCATGCAAATTTAAGAAAAAAAAACTAGTCTTCCTGTCAGGTAAACAGTCTTCCTTTCAGGTAAACTTCAACCTGTTTGGTGGCCTTTGACATTTTTCTACTACAGTCCTCTGTACTCACTTAGAACAAGCCCCATGGAATTCTGAGACTTGATTTTGACTAAGCATATGTAGGACAGGATGTAAGCCACCAGCCTCTATCATTCCACTCTGCTCAGCGAAGTTAAAAGCCTTCCTCTAGTCTAAGAAGCCTTCTTCCAACTTAAATTAGAGGAAGACTCCTTAGGCTGGAGGGAAGCTTTAAACTTAGTTGAGCAGACTAGAAGGATACAGGTGACCACTAAATTCTAATTGAGCAATCTTCTAATTAAAGCTATTTATTATCCACAATCAAAAGAACGGGAACTATAAAACAACTTTTGTTAAAACAGTGAATATAATTATTAAAGTTATCTAATCCATAGATGCTTTAAAAATTTCCCCAGGATACTCTTCATAGTCTAATCATCATTAGATCTGTACACATAATGGCATGTACAGATGTGATCAAGAGGTTAGATGCAGATATTACGCTAAGATATCAAGCCACTTACCTAGTATAACATGCCTGAAGAAAACTTTTACTCTGGTTATGTAGGCAATAGTGTTAAGTGGAAAGAAACAGATACACGAAATAATTCCATAGAGCTTTTTTTGTGAAATAATAAATTGATTTTTTTTTAACCTGGAAGAGAGTGAAATAACATCAAGATTAACTAGGAAGTAGCATTAGAATCTAGAGTTTTGAAAGTCATTACTTTTCTAGAATCCAGAGTTTTGAAAGTCATTACTTTTCTAGAAAGCCCTATGACTTATACACTACGGTGTAAAGGGTTTGTTGTTTCAAGTTCAGAACAGCATTTTATTGCTTAAAATAACCATTTATCAAGAGCAAGATAAAAAAAAGTTTCACTAAAGGCAAAAAAACCCCTTATTGCTATGTCATAGTCTTCTAAAAGAGTAATTCTAAGCAGTTCTAGTTAGAATAAAAGCCCTGTGGCTCAGAGTGGTAAGCTGCAGTACTACAGTCCAAGCTCTGCTCAAGACCTGAGTTCGATCCCAAGGGAAGTTGGTTTCAGGTAGCCGGCTCAAGGTTGACTCAGCCTTCCATCCTTCCCAGGTCGGTAAAATGAGTACCCAGCTTGCTGGGGGTAAAGGGAAGATGACTGGGGAAGGCACTGGCAAACCACCCCGCAAACAAGGTCTGCCTAGTGAACGTCGGGATGTGACGTCACCCCATGGGTCAGGAATGACCTGGTGCTTGCACAGGGGACCTTTATCTTTACCTAGTCAGAATCTGACTCAGATCTATTCAATGGGGCTTACTTCCAAAATAGTGTTTTTAGGATTGCACAGAGCATCTTCTGAGAGACACTGTCCTTCAGTGTTACTCCTCTGAAGATGCCTGCCACAGCTGCTGGCGAAACGTCAGGAAAGAAAATACCAAGACCATGGTCACACAGCCCGGATAACCTACAAGAACCAATTCTGGAGGAGACTTTTCCTTCTTTCTGCCCTTCCAGACCCATTATAACCCAAAGCTGCCACCTTTGCCCTCTGTGTATCAGATCATGTTTCCCCTTGAAATGTCCCTTTAACTGAAGATCTTTTTTACCATCCACTGTATCTTGACAATGCCTGAAGTGTTATGCACACTTTGAAATAAGATAAACTGAACAAAGTGGTGGAAATAGGCTTGGACTGCATGGCTGTATCCCCCAAAGCTCAACTCCCTTGTTTCTCAATCCTTTTGTTTCTTCATGCACCGTTCTTTCTTATCAAGCATGATATTGTGGTTTATGGTATACAAGCTACATAAAGCATATAAGGATTGTCCATATTGCTTACACTATAATAAATAACAAGACTTTTCCATCTTTTATAAAATATTCAGCCAATCACCCACCGCTTGTACACAGTGATAATTATAGAAAGGCAGTGCAAAGTGAAAAAAAATGAGATCCCCCCATTACAGAGTTACTCCCACCTTTTTGGGGGGGATTATTTAAAATGGGCACATGGAAACCAATAGTATCTTTAAAGCAATGTATTAAACACTAAAGCATAAAGCTATTTGAGGAATTATCAATCTCTTCAATCATAATTCTGTAAGGGTACATAGTCTCCTGACTGAAGAGAAGTCATAGGTTTATTTATTACAGGACTTAGTGAAAACCTCGTATCTCAGCCAACAATCACTCAATGTTGTCTCTGAAGAACTTCAAGAATCACTCTAGTTATTGGTTCTTGTAGGTTATCCGGGCTGTGTAACCGTGGTCTTGGAATTTTCTTTCCTGACGTTTCGCCAGCAACTGTGGCAGGCATCTTCAGAGTAGTAACACTGAAGGACAGTGTCTCTCAGTGTCAAGGGTGTAGGAAGAGTAACATATAGTCAGAAAGGGGTTGGGTTTGAGCTGAGTATTGTCCTGCAAAAGTATTGTCCTGTAAGTATCAAGATAATGTGCTAATGAGGGTATGGTATGTTAATATGGAACCATTGTATCCTGAAGTGATCTGTTAATGTGTGTAATCCAAAACTAATCTGTATGGCTATTGTTGAATGTTGTCTTTGTCTGGAGGTTTTTCAGGGCAGGAAGCCAAGCCTTATTCATTCTTAAACTCTCCTCTTTTCTGTTAAAGTTGTGCTGATGTTTATGAATTTCAATGGCTTCTCTGTGCAATCTGACAAAATAGTTGGTAGAATTGTCCAGTCTTTCAGTGTCTTGGAATAAGACCCTGTGTCCTGTTTGTGTCAGTCCATGTTCAGCCACTGCTGATTTCTCAGGTTGGCCAAGTCTGCAGTATCTTTCATGTTCTTTTATCCTTGTTTGTATGCTGCGTTTTGTGGTCCCGATGTAAACTTCTCCACAGCTGCAAGGTATACGATATACTCCTGCAGAGGTGAGGGGGTCTCTTTTGTCTTTTGCTGATCGTAGCATTTGTTGTATTTTCTTGGTGGGTTTAAACACTGTTTGTAGGTTATGTTTTTTCAAATGTTTCTCCATCCTATCAGTGACTCCTTTAATAAATGGCAAGAATACCTTTCCTATGGGAGACTGTTTTTCTTGAGTTTTCTGATTTTTGTTTGGTACAATGGCCCTTCTGATTTCATTCTTGGAGTAGCCGTTTGCTAGCAGTGCGTGATTTAGATGGTTAGTTTCTTCCTTGAGAAACTGTGGTTCACAGATCCGTCTTGCACGGTCCATTAATGTTTTGATTATTCCTCTTTTCTGTCGGGGGTGGTGGTTGGAGTTTTTGTGTAAGTAGCGATCTGTGTGAGTTGGTTTCCGGTAGACCTTGTGACCTAACTGAAGGTTTGATTTACGGATGACAAGGGTATCAAGAAATGGGAGTTTACCCTCAATTTCCTTTTCCATGGTAAACTGAATGTTTGGATGGATATTATTAAGATGGTTTAGAAAGTCCATCTAAATCACGCACTGCTAGCATACAATGGTTCCATATTAACATACCATACCCTCATTAGCACATTATCTTGATACTTACAGGACAATACTTTTGCAGGACAATACTCAGCTCAAACCCAACCCCTTTCTGACTATATGTTACTCTTCCTACACCCTTGACACTGAGAGACACTGTCCTTCAGTGTTACTACTCTGAAGATGCCTGCCACAGTTGCTGGCGAAACGTCAGGAAAGAAAATTCCAAGACCACGGTTACACAGCCCGGATAACCTACAAGAACCAATGAACTCTGACCGTGAAAGCCTCCGACAACACTCTAGTTATCTTTGAACAAATTAAATAAACAAGAATCACAACTGTACAGAAAACACTAGAATATGTAAATGAGATTATAAATAAAAATATATATGTTGTCCCTTCTCCTACCTAGCCTGTAATGAAAACTGAAATGCAATTTCTAAAATTTTTACCAAGTCTTTTCAAAAAAGATAGGAGTCTCATCACAATCCAGATCTGAGAGGTTCTGTAGTTTAGGGTGTGGCTATCTTACATAGTCATAATTACATGAGCCTCAGATTACTTTATTCAACCATCAAAAACCCTATCTCTAAAGAAGTGAACACCTCTGAGCATCCGAAGAATAACTGTTTAAAACTCTGTTCCATTTGTTCTAGGATTCTGGGCATTAAGCCACTGATTCATGTTATTATTCTCAAGGCTGAAAACTTTAGGTTAGCTAAAACAGGAAAAATGCGTGGTCACACATCTACACAAAAGCCTAAAAGCAAACTCTCACCTCTACTGCGTCAAAACAATGGTTTAAAGTTAAAACCTGCAATACTCCCTGAAATATTTCACTATCTACAATTGGCGAACAAGTATGTGTATATAAAACGAGATGGATGAAGACTGCTTTCAACAACTTAACCATTTTTAACATGTCTGAACAATGAGAATAAAAATAAAAGATGGAAAAGATGGACATGACAGAACTTGTGATCTGAAATGTTTGCTTACATTTGGCTATTGCAAAGCAGTCCCTTTGCAATATTGGCATCATGCAAAATTAGTTACTAGCTCAGCTTACACGGACCTCTAAAACCATAGTTGGGAAATCAAGAATATGCCCCTGCCTCCTCCCTTCCTTAGTTTGCTATAACCATGGTTACCACAAAATCCAAAGTGATCAGAGTATGATTAACAGTTATTAGGAATGCCTTCATATCACTACTTGAAACCATGGTTTGAAGTGGGGTTGCAAAGCATGGTTTAGAGACAATTCCTGGTTAGCAGTAATCATAGTGGGCCTCATTCACTACAAACTATGCTTATAGCAAACCAGGGAAGGAAAGTGGGAATTGATGCACAAAAATAGAGGAGGAAGGAAGAGCCTGTGAATCTCTGAGAAGCACTGCGTCTCCAGACAATGGTTTGGAATCTGCAAACTGAGCCAGTTGAGTAGTTCAGACATATAATTTGTTGCTGGGGACAAGCCTTGTGCTTGTGCACTCCTTTATTACCCTCTCTCAGACAGGGAGTCAAATAAGGACTTCCACTTTAGCACAGTTCATAATCCAGTTTTATATCTAAAACATGGTATGCTCTCCAAATCCAGACTGTAACCCATGAACAACCATTCTTTGCAATTCTGGTTTGGAAGGGAAATACAAAACATAATTTGAACATACGAAGCTGCCTTAAGCTAAGTCTGCTCAGCTCAGCATCATCTACTCAATCAGCAGCTCTCCAAGGTCTCATGTAGAGAAAGATTTTTCCAGACACTTGCTAATAGTAGGAAGTGCAGAGACCATTGTCCCAGCACCGTCAATTCCATCAGTCAGTGACCATCCAAAGTCTTTCTCAGTCTCACCACCAAAAGTCCTTTTAGCTGGAGGTGCTAAGGATTAAATTTAGTCGTTTCTGCATACAACTTATGTGCTATGAACCTGAGCTATGGTCCCTTCCCTAATAATGCAATGTACATTTGGTGTATGGCTTGTCCTAAATTGGAACTGAGGAGTGGAGGGAAGTGTTCAGGGGCAGACTGGGGAGGCCGAAATGGTCCTGGAAAAGAGCCCTGCCCCCTCCCAACGCACCAGATGAAAGTCCAAAGAGAAGGTGGAGGCAAAGGTAGTGCCACTGTGCTCCTCCTCAGCTGGCACAGGGCAAAGCTTGGTGGCATCGTGCCTGTGCTCCTGCCAGTCCAACAGAGAGAGAAAATGGGTAAGAACTGGGTTACTTACATGAGCTATTTGACAGAAGGCTTGTTACTTCCACGGTTTTTTTTGGGGGGGGGGTGATTTTTAATGATACTGTAGGGTTTTTTTTTAACTTTAGTGTATTATGCATAATTATGATCTCCTTTGAACTTCTAATTACTGGTTGAAAGAGTTTGAATGAGAAAGAAGTGCTGGCCAGTAGGCAGAGATACAAGGGTACAGGTGGCAATAGGGAGATGAAACCTGATTTGAGCTACCTCTTATAACCGGTAGTTGCCATGTTGGTCCTCAAGATGACACTCATTTGACCTTGGTACCATTTAGATCAAAAGCACTATATTTCATTATCAAAATTTCACACCAGCCTAAGTCTTGTGTGTGTGTGTATAAAGTGTCGTAAAGTCACAGTTGACTTATGGCAATCCCTTATGAGGTTTTCAAGGCAAGAGACTTAACAGAGGTGGTTTGCCATTGCCATAGCAACCCTGGTATTCCTTAGTGGTCTCCCATTCAAATATTAACTAGGGCTGACCCTGCCTAGCTTCTGAGATCTGACAATATCAGGCTAGCCTGGACCATCCAGGCCAGGGCAGCCTAAGCCTTACTTGCTATTAAAAAGCAATACATTTGAGAACATGGTGATAGGGTTAACTGTTAAAAACAACACAGTAATTATTCAGCTATGGGTGTGCCACAGCATGATTGCGCAACCTGTACTGGGAGTGGCTGTGGTTCAGTGGTAGAGCCACTGCACTGCTTGTCATGCAGAAGGTCCCAGGTTACCGGTATTTAGGGTGGTTAAAACAAAATCGGACTGTGAAGAGCTCCAGAAGGATCTCTGCATACTGGAATGGTCATTAAAATGGCAAATGAGATTCAGTGTGAGTAAGTGTAAAGTGATGCATATTGGAACAAAAAATCCCAACTTCACATATACACTTATGGGATCTGTGCTGGCAGCAACAGACCAAGAAAGGGATCTTGGGGTGGTAGTGGATAGCTCAATGAAGATGTCAACCCAGTGTGCGGCTGCTGTAAAAAAGGCAAATTCCATGCTGGCCATAATTAGACAAGGAATAAAACTCTCTCAAAGGAGAATAAAAGGAGAATAAAACTCTCTCAAAGGAGAATAAAACTGCTGATATCATATTGCCCTTGTACAAATCTATGGTGAGACCACACTTGGAATACTGTGTACAGTTCTGGTCACCACACCTAAAAAAGGATATTACAGAGCTTGAGAAGGTGCAGAAAAGAGCAACCAAAATGATTAGGGGACTAGAGCAACTGTCCTATGGGGAGCGGTTAAGTCGCTTAAGGCTGTTTAGCTTGGAAAGAAGGTGGCTGAGGGGAGACATGATAGAGGTCTATAAAATTATGCACGGTTTGGAGAGTGGACAGGGAGAGGTTTTTCTCCCTATCCCATAATACAAGAACACGGGGTCATCTGCTAAAGCTGGAGGGTGAAAGATTCAAAACAGATAAAAGGAAGTATTTTTTCACACAACGCATAGTTAAATTGTGGAACTCCCTGCCCCAGGATGTGGTGATGGCTGCCAGCTTGGAGGGCTTTAAGAGGGGAGTGGACATATTCATGGAGGAAAGGGGTATTCATGGCTGTTAGTTAGAATGGATACTAGTCATGCTGCATACCTATTCTCTCTAGTATCAGAGGAGCATGCCTATTATTTTGCGTGCAGTGGAGCACAGGCAGGATGGTGCTGCTGCACTCGTTTTGTTAGTGACTTCCTAGAGGCACCAGGTTGGCCACTGTGTGAACAGACTGCTGGACTTGATGGGCCTTGGTCTGATCCAGCAGGGCCTTTCTTATGTTCTTATGTTCAATTCCCGGCATCTCCAGTTAAAGGGACTAGGCAAGTAGATGATGTGAAAGACCTTCGCCTGAGACCCTGGAGAGCTGCTGCCAGTCTGAGTAGACAATACTGACTTTGATGGACTGAGGGTCTGATTCAGTATAAAGCAGCTTACTCTGGACAAGAGGCTACTGTTAGGACAGAATACGGAGAAACAGAATGGTTTCCAATTGGCAAAGGTATTAGACCAGGGGTGTCGAACTCAATTGTTATGAGGGCCGGATATGACATAAATGTCACTTGGTTGGGCTGGGCCATGCCTTGCCAACCCAGAGCCTTGGCTGGCTTGTGGGCCAGATAAGAGCTCTCAAGGGGCCAGATCCGGCACTTGGGCCTTATGTTTGACATCCCTGTATTAGACAATTGTTAGCACTTAACACATACTGGTACATACACACACATAGGCACCAAGTATTTAAAAAGGCATTCACAAAGAAAGCTGTTTGTTTTAAAATACCTTACTTTAAATCAACTGCAGTTATTAATACTGGGCTCACGAGCAGAAAAACCATACTCTACCGCAGTGTAAAGCCCAGCACAAGGCAGCTAGAAGAGCACTGGGTTTGAGTATGTAGAACTCTAGTTCAAATCCCTGCTTAAGCCATAGGGTTATGTAAAAAATACTCACAATACTGATAACAAGAAGCTGGAGAAAAAATCAGTACAACTCACTATATTCAAAAATTCATTAACACTGTGCTAACAATAAGACAACCACAATAAAGTGCAAAGATTACAAAAATTACACACAAAATATATACAAATATAGTTATTTACAGGATAGTTATCACAAGCATAATAGCAATCTCCAATTAACTACGCAACAGTCTACATCCAAGAAAAAAAAAAAAAGAATTCTTCAATTCCAACTGTGGGTGACAACGTCAAATCAAATGGCACAAAGTCCAAAAGAAGTCCAACAAGGAGGAAGCGCTATTCCGGATATTCTGTAGCGCTTTCACCAAAGCACAGCTTCATCCGCCTCAATTGGGTTAGAAGTCTACGAATAGGGAGGTTTATAAGCCTTTTTATACAAAATCAATTCCAGCAAGTAGTTTTTTCTTTATTATTTTAATTTTTTGCCAATTTTTTTCTATTTTTTGCAGAAGTTGTTTTAGGCTCCCATAAAAACTGGCCTGCTAATCTCTCTGTATCATGGGGTTGCCAGGTCCCTCTTTGCCACCAGCAGGTTTGGGGGCGGAGCCTGAGGGGGGCGGGGCTTCGACGCCCCAGAGTCCCATTGCCAAAGCGGCCATTTTCTCCAGCGGGTGGAGATCAGTCGCCATAGCAGATCTCCAGCTCGTGCCTGGAGGTTGGCAACCCTGTCAAGCCACGAGGCCCACCCGGATACCGTTGTCACGAGGGCAAAGCCGCAGTTAGAAGGCCCAACTCCCCCCCCCAGGCGTGTCGTCATAGGAAAAGGGGCGGAACGCATAGAGAACCAACGACATTATATTGGGGGGCTGATCGTGTCAACAATTAAGACTCCCCGTTTGCCCGGAATAAACGGCAGCGGCCCAAAACGAGCTCTCTGTTGCGCCCTAACGGCTTAAGGGACGGTTCCTCAAACGGTTTTCCTCACACGGATCGCAGCCTCCCGCCGGGCGGAGAATCCGACCAACCGCCCCGCCGGCCTTGACCTGACTTGAATTTCGGCGCGGGTGAAGGAGCCGCCCTCTGGGCAAAGCCCCCTCCGGGTCTGCCCGACGCGCTGCCTGCTTTCTGTTCGCTGAACGCGCCGAAGCGCGTTCAGCGAACAGAAAGCAGGCAGCGCGTCGGGCAGACCCGGAGGGGGCCTCGCGCCAGAGGACGGCTCCTGGGTCCAGAACGCTACCGGCCCCTGCTCTCTTTCCTCCCCCCTCCCCTTTTTGGAGCGCGGCAGGCGCCGAGGCAGGGCGCAGGCGCGACGCCGGCTTGTCGAGGGGAGTCAGGCTTCCATGCGCCGAGCGTGGCGCCGAGCGCGAGGCAGTGCGCAGGCGCGACGCCGGCTTGTCGAGGGGAGTCAGGCTTCCATGTGCCGAGCGTGGCGCCGAGCGCGAGGCAGTGCGCAGGCGCGACGCCGGCTTGTCGGGGGGAGTCAGGCTTCCATGCTGGCCACGGCGGAAGAGCGGGTGGGAGGGGTCGCATAAGCAGCTGCCGTTATTATTATTATTATTATTAATATATATTATCATTCTGCTAACAAAATATTTTAACAAAAATATATATATTTATTATTTTCTTCATTTAATATATCAACATATACATCAACATCTAGTGCTAAAAAGTTAATAAAAGTAGTAAAAAGCAAAGAATAATAGTAATTTAAACTTAAAATGACTTCCCCCTCACTCTTTTCCATCTAAAAATAAATTGTATATTCTTCTGCTAACAAAATATTTTAACAAAAATATATTTTTTTATTATTTTCTTCATTTAATATATCAACATATACTTCAACATCTAGTGCTAAAAAGTTAATAAAAGTAGGAAAATGCAAAGAATAATAGTAATTTAAACTTAAAATGACTTCCTCCTCACTCTTTTCCATCTAAAAATAAATTGTATATACTTCTAACAAAATATTGTAACAAAAATATAATTTTTTTATTATTTTCTTCATTTAATATATCAACATATATCAACATCTAGTGCTAAAAAGTGAATAACAATAGTAAAAGCAAAGAATAATAGTAATTTAAACGTAAAATGACTTCCCCCCTCACTCTTTATACAAATAAATTGTATATACTTTTGCTAACAAAATTAATCCACAAATACTTTTGCTAACAAAATTAATCCAAAATTAAAAATAAATTGTATATACTTTTGTTAACAAAATCAATTAATATATACTTATCTTGTTAAAATTTGTTAATTCAGTACCTTGATGTCACCATAATACAAAATATATAAGAGGGATTAAATCAAAGAATATCCTTTAAACGGTCCCATTAAAAATTGATTTTCACAGTAAATTCTCCACGCCTCCCATTCCCCCCAAAATTGTACATTATCATTCTGATTTATCAAAGCTGTATGTTTGCCATCTCTGTCAATTCCAGCATCTTATTTATCCAGTCATTTTTAGTCGGTATCTCGCCAGACTTCCATTTAGCTGCATATATCACACGTGCAGCAGTGGTGGCATATATCAAGAAAGTTCGATGAGTAAAAATAGTATCTGGTATCATACTTAATAGCATCATTTCAGGTGTTTTAGATATATTTTGTTGTAAAATCTTCCTTATCTCATTGTATATCATCTCCCAAAATTTCTCATAAGCAGCTGCCGTTATGAAGACTTAGGCAATTTATGCAGGGTCAGTTTTGATGCTCGCTCAAAGCTTTTTTTTTTTAAATGCGACCTTTAAAATGACTATTCGCCGTCCCGATGCAAAAGGAGAAATTACACACACACACGACTGCGCCTTTGTTCCTTCCATTAGCAACCTCCGTTTGCATCGCTAACGCGCGGGTGTCGTTTTGCATGGTTCCTTCAGGGGGTTCTTCGCGGCGGGGGCGGAGCGAACGCTAAAGGTTGTGTTAAAGGGGCTCTTAAGAAATGCGAAGCAGGTATGGACTTCCTGAATGACGGTTCAGCCTGCAAAAATAAAAAAATAAAAAGCGGCGGGGCACTTCAGCCTGGAACGCGCTGCTAATTACCAAGTTTAAATAGCCTTATAGTCTAATCCCAGGGAGAGTTACTCCAGTGAAGCCCATTCACTTCAATGGGTTTAGACTGGAGTAACAGTCATGCTTGGAAAAGTTGAGGGCAGCACGAAAAGAGGAAGACACAACAAGAGATGGATTGACTCAATAAAGGAAGCCACAGCCCTCAATTTGCAAGATCTGAGCAAGGCTGTCAAAGATAGGACATTTTGGAGGACTTTCATTCATAGGGTCGCCAGGAGTCGGAAGCGACTTGACAGCACTTGAGACACACACACAACTCTCTTTAGGAATGCACTGTTAGTTCTTTAGCAGCACCAGCCAAAAAACCACCAAGTACTCTAACAAATAACGGCTCCTTTGGTAGTAGGGTTTCCAGGTGTAATGCCCAGATATAAGGGCTGGTTTAGAACACTATGTATTCATACGCACACGCATGGAAGCTTTGGGAACGTTGGCATCCACAACTATGCCAACAGATTACATTGCTTGCCTGGTACGGCCTTTCACCAGTAGAGAAAACAGTGTCTTTGAATTACCTTCATCTTTAGGAATGTGGTTTCTAGTTACTAAGATCACAAGACCTAGCACTTGCTTAGACACACCTTCGGGCAATATCTATAGGCTATGCTAATTAGAGTGGAGTAGACACCTAATGTGTGTTGGTGCTTTTGTGTATCAATCTGCATGTCAGCAGCCATGGGCCTGCCCCATGCGAATACATAAATTATACTAAGCTTCCTTTGTTTCTCGGGTGAGTAACTCTGCATCTTATTTGTGGGTTATTTCACCCCAGGTCTGTGTTTAGCTAAATAAAGAACTGTTTTGCTTTTAACCTCCTCCTAGTTGTCTTTATTGGACTCTATGAGACAACCAGGCACTTCACACCTCTTCGCCACTGGTGGGAGGCTTTTGGGGTGGAGCCTGAGGAGGTGGGGTTTGGGGAGGAGAGGGACTTCAATACCATAGAGTCCAATTGCCAAAGCGGCCATTTTCTTCTGGGGAACTGATCTCTATTGGCTGGATATAAGTTGTAATAGCTGGAGATCTCCAGCTAGTACCTGGACGTTGGCAACCCTATTTAGAAGCAAAGACAGAATGGTGGCCTCTTTTAGCAACAGAATGGTTCTAACAGCAAACACAAAGAAATTAGGAACCACTTAACAGTTTGTGATGGATTAGCAGCAATTTTGGAGACTCGGCATAAGTTAAAATAGAGAGCTAAGGCAGGGGTGTATTGGCCATTTAATATACTGGGTAAAATCCCAGTGGACTAGACGGTTGCCTCTGCAAGAGCCTGTCTCTGAGGGGAAGGGTGGTTAAGAGGACCAGATCAGTGCCCAGCTTTGCCCACTTGCCTAGAGCAGCCAGTGAGGAGGGGCAGTGCCCAGGCTGGCAAGGTGAAATGGCACTGCTATCCAGTGCCCTCCTCAACTGGACTGCACCTGGGCTGGCACAGGGCAAAGCTGTGCCAACTTATTTCTCCTTGTCAAAACCCAAGCTGGGCACTTGTGGGCTTGGTGTCTGGACCAGTAGAGGGAAAATCCGGGCATGACACCACCATGCTACTCATCAGCCACTCTGTGCCCAGGCTGGCTGGGCAAAGCGAAATGCCATGCCCAGATGTTATTCCCATCCTCTCCAGCTACCTGTGCTAGTGGGCCCAAGATGGCCCGGTACAGTCAGTTTCTTCTCCTCCCTGGCTGCACTACACCTGGAATAACACAGGGAGGAGTCTGGGCATTTCTGTGCTCTTTCTTGCTTGACTGTAATGTCCTCACGCTGGTGGGCCAAAGCTGAGTGCTGCTGTGTGTGTTGCCCTTGGCGGCACCACACTAGAATAAGCACAGGGTGCAGAGCCTCTGCGCTCACCAGCCACGCTGTGCCCGTACTGTCACTGGATGAAGCCAGGTACCACCATGCCTGGGCTCCTCCTCAGCTGCTGTGCTCTTCCTTGCCAATCACACTGTGCCCAGCCAGGCAAAGCAAAGCTGGCATTAGTGTGTGTGTGTGTTCCTCCTCCCTGGCTGCACCATACCCAGATCAGCCCAGCATGAATCTGGGAATGGTCATGCTCCTCCTGATGGGCCACACCACCCAGCCTGGCAGAGTGAAGCTGGGTTCCACCAGGCCCGTTCTCCCCAGTTGCACTGTGCCTGCACAGGCTGGTGGAACCAAGTCGATTATTGCAGTGTGTGAGCAGGCTACCTGAAACCCCCTTCTGTCAGGATCAAACGTAGGTCATGAGCACAGTTTTGCACTCTGCACCACGGAGCTCTTCTCATTCCTGTTACTACTCTTCTCATTCCCTGTAGTGAAAGACAGATTGCCTCACTCCTTTAAAGAGCACATACCAATCTCACACAGCTCCCTCCTCTCCGTACCTTTTTCCATGCCCTCTTTGACCACCCTGTAATGCCTGCTAAGCAGGGTTACCAACCTTAGAGTGGGTCCCTGAAGTTCTCTCAGACTACTGAGATCAGTTCCCCTGGAGGAAAAGGCAGTTTCGGAAAGTGGACTCTGTGGCATCACATCCCTACAGAGTTCCCTCCCCAAAGTCCATCCTCTCCTGGCATTGCCCCCCCCCCAAATCTCCAGGAATTTCCCAAGCTGAAATTGGCAACCCATTCCTTCTCCTCCCCCACCTCCACAAATTTATCTGTAGCTGAATTCCTGAACATTCCTTTATTACAAGGCATGGAGGCTTTACACCTTGATTTGTGAATGCGCCAAGGTGGGTGAAGTGATAACTAGTATTTACTAATTTATCTTGGGCATACACTGTGAGTATCTGAGCTCTTGGATGTTTTTCATCTGTTGAGGTCTTGATTCCCCCCTCCCCCAGGTTTTAAAACATTTTATTTACATATTTTAAAAATCGTGCATTCCAGTTGAGGTCTTGATTTCGGGAGTAACTTTGTTATGGATGTCGGAACCATTGTGAAGCTGTTGTGTTCTTTAGGATGTCACATCTCTCAGCTTCCTTATTTCTATTCTAGAGTAACATCATCAGAGAACTAGTTTAAACACCCAAGTGTGTACTGAAGCACCACACTATTTGAAACAGCCTTTTATTCTAATTCAGGAAGACATATTTTTAATGCTCTAATGTCATTACATTGCCCTCTTAGTATTAATAAGGTGGCATTTCCCAAAAAGCGCATGCATGCACTTGTATTAGAACAACACCGAGAATGGTCTTTGGAATTTTCATGGTAATTAAGAAGCAACCCAGAGATTTCACTGGTATTTCTCTATAAGAGAGCCAGTGTGGTGTAGTGGTTAAGAGCGGTGGACTCTAATCTGGTGAACCAGGTTGGTTTCCCCACTCCTACACATGAAGCCTGCTGGATGACCTTGGGCTAGTCACAGTTTTCTCAGAACTCTCTCAGCTCCACCTACCTCACAAGGTGTCTGTTGTGGGGAGGGGAGGGCAGGCGACTAAGCCGGTTTGATTCTCCTTAAAAGCTACAGAAAATCGGCGTATAAAAACCAACTTTTTTTTTCTTTTAATACATTCCCATGCAGAGATTGCAGATGATTACTTGCTAATGCTACAATGTTTGATTCTTGGGCCTATTTATTAACTGTTCTAGATAGCTTGCTCTTTTTCCAAAGAGGTTTTACATCTGGTTCCTAGAGTATTCCTCATTCAGTCAGTTGACAAGGCCAGACTTCTTTAGCTTCAGCAATAGATTTGCATCACATGACTTTGGCCCATATTTTGTACGAAAATATATAGCAAAGTCTGTACTAGGAGTACTGAAAACGCAGACAGAAGCCCAGAAACTTGAATTAATATGGTTTTTATTGGAGTTCCCAAAAGAACAACCATTTCCATATATACAAAAATCATCACTTGAAAATAGCACAATCTGCTTGTTCAAGTGAATTTAGAATTAGTCTGGCAGTCGAGAATGTAGGTGGCCAGTTCATGAGGGCTTATGATCTCAGCAGCAGAAGCAGCACATGTACTGGCTTAATTTAAGCAGAAGGTTCTCTAACCCGACTTACCCCATTCACAATGAAAGTTTATAAACATATGAAGCAAAAATCAGAAACAGAGAGGCAGAGTCCGTTCCCCTCACCCTGAAGTAATTATAAGTTGCTCATTATCTCTTGTGCCTTCAGTTTTCTGTTTGCTGCCCCAGCTCTGCAAGAAATATTATGTTTGTGGAACATAACAAAATTACATAAAGGGAAAAACCATAATAGAAGTGATTATAAAATGCCCTTTATAATTGCAAAGTTGCAATATTAAGCTCAGCATTTTTAATTCTGCGCTTCATCTTTCATTCAGCCAAATGCCGTTGTGATCAATCGGAGAAGGTCCGCTGAAGTTGTTTTGCATTATACATTACAGAATTTCATAGAGGGTCAATGGGATGTTATTAGCCTGATGAGGCTAATTACCTCAACGCCATGAAAAGCTTTGGCTGCCCATTTCCACACATTACCCCTATAGTAAAGGGACAGGATATTTTCTTCAGGTCTGTTGGCAACCATAGCTATGTCAATGAGCCTGAGGAATCTTCAGGTTCACACACGTCCTTCCTCTTGCACATGGCCAGCTTCCCCATTCATAGGAACTGTATTTCGCCATTTCTTTAAAACCAGCTACCGTATTTGGTTTGGAGCTTTCCCTGAAACCCAGGATTCCAATCACTGTTTTGTTCCCAGTTTGGAATCCTGATATGCAAGAAAACCATAAACTAGAGTGCTAGTTCGTACATAATTCGACAAAGGAGGAAATAATAAGTTTCTAAATTGATATAAACACATAAGGGAGATGAGGGAATGCGAGCCCAAGGTTCCCTGGAGGGCTCGTTCCCATAGTAGCTAAATGGCGCCATGGAGAGGAATGCAAAGCAGGCTTGAGAACTCCCAATATAATCAGTTGAAGTTGACTTATCATAGGGCATAAATACTTTACTTTAATGTTACTGTTCATATGGCCAATTTGGCCCTGAACAATGTTACACTGGGATCAAAGTAAAGGGGGGGGGGGAGAACTATCTAAATAGATTGGGCATAAATACTGGCACCTGCATTTGTACAACATGATAATCTTTTACGCTTTTGGAACATTAAGGGTGAAAACGCACGGTCGCTTTAGCCTCCTTTATTCTCTGTTCCAACCAGGATTTAGCCAGGATCGAACGCATGTTCGGCGAAACGCATGCATTCGATCCTGGCTGAAACGGAATAAAGGAGGCTAAAGCGACCATGCATCTTCACCCTAAGAGGAGCAATGTCGGTGCAAACATGTGGGGGACACACATCTGGGAGTCTGGTTCCACTGTAATAACAGGGATTTGTGTCTCTTTTTTTTAAGTGTGAAGCATTCTGAAGAGTGATATGCTACTTTCACAATTAACAGGTTTATTGTGGCAGAAGCGTATATAGACAAGTGTATACTAGGTGTATAAGAGTACGGTCCAAATCTCTACTCATAGTATGATAATCTCTGGTTATGTTGAACATACAGTAGCTCTAGTGAATCATTCATAAATTTCACTTGTTTGTCTAGAATAGCCATTATCAGAACTGCCTCTTGAACCATGGGTGGTTCCATGCTTCTTCCCACAGCACGACCTTGTCATTATTTTCAGAAAATAATTTCTAAATTTCACCCCAATAAATGCATAGAGCACAGGGTTCATACAGCAATGCAAGAAGGCCAGAGTTTCGGTTAAATGTTTTGCGTAAACCATTTTCTTTTCGCGTTGACAATCTTTATCCAGATTACTCATTGATGATGCATTCAGAATAAGAACCACATTGTAAGGAAGCTGACATATCAGAAAAACAATCACAATTAAGACCACAACACGTATGGCTTGGTTTCGTTTGGAATTCTGAGTCTTCACTAAGGTTTTAACAATGAAGGTATAGCAAAAAATCATGACTAGAAGAGGGATGAAAAATGCAAATAAAAGCTGGGTATATAGTATAAGCAATTTGAATGCGACTTTGGTCTCTGGGCTGGATTTGTGCTCACAAATGTTTTTTGATGCGTTGGGTGAAAATGTGTAACTTTGACTGAATATGAAAGTGGGACTGGAGATTAAAACTGATGATCCCCACATGGCCAAACAGATCACCTTACTGTATGCTAGAGTCCTCGCCCGAAGCTTAAATGACTTCGTGGCCTGCACAATGGCAATGTATCGGTCCACGCTGATACAGACCAAGAGTAGCATGCCACAGTTGAAATTAATTGCGTATATACCTCTGGTGAGCTTGCATATGAAATCACCAAAGATCCAGCCATCCAGAGCATAGTCCAGCGCCCTGAAAGGGAGAGTGAGAACAAAGAGAATGTCTGCAATGGCAATATTGCAGAGACATATGTCAGTCAAGGATTCAGATCTCTTATATAAAGAAAATGTCATCACCACAAACATATTACCCACAAGGCCCAAGACGCATATCAGCGAGTATGCAAAAGGAAAGAAGAGCTTTGCAAAGTTTCTGACTTCGTTCTTGTCACAGGGTGGCATAATGATATAATCGTCATAGGCATATTCTGTGGTGTTTGGTTCTTCCTGAAAGGGTAATGGAGTCAGTTAACATTTCACATTTCAGCAGGTTTATATAGGGAAACTGTACATGCGGAGCAGACCTTAGATTGGCATTATTACAAAGCCAGTCCTACTGGAAACAACAGGTCTTTGTTTATTTCAGATTATGTGTTTAAAATTGGAAGTTTAAGAATTTTGGCCTTCTCTGTGAAACACTTCCAAATGCAGAGCGCTGTAGTGAAGACAGCTAGGAAGGATATTTCCATTGTAGTTCTGGTTATGAATAACTAGAAGACTCATTTTAAGGAAGTGGCTGAAAAATTAAACAGGCCCTCATTTATGAGGGCCTGCCATAACAAAGACGTCAAATCTCCTGACAAAAACAACTAGAGGCATTTGTATGTGAATGAGTTCTGTTCCTAGAGGAAGAAACAAAATGGGTCCAGCAATTATGGGCAGCTCTACATGATCTACTGCATCGATGTCTGTGCAGATAATATTGCTTCTTCCTCCACTATCTACCAATAAGTAAGTCCAATCATTCAAGAGCCTACCTGACTCATTTTGGTGTTGTGTCTTCCTTCTGATCACAGAACACGATCCCAATGGCAGTGATAAGTTGGAATGGTTTACAGAGAATCTCCCAGGAAAGAAAGTGAGCTGTGATAACAAAATAGGACAAAAGGCAGCCTTTGAGAGAAATTAATCAAAGTCTAATTAATTATAACCCCCATGAACTTCAAAAATAATATTGTTTGCTGTTTTGTTGTCTCTGATTATGTAGACCAGGGATGTCAAACATAAGGCCCGAGGGCCGGATCCGGCCCCTTGAGAGCTCTTATCCGGCCCACGAGCCACCCCCACTCTCAATCTGGGCTGGCGAGGCATGGCCCGGTCCGATCAAGTGACATTTATGTCATATACGGCCCTCATAACAATTGAGTTCAACACCCCTGATGTAGACCGTACATTGGTCTCGTCTCAGAATATCAGTACACACTTCTTTTACTTCTATGTAATAAATGTGGATTACTCAGTATAAAATACAGATACCTACCTCTATTGCACAAAGAATAATTTTAACTCCAACCCAGCAAGACTGATCTGCATGTATGAAATGGCTGGATGTACCTTTTGATGCATATGGGGCACTTTGTCATGTAGAAATAATTGCTCATGACTTGAGTTGGATCACAAAAATAAGAATTTACACAGATTTGATGCCAATACATACAGACGTTAGATTTTTAGTTTACTGATTTTAAAATATTGCACGAACAAAGTACAAATGTATGTTCAAAACGCAGATTGAACTGAAAGAAAATCTAGAATACACCAAAAGATAAAAGTGCAATGTAAAATACTCAGTGGGAAAAGGTTTCTCTTTGTAAAAGATATATAGAAAAGCTAAATAGAGTGACTTTAAAATGGTATTTGAACAATTGAAGTTAAAGCCAAAAAAAATCTGCACGTAATAAATGATATTTAGCTGTGACTAACGCAAAATGGAATACAGAGAAGATTCTTTCTACCGAGCTGTGATTTTGCATAGCTGGCAAATTGGGCAGAAGTAGGTCCCACTAACAGAGGAAGTGAGAGTAACTAAGAAGAATAAGGCAACTATGATGCCCAGCAAGTTATAGGAATCTGTGGCCAGGACCCAAAGAATCAAGCAACTAGCTCCATGTGCTTTTTGAATCCCAGCAGCTACATCTCTCTCAGTACCTGAGAAGTGCCATGGTTTCCATTTAGTGAACAATAAAGAGACACACACACACCCCAAAAAATAGGAAATTATTATTTGGGTTGTAAGGTCCTTGTCTAGTTATGCAAAATTGTAAAGCACAAATGGAAACATTTTTAATTTCAGTTGAAGACAAGGTTGCAGTCAAAGCATAATCAAAGATTCCTAAACAAGGCTGTTTAACAACATGCTTAACCATTCTAATCGCGCCTATTGTTCTACAATTTACCTGGGGCAAAAATTAGGCTGAAAGTCCCTGGATCTTTTTTTTCCAAACAAGTTTACAGTACCCATTCCAAATATCCTAGTAAGGATGCCAATTCAGTAAACATTTCCCGCAGCAAAGGCAGTTGAAATAGACTTTGTGTGCAGTACCATCCTAAACAGGCCTGCTGAAAATTCTACTCAGCTCTATTCCATGGGGCTTACTCAAAGCAAAGAGTTCTTAGGATTTCACTGTTAAGTCTTACCATAATTTTCCAGTGCTCTGCAAGTACTCTGTTTGCATCTCTAGGATCTAGAAACCACACCTTCCTTTGATGTATTTTAAAAAAATTATTCAGAGTTTGTAGAAAGAGCAAGTATTAGTGACAGTTGTTAAATGTGATTATTTGTCATCTGGTGTATAGTAGTGTATCGATTAAATGTTATTCAGTTATATAATTAGAAGAGTTTTAATTTCCACCAAGCCTGTCATAATTAGCCAAACTTACCTGTTCAGTATGATGCCTTGGATCTTAGTTATGAAAATTAAAATCCGCAGAGATATTTTCCAAGTTTTGAAAATACATGTGGTATCTTCTAAAGCCCTACAAAATGTGCAAATTCAGCTTGTGTGTTGTTCTTGTATCTTTAGGAAGGAACATCTACTTAGCTAATGTGGTTAGAGTGGCTTTTCACATCTCACCATGTGTGAGCTCATTGCTACCACAAACCGAAGCAAATTAACACAAAGAGTTAGAAACTGGTGCGCCTCTAGCGAAAAAAATTCTGTGATCTGAAGGAGGCTTTCTAAAATTTCAGCAGTTGCACCCAATCTTTCTTGTTCCCTGCTTTGAATGTGCATCACTAGGGGTGTGCATTTGGATATGCTAAACCGAAAAAGTGGCACCATTTTAATAGAGCCGAACAAGCAAAGCTGAAAAAAAAAAACATTTTTCCCAGATTTGTTTTGGCTTTTTCAGGTCTGTTATTTTTGCAGGTCTCGGGGGGTGGTGGCGGTTTTTTGAGGTGGAGCCACCAAATTTGCAGCATAGCTGCAGGTGACTCTCCTTACCAGAACCCCCAAGTTTGGTGAAGATTGGGTCAGGGGGTCCAATTTTATGAGCCTGCAAAGAGGGTGCCCCATCTATCCTGTATTGGAAACAATGGAGGAAAATTTGGGGCCCCATAAAATTGTACTGACTCAATCTTCACCAAACTCGGGACTCTGGAGCTCTGTCTCCCTGTTTCTCAGCTGGCTTTTGTGCCTCTGGTTGAGAGTCTGTAGCCTTCAAGGCATTTCCCCACAGAGCTGCCTTTAAATGCACAGCCCTCTCATTCCGGGCTTTTGGCACCAGTGATTTACAGGCACTACATGCTCCCGTGTTATGTGCCTCCCCCAAGCAAAACAGGCATGAGGCATGACCATCGTTCTGCACCATCTTCGTACTGCTTTCGGTACATTTTTTAAACAAAGCCATGTTTACCAGACACACCAAAAAAACTTCGACACCTGAGATAAAAAAGCAGGAAAGCTTCAGAAGATGTTCCTCTCCTCCTGGCAGTGAAGAGAGGACTGAGGGATGTGTGGCCTCCCTGCCCACCTCATGGGCCCCTTTGGGCAGGAACCACCAGTGTGAGATGTAGGGGAGGGGGGGCATTCCTTGTTCAATTAATCTTCTAGAAAGCTTTGGAAAGTTCTCCGGGGCAGGCCATGGAAGCTTGCTGAGTGACCTTGGGCCAGTCACACACACTCAGCCCTGACCCTGGTTAGTACTTGGATGGGACACCAAGGAATACCAGGGTCATGATGCAGAGGCAAGCAATGGCGAACCACCTCTGAACGTTTCTCGCCTTGAAAACCCTATAAATCATGTGACTTGATGGCATATATTACTAACTACAAAGCCATGGTTTTCCCGCATACTTAGGGCGTCCACTGAATATATAGAAACTCCTATCTTGTCTATGGGTAACCTAATCTTGCTGCTTTTGTGATTTGCATGAGCCACCCATTTCAATATTTGATAATATTAGGATTGCCAGATTTGGGTGGGGAAACTCCTGGAGATTTTAGGGTAGAGCATGGGGAAGACAGAGAGGAGAGGGACCTCGGTGGGGTATAATGCAATACAGTCCACACTCAAAATCAACCATTTTCTCAAGGGGAACGGGTTGCTGTCATCTGGAGATAAGTTATAATTCAGCGAGATTTCCAGGCCCCAATCCTATTTCATATAGTAGAAGTTGGAGACTTGCAAGAAGTTTTGTACATATCTTATGTGGGGTGGGGGGAGAACAAATGATTGGAAAATTGCCTTCCAAATCAAATCTCTCTTTAGGCAAAATGAGCAGGCAAATTTCCCCTCCTCTCTGTTTCTTTTTACTTCTGCTTTAACTGGTGTCAACATTCTGTGCCTCCATAAAGCCCAGGCACATGTTAACTCCTCTTCTGCAGTGCCATCCTAAGCAGAGTTAAGCCCACTGACTTTTGCATACTGGTGAGTTCCCTTAGTAAAGCAGTACTAGGCACTCTGTCACTAAGTTGATAGCTAGAGGAAAAAAAACAAGGTATGTGGAAACCCACAACAAAATGTTGCAGATTTACACCTTTGAGATACAATAACCGGAGTGCAGCAGCACCTTAAAAAACTAACAAAGCTTCCAACAAGCTTTTGTTTACTAGAGCCCAGTTCTGCCTCTTCATGTCCCAAACCTCAGAAGTGCAGCCCTGTAGAGAAATTTCCCTATACTGCAAATTGGGATTGGATACAAAATGTTGTGGGTTATTTTGAGTTAACCTTTTGGGGACCACTCATCCCAACCTATAGTGACATGTACCCACATGGCTTAAGTTGCCAGTTTCAGGGCTTAAGTTTAAGAGTCAGTACACAGTGATTGGACCCTTTAAACCCCAAAGCGGGGAAATAGTGCAATCCTGTGCATGGTTACTGCAGTAAATCCATTGAGTTCAATGGGCTTAAATGGGAATAACTCTGTGTAAGATTGCACTGGAAGCCTCATTTGAAATTTACCTGTAATTCTGGGAGTGAAGGGGTTCATAAGAAGCTTGCTCTTGTTCCACCCCTCACCTCAGCACTTTATAACAGTTTTCCTGACCTATTAGGAAGTAGACTCCATGGATGGAAGGCAGCAAGCTGCTTACTTCCATTCGGAGGAGAGCAAGTACAAGCATCTTTATTGGCATAATGCACTTTATAAAAGTACAGTAGACTGAGATTAAAAAACAGAAATATAAGTTAAATTTAATTCATTCCTTGATGTTGTGGTCCTTTTTGAGACTGAGTTCCCATTGGTTGACTACCTTCATCAGGAATCTTGCCATGTTTTCTGTAGTCTCTGGATCCCAATCAATTAGTAGTTTGAGAAGCGTTGTCCTGTTAGTTGGAGAAAAATTCAGGACTAGAGGTTTAATAAGATTTTCTCTTGGATTGTTGTGTAGGTAGCAATCTAGGAGTATATGAGACAGGGAGTCAGGACATCCTGCACCACATCTGCAGACCCTTTCTGCGTAGGGTATTTTCAGGAATCTCCCCCGAAGAGTCGCTGAGGGCAATGTGTTCGTCCTGGCTTGCATGAAGACCTTCCTTAGCTTGGGGTTGTCCAAACGTTCCAGATATTTTAAGCAGGGATTTGGTGAAATTCTAAAATATTAGGGTGAGCAGTTAGGAGGAATTAGTGGAAATTTGTTCTGGAATTCATGATCAGATAGTCTTTGTTTTACTAAATTTTGAATATAGCTCTCACTAGATAAGGAGCCCCGTGGCGCAGAGTATTAAGCTGCAGTACTGCAGTCAAAAGCTCTGCTCACGACCTGAGTTCGATCCCGACGGAAGTCGGTTTCAGGTAGCCGGCTCAAGGTTGACTCAGCCTTCCATCCTTCCGAGGTCGGTGAAATGAGTACCCAGCTTGCTGGGGGTAAAGGGAAGATGACTGGGGAAGGCACTGGCAAACCACCCCACAAACAAAGTCTGCCTTGGAAACATCGGGATGTGATGTCACCCCATGGGTCAGGAATGATCCGGTGCTTGCACAGGGGACCTTTACTTACGTTAGATAAGAGTAGGGAATCCAGCTCGATGCCTACCTGGGCAATTTTCTTTTTTATCTTTGTTGTCCATTGGGAGCGATTGAAACTAGGATCTTCTAATAAATGTTTTAAGGGGGTTAATTCTCCTGCATGATAATGAATTCGAAGTCAAAATTTTATGGTAGAGAACCAAGCTCTGGTTTTTACTAGTTTTTGGTTTGTTTCGGTGCATATGGTAAGATAAGAGACACGGAGAGCAAGGAGTTGTTGCCGCCGCTCTCTGTCCGCATGCCGAGTTCCATAGAAACACAAAAGAATGATGCATGGACAAGGTTAAAAAGGTTAAAAACCTTCCAAAACAGCCAGTCCCCATACTGGCTGTTTTGGAAGGTTTTTAACCTTTTCAGAGTTGAACAGGGCAGATCATGTTTGCATGGTTGGGGGGGTTCCCCACCAGGTATTCAGAAATGTTTCCTCTTTTATGTAGGTGGCCTAGTTTTGTTGCTTTGGTGATCAGCCTCAGCTAGTGAGCTTGCTACTATAATGATGATAATAAAAGCCGCTTCTCAAAAGTAGTTTATTTGCCCAGCATCACCAACTTTAAACCTTTGTTTGGGAGGCCGTGCAGTTAGGATTGCCTGCTCTGGGTTGGGTAATACCTGGAGATTTTTTTGGGGGGGGGGAGCCTGGGGAAGAGGGGTTTGGGGAGGGGGGACCTCAGCGTGCTATAATTCCATAGAGTCCACCTTCCAGAATGGCCTTTTTCTCCAGGGGAAATTATCTGTCACCCGGAGATCACTTGTAATCCCAGGAGATCTCCAGCCACCACCTGGAGGTTCTGAAGTGAAGTAGACACAGAATGGCAAAAGTGTGTATGTTACTTACAAATCACTTTACCAAAAAGCAAATTAATATGCTGCATTTAATAAACTATAGACAAAATACTTTCAATGTAATATCAGAGAGTCCATATAATGCTCCAAAAACGGTATCACATAAGAGTCTTTATTTTTCTTGCTTGCTTTAATCTCTTGTAGGAGAGCACGTCACCCTGGAAAACGATGACTGTTTTCAAGAATTCTTAGTTTTGAATTACACACTTCTTCCTCAGTCGAGTTCCTATTTTGCACACAGAGGTGTCGAGTTTCTCTAACTAACCACCTGGAGGTTGGCAGCCCAAAGTGCAGAGTAGCGGTTGTCACACTAAGACCTGGAAGATCCAGCTTTAAATCCCCATACAGCTATGAGTGGCCTGAGGCCAGTCATACTGTCAGCCTCACCTACCTCATAAGGTTGCTGTGAGCATAAAACGGAGATGAGAACTGCTGATGAGAGAGGAACAATTTCACCTCTTTTCCCCATCCTCAGTACAGCTTTGTAAGCTGCGTGACTATTTTTCCACCCACGTTTCATTCCTAAAAATGATCCTTCCAGGGAAGGGGGTCAAAAAAACCTTAGTTGTTTGCTGATGGGGTTTCCTGCTCTTTCCCAGGTTGGTTCTGCCTCGCCAGCCATGCTTTACAGAGAAATGCAACATTATCCCCCCCCCCCGCCGCAAGATGTACAAGTATTTAGCATAGTACTTTGCATTCACACTAAAGTAAGAGGGGCATGAGAAAACCTCACATTGGTCCCTACGCTTGCTTTAGCTTCAAACTAGAGGGGCCTAACTACATGTTAAATCAGAGGGGCCTAACTATATAGTGTCCTGACCTAGATAGCCCAGGCTAACCTGATCTCATCAGATCTCAAAAGCTTAAACAGGGTCAGGCCTGGTTAGTACTTGGAAGAGATCACCAAGGAAGTACAAGGCTGCTGCGCAGAGGCAGGCAATGGCAAACAACCTCTGAACATCTCTTTGCCTTGAAAGCCCTAAGGGGTTACCCTGTCAACTGTAATTTGACGGCAATTTTTTAAAAAAGCTATGTAGCACATGGATTAATGTAAAAAAATTCAAAAGTTGGGTTTTATTTGAATAAAGAACAACTTCAGGAGGAGGAGATAGTGATGAGGAAGGGTGCTTACCCCTTTCCCCAGTGATTACTTTTCTGCTTCAAATTATTTACCAACTCCATCACCTGACCCAAGGGCTTCAGATGCACATTTAGCTCCTAGAGGCAGGGAATGATTCCATCAGAACTGTTACTGGGGGGGGGGGTACTAATATCTCAGCACAGAAGAAGCTACAAGGACACTTAGTTTATTGCTTGCAGCTCTAGAGACTGATACTCATTTCCCTAGTTTGGTTATTGTGGTTGTGAAACCTTGCCAATCATCAGATTTCAGTAGGTTTTTCACAATCTTCTCATCTTGCAGAGATAGTATATCTGATGTGCAAATAACATGGATGAGAAAATAGGTCACATGCTAATCTACAACTCTGAAAGTATTACAGAAAGAACATTTTTTTCCAATAGTCATTAAGACAAAATGGTATATTTGGGGAATCTATTGTTGTTGTTTTTTGTTGTTTTTAGGAAGCCAAAAACCAGTGGGGAGGGCGGATTCAGATTGGTGTTGCACGTCTGAAGGTTTAACACATTCCTTGAATAGCTTCCTGATTTCAATTGCCCCCTGCCAAATGAATGAAATAGCAGCCCTCAGGGAGAGGGAATTGCATAATGGTAAGTGGTTGCGGCGGCGGGGGGGTGGGGGACGGACCTCTTTGATCCAAATTGCCCTCACTTTAAAAAAAAAAGCTGTGGGAGATATAACCACACATCTCTTGGATCACATCTCATTTCACCATAGTGATTATGGTTGTGTATTATATTTTTATGCCACACTTCCTCCAAAGGCAGATACATAGCTCCCTCTCCCACCCCTTTATTTTCACAACCCTGTGACGTATGCTACATGTATTGATGACTACACATTTCACCAGTGAGGCAAACAGCAGCTCCTCGGGGCTGTGTCAGGTTGGGAAAACAGCCCAGAGGGAATGCCCAAGAACCCTCATCTCATGCACCATGGTGCTGACCCAAACTGGTCCTGGAGGCACCAATTGCAGAACACATCTTTCTAACATGTAACTCAGCTCTTCAGAGATGTTGACTAGAGTAATGTCCCCCAGTAAACCATGTGACTGAGCAAGGAGTTGAACTTTAATCTTTCTAGTCTAAGTCCTTGCATCAATACTGCCTCTCTTAACATTAGCTGTGGAACCCTCAGGAGATAATAGCTATTCCACATTAATTCAGCTGGTGTGAAAAAGTGGTGTCTGCCATTATAAGCCACTTTTAAAAGCATCTTATGTCATTTTGTATTAGTGCAGCCCCTCCTAGTTCAACTAAAGTCAATATACTTACTGAAAGCTCTGCTAGCTTTACAGCCACTTTCTGCTTGGTTTCCTGTTCCATGATGTTTATGTAACTGCCTTATATTTGTGACCTAATTTACCTGGCTGCTTTGTTATAATGCAAAGATACAAAACGTTGACTAAGACTATATAGTAGCTTAGGCAGGGAAACTAATAGGAGGGAGAGAGAGCATTGTGTAAGAAGGGAACATTTGGTTTGTTGGCATCTAACTCTTCCAAAACAAGAGAGATCAACCAGTTCCAAAATATCCAGGGAAATTCCATCCCATTTGGTATCAAACTTCTAGGTGGAATGAACATTCCATTCATAGACAGCCTTTGGGCAGCAGGCGGTAGTTTAGGATCCTTTACTGAGTCTTATTTCCTCTTCATCTTACAATGTGTGAGAAAACCTCCTAATTTCAGAATGTAGGGGCTACTGTGGTTTCGTCTTGTAAGACTCCTGCGCTTTTAACAGCTGCATGATAGTCGGAAATCCAAAAAACATTTCCAGTGTGAAAATGCTGTGATAGGGAAAATTTCAGCGGTTAAATTTAAGTGGTTAAATTTCTGCCTGAAATGCACTGTTAAAAAGTGCAGAAGCTCTGCCAGAAGCAAGGCAGCAATCTGCAAGAGGCCTGTGTTGAAAGTTGAATCCCCACTACATGAAATACCAGGTCTGTGTTTAAATACACATTTTAACATATGCTCTGTCTGGTGACATCAGGGCCCTGCAGGACCTTAAAGAGTTCCACAGGGCCTGCAGGACAGAGCTTTTCCACCAGGCCTGCAGTTGAGGGCAGCCGCAGGTATCATCTTTTGCTGGCCTCCCTACTTCCCCCCTCATTTCCGTGCTATTCGTGTTAAGTGGGGGGTAACCTGCCGCCTATTCCGGTCACTATGGGTTGAATTAGGCGCCATCTGGAGTTTTAAGGCTTTTAATAGGGGTTTCACTGTTTAATTGTAGAAATTATTATTAATGTTATTGTTGATATTTTGCTGTATTTTAAATGATGTTACCCACCCTGAGCCTAGCCATGGCCGGGGAGGATGGGCTATAAATCCCAATAAATAAATAAATAAATAAAGCTAGTATTTGTATTAAAAGGTAAAGGTCCCCTGTGTAAGCACCGGGTCATTCCTGACCCATGGGGTGACGTCATATCCCGACGTTTCCAAGGCAGACTTTGTTTACGGGGTGGTTTGCCAGTGCCTTCCCCAGTCATCTTCCCTTCACCCCCAGCAAGCTGGGTACTCATTTCACCGACCTCGGAAGGATGGAAGGCTGAGTCAACCTTGAGCCGGCTACCTGAAACCAACTTCCCTTGGGATCGAACTCAGGTTGTGAGCAGAGCTTGAACTGCAGTACTGCAGCTTACAACTGTACACCACGGGGCTCTTTCAGTATTTGTATTAGAAATATTAAAATACAAAATGTCAAACCGCTATACCATAGTATTTAACGTCAACCTACGCTATCAACCATCATATCTGAAAACATTTACAGGAAACGATTATTCAGTGTCTAGACGCTGAAGTGACTATTCAACTTAGACTACCAACAGGGAGGCCCTCATCTCCTTCCCCAAGCTGTACACAGAGAATTCCTAACTGGTAATGGAGCTTTTTAAATGAGACTCACATGAGAACTATTGTTTTCCCCTTGCAGGTTTTTTAGGCTGTGTGGGAATGGGAGGCTGAAGCCCCTCCTCCCCTCACACCATGGCCCCAATCTCAATTGGGCCCCTGTGGCACTTCAGAAACTCACAACTTGTGTTATTCTGCAAGTCTCTGTGGCAATCTTGTGTTACATAGAACATGTTGCTCAGGCTGCACTCACAGCAGCCCTCTTCCCAAGTTACACTAATGTACATACATCCTGTTCGTAGGAAAGGGCCAATGCTCATTCATGTTACAGTTCTTCTAGAGATGTGCATTTGGATACGCCGAACCGAAAAAGACACCATTTGACTGGAGCCAGGAAAAGCCAGATCTGAAAAACCTGAAAGTTGAAACCTATGGGGAATATTTGCAAGACTCAGGGTGGTGGTTATTGTTTAAGGTAGAGGCACCAAATTTGCAGCATAGCTGCTGGTGAGTCTCCTTAGAAGAACCCCCAAGTTTGGTAAAGATTGGGTCAAGTGGACCAATTTTATTGGCCCCCAAATTGAAGAAAAAAAGGGTCCCGATCTTTACCAAACTTGGGGGTTCTTCTAAGTAGAGTCTCCAGCAACTATGCTGAAAATTTGGTGCCTCTACATTAAAAAATAGCCCACACACCCCCAGAGCCCCATGATTCCCATAGAATATAATGGAGCTTAAAAAAAAACCTGGGGGAAAAACATACTGGTACGGGGATTTGGCTTTTTTCAGAAATGCAAACATCTACTATACCCAAATCTGAAAAATACTGATTTTATTTTTTTTGTGCACACCCCTAGAGTGGCTTCTTTTATTGAGTCAATCCATCACAAGTTGGAGCTTCTTTTCCTGCTGCCTTCAACTTTTCCTAGCATTATTGTCTTTTCCAGTGACTCTTGCCTTCTCATAACATGACCAAAGTATGATAGCCTCAGTTTAGTCATTTTAGCTTCTGGGGCAGTTCAGGCTTTATTTGCTTTAGAATCCACTTCTTTGTCTTTCTGGTAGACCACAGTATCCGTAAAACTGTTCTCCAACACCACATTTCAAATGAATCAACTTTCTTCCTGTCAGCCTTCTCCCTTGTCCAACTTTCACACCCATATACAGTAATGGGGAATACCATGGGTTTGGTAACCATCAGTTATATATCTTTCCTTCCCTCCCCCTTTTTAAACAGGACCCTGTTAGGGTTCTTACCCCAAAATCTGCTTCAAAAGGCACTAAAATTTTGTTTTTGCCATTGATACTGATTTTAATGAGATATCTCTTCAAAACATGAGCAAAAAGACTTAACGAATGCCCCAGAATTATGGAATTCCCTTCCTCCCCTCTATCATTTGCCTTTCATGTGGCATCCCCTCACTGATCCTCGTTCCTGTGTATGTGTTTTAATTCTGTTTGTATAACCCTAAGCAGGGTAAAAATGCAGCACAGAAATGTTTTAAATAGAAATAAATGGCTTAACTTGTACACTTCTTCTTGGCACAGGATACTACAGGCTCTGTGGTCCAACAGGACATAATGGAGACATGTTTAAAAGCAAAATATTTCCCATTACATGGTTCATCATGTATATACTAAAGATACAATATTAATAAAATAAATCTTCCAATATTATTCAGTTCTATTAAAGAAAGTTATTTTCCTTTTGTTTAAAAAATAGTGGAGGTACACTATATACTGCTGATCTGGGTTACTTGTTCAGCACTGAGAAGCACCAGTCAGATGGTGTGGGGTATGTATAGATGCTAATCTCATTCAGTGGAAATGCATACTAAATAAAAGACACTGCTATTCCAAATGCTACTTAATAGAACAAAATAGATACCGTGCTTTAAGAGGTTTTTTGTTGTTGTTGTTGTTGTTGAGCGATTTTCTGCACTTCCTTTTCACTGCCTGGGTTGGAAAGGACTTCTTGGGATGGGGGAAGGAAGCACGAATAAGGTATCTTGGATCCAACCCCATATCTATAGCAAGACTACTTGTAAGAAAGAGCATTGTATCTAAATGCTTTAACACATTCCTAATAAACAAATCAATGATGTCAGGACAATGACATTTTTTTAAGGTAACTGTTACTCCAAGAAACAAATTGCTAAAACAGAAATTACCTTTTTTACTCCATGTATCCAAAATATTTAAAAGTACTTACAGAATTACATTAGAAATTCAAGTTTTTTTTTTTAAAAGGCCATAATTTAAATGTAGTTAGCACCTAAAATATTGCTAAAGGAACACTGACTTCTGCATTACTGACCTTATTTTCACTTAAAGCAAAAAAATCTTTGATTCCCCGTACACTTATAACAAAGTTCTACCACATTTGGGAAGGATTTGTGATGGAACATGCCACCCTGCCTTCTAATCATTTATTCACTATAATTCCTATGTAAGTCCTTTAAAATAAATGGAGATTTTGTATACAAATGCACAGACGACTGACATTTTTATATAGTGTCCTTAAGTGAACTGAGATATTTGGGTGGTAGGGAAGAGATTTAAATTGATGCAGGTACTATAATTCGTAATTTAAAGTAGTCCAAAAGCAGGCCAAAGATCCATGCTTAAACACACACACACACACGCATGCACACAAATAATTCAAGTGAATAACTCTTAGCCCAGAACGTTCCAAAACTTTAAGCAATGCTTCTGGAACAGTTTTATTCTGTATTAAGCCGTGTTTCAAAAAACCCCATGCTAATAACCATTTAGATATTTCATTAAATTAACAAACAGGCACCTAGCTTAGAGTGACAAATATTTAAATATATAAAAATAGGTTTAGAGTTAAGGCTCATATTCCAATTTGCAGAAGTACCTAGTGATCTTGATGCACAAAAGCTAAGCACCCAAGTTGCAACAAGGTGCTAGCTTACCAGAAACTATGGGTATTCACAGTTCAGACACCAAGATCTTCTAACATGCTTCAGGTTGGGCATCTGAACTAGTTAGTTTTGAAAATCTTGGCTGATATTCAGTGGCTGCTGCAATTATTTCAACAGCTATTACAGAAAATTATTATTGAAACTGACAATTATAATAAGGTCAACAAAAGAGCAAGTTGAATTTTCTTCATTTCTTCAGCCAAAAGCCAGATGTTTACTATACCAACATGCCAGAACTGCCATTGTTCTGCTTTGCAGATATTTTCCGTTATGAATTTGTGTAGAAGAAATCATCTTGGTATATCCGCTGCCTGCAACGGGAAATCCATCACCTTCCATGAAATGTTTAACAGAACTAGAGAGCAATCTTTGAAGCTACACTCCAAAACTAAATATTTGTTCACTTCTTGCAAGTTCAAAAGCTCGCCCCCCATCTCCAGCTTCGTTGTTTATTCCTTTGAAACACAAGGCACAATTTGGGAGGGGGATAATACAGCAGAGTGATTGTCTTATATAGTCTACAAAAATTCTCAATCCAACAGATTAAGATCTCTGTCCTCTAATCATGCAACGTCTTCCAGATAATCCGCATCACCACTTAACTGAGAAATGGTAAAGTCTTGTGTGAGGTCTTCAAGCTAGGAGACAAAAAAAATGAGATGATCAATTATTTGATTTCAGAATCTTTTACAGCTAAATTGTTCTTTATATTCCCACCACCTTTTAAAAAGCCTTATTAAGAAGATTTTTGTTGTTTTTGAATATCATAACCCTAAATTTCCATCAAAATAAGAAAAGAGAACAGAGTAAAAAGTATCCTACCACAACCCAGAGGTCTTTCCTCCAGCCTAATCAGCCTTCCTTCAACTTAAGCAGCATTTCCATTGGAAGACCAACTGTGTAAATTGAAGGAAGGCTCCAAAGTTTGCTTAGTGGAGTGGAAGGATACAGGCCACTACACTAACTGCCTATCTCTGACCTTTCAGTGGCCAGGGACGGCATGGCCAAGGCACTGTGGCGGCTTCTCCAAAGCCGTTTCCTGGTCACAGAAAGACTTTAAAAAGTCTTTTGGCGGCTTTTTATTTTTTAAATGGGGCATTTTGACCCATTGAGAACAGCAAGGCTGCGCCTGCAAAAAAGCAGCTGCAGCAACGCCGTTCTCCTTGCCAGCGAGTCGGCCTGAAAGGGGGCAGGAAGCTGCCTACTGGCAGCTCCGCCCCCGGCATGCCCTGGGAACATGCCCTGGGATGCTGGTGCAGGGCTTTGCACCAATGGGATGCTGGCGGAAGGCCCAGCCAGCATCCCTGGGCAGTGCTGCTGTGGCAGCCCCAGAAGACCATTGTCCGGGCCTCCCCGCCGGCATTGGGTGTAAGTGGCATGGGTACCAGCGCAGGGGGCTGCAACACTGGCGCAGCCTCTTTTTGGCCTGCAAAGGACTTTTGTCCTTGGAGGGCAGAACTGGGCTGTAAAACATTATTTAAACCATCATCTTAGAGTCAGATTACTTAACAGATAAATAGTTGGGGACATCTATTAAGAATCCTATGCAATCAAGCATGTCATGCCAGAAGAGTCTCTGGTACATGTATTCTGCACATGCACACCTCTTTACCACATGGGAAAAGCACGGAGTGTGCTTAGTCACGTAAAGGATTTCCCCAAACCCATGAACTCCATATACAACCTTTAAATTAGTGGATGTATTGCGAAGCCAGGGAGCTCACTTCACATTTTACTTTCTCTGCCCAGTTGGGCTCTTATGGGTTGGTATTTCCCCCAGAAAGAAACAAGCAAACTGAAACAGAGATAATATATCCATAAAGAAAACTACATGCCTATTTGCAACATGGGAGTTGCTGTTTTAGCAAATTTGTTACTATTCAAGTTTAAGAAATTATGAAACAGGTTTAATCACTTTTGCTTCTTCTAAGATTTGATTTTTATTGATAGGCTTATTTATTGATATATTTACAAGGCTTACAATATTTAGCCAAAAATCAATTTTTATAAAGAATTACAGACAAATGGAATAATAATTAGAATTGTTTGGATCAATATAGTTTCTTACAATAATTGTATGCTTGCAAGATGTATATAAGAGAATCAAACCAAACAAAACTGTATAACCAAATGGATATATTATTCTGTATATGGATACAATGGAAAGTCTACCCCTGCATAAGTAAATTCATACTTTATCACTAATATTGAACTCTTCTAACTCCACAGAAATATCTTCTATTTCTTCACCAATACTGGCTTCGCTTTTCTCTGACCGTTGGCTGGCACTAAGGGGGCAAGTTAAAATAATGGAAACAATTAACAGTTAATATGCTACAATATTCAAATTACTTCTTGACTGAACCAATTTAATAGGTCCACATAAAACAAAGTTTGTGAAATGGCATCCCAAATTCTAGGCATCTTTATTGGAAGCACCACTGGTGAATCAGAATCAGACTTTATTTGTAGTCACAGACCATCAAATATCCCCACAAAATTGTAATTAAATATATACATAAATAGTTATGAACTGGTAATACAAAAGATCAAGATGAAGTGGAGATTAAAAAACTGAAATAAAGGGATAAAATTCTTCAAAGTATACATAAAATAGTAGAGATTCTGAAGCACCACTGATTACACAGTATATTTCCATAGTAAATTTACTGAGAACAATTAAGCAACAGTAATCAATGATTTTAAAGTAGGCCAGGTAAATAAAAAAACTGTATCAAACTGCAGCCTAGAACTGCAATAGTAAATTTTACATTGACAAGTGTTACTAAGTTGTGTATATAACGACTATCTGAAGCACAGACTGTCAAGAAATTCATAAAAGAACAAGTAAATCTTTCAAGAGTTCCTTCACTTCAGACATAGAAGTTATTCTACCCATAATGTACCGTATATACTCGCGTATAAGCCGAGTTTTTCAGCCCAAAAAAAGGGCTGAAAAAAGCCAACTCGGCTTATACGCGGGTCAATACGGTAGGCGAGGGGAGGGGGGAGGAGGGGGGAGGGATAGAGGGAGGGGGAACTTACCACCGCTGCCGCCGCCATCCCGCAAGCCTTCTCTGCGGCCTGGGAGAAGCCTGCAGGGCCTGCCTGAGTGCAGGCAGGCCCCGCCGCCCCCCCGCGCCTTCTCTGCGGCCTGGGAGAGGCCTGCAGGGCCTGCCTGAGTGCAGGCAGGCCCCGCCCCCCCCCCGCCGCCCCCCCGCGCCTTCTCTGCGGCCTGGGAGAGGCCTGCAGGGCCTGCCTGAGTGCAGGCAGGCCTGAGTGCAGGCAGGCCCCGCCGCCCCCCCCCCCCCCCCGCGCCTTCTCTGCGGCCTGGGAGAGGCCTGCAGGGCCTGCCTGAGTGCAGGCAGGCCCCGCTGCCCCCCCCCCCCCCGCGCCTTCTCTGCGGCCTGGGAGAGGCCTGCAGGGCCTGCCTGAGTGCAGGCAGGCCCCGCCGCCCCCCCGCGCCTTCTCTGCGGCCTGGGAGAGGCCTGCAGGGCCTGCCTGCGCTCAGGCAGGGCCCCGCTGCCGCCTCCAGCCTGCGTGCCTTCCCTGCCGCCACCTCCAGCTGATCAGCGGGCCTCGTCCTCCCGGTGAGTAAGGGGTTCAGGGGCTCTTCTCCCTCCCCCCTAGGGTGGCGCTGGGGTCAGGGTGGGTGTGGAGGGCCCGGGAGGGGGTGGCACTGGGGTCGGGGTGGGTCTGGAGGGCCCGGGAGGCCAGGCAGGAGGGCGACCTGGGGCAGGGGCATTGTGTAAGCCGACCCTCGGCTTATACACGGGTGCCTAATTTTTCCACATTTTTGGGGTAAAATTAGGCACCTCGGCTTATACGCGGGTCGGCTTATACATGAGTATATACGATAAAGCTGATGAATTGCTTGTCTGGAAATACAACATCCCATGAACTCAACATTCTTCTCTCTTACCTGTTGAAGTCATCAGCGTATTCATCTTCATCCCCTGTTAGTAAATAGAGGATCATTTTATTAAAATACAAATATATACATAGATCGGATACAGAGTATGTAATGATTAATATCTGCTAAATAAAATAGATAGTTGGGCTGTTTTCTAAAGAAAAACAGCAAATTCAAGCATAAGGCTAGGGGTTAAACCAACCTGAGCTCACCTGTTTTTGTGATGAAAGATGATGCAGACGTATTTAATACAAGTTAAGTAACAGAGAAACTTGCAGCGTGGTACAAACGGTTGCATTAAAATGTTGAGGTACCTTATAGCACTTGAGGGCCATGTTTCAATTTTGCAAGTAATTAAAATCTTTTACCCACATAATTACAGAACACTTGGGAATCATATGTCAATCCACAATGGAAAAGATCAGCATGCTGTCCTTCTGAAGAGCTACTTGCCTAGTTCAAGTGATCCAAGTTTAGAATTCACCATCTTTACATCTTTCAAAACTGAGTTTGCATCTGTAAATCAGAAATTAAGATAAAAAGTTTGCTTCTTGCACAGCCCTCTGAACATTTAACTAGATGAGAGAATGAACGTTATGCATCCTAAATTATAGCATTAGGCTCTCTAGTTAATATTCTATTTTGAGCAGTTATGCTAATTTACTTTGTATAGTATTGGAGTACATACAGTTACTTTACTGAACAAAATTAACAGTCATAATTGAAAAGTGGCATTTAAAAATATGTAAATAGAAAGACAGGCTTCTATTTTACTATAACAGACAGACTTTTTAAAATTCAATTCATAATCCATTTTGAATCCATTATATGGGGAAAGGCAGGACAGACATTAAATAAAATTAGTCTTCACGAAAGTTTCTGAAAGTAATGCAAATTATATTTATTTCTATCCAACTTTGTTGACCAGTCAGGACCTTAAAGTAGATAAGGTGAATTCCATAAAGTACACTATTAAATGCACAAGTACAAACAATAAAAACCAAACCAGTTACTGCAAGCTCCAAAATCCTTAAAATTTATCAGAGTCCATTTGACACACTACCCCAAGTAGCCATCCCCACTGTCAACCACAAGCCTTGCACTGAGAGCCTGACATCAGCCATAATCACAAGACTCCCTATCCCTTTTACTCTTCACAGGTATCTCACATTTCTTCCAAAACAGGAACTTAAAGTCTACTACGCCTACTGCACAGTTAACATGCTGGACTCCAGATCATGAACATAAAGTATAGTATTCTAACGCAAGGCTTATAATATTTAATTAATGACAGCACAATTTCTTATTCCTGGGTTCCTCTCCAAATTCAAATGGATGTAAACATTATACTTACTGTCAGGCTCCTTTAACGGAGATGCTCTAATCAAGGAATTAAGACCACTGTTTATGGGTGGTGCGTCAGAAAGAGATGCAATATTTCCTTCTTTGCTAGAGTCATTTTTCCTTTAGTTAAAACAAAAAAGCAGTGAGGCAATAATGTTCTAACCATTTATTTTTCACTAATAAGAGCATCTCACAAAACAGCAAGCAGCCTACACGGTCTCCACACCAAGTCAACAAAAGGGGTGCTAGCAACATCCAGCGAATAATAAATGATGGCTCCTACTTCCAGCTATGTTGGTTGAAGCTCTGCACAGGATTCTTACCTCCCCCATGATTTCTGCCTGCCTTCAGTTACAGACAGATGCTTGGCATCTTCCATAGCATCACTATTCATGTCAGAGGGTTTTTATAAATCCAGTAAGTGAGAGAAGCAGCCAAGAGAAAGAGATTCAGATGCAAATATGAAACTGTATTAACCAATGTATAATTTTGAATTCACTTTTTCCCCCCTCAGCTGAACAAGCAAATCTAAGGGAGGACAAGGTCTAGGAAATATATCACTTGAAACTGTAGAAAATGCTCTCCTGCAACAACCATGTGGGTTGTTTTCAGTCTTTCCATTTCCTAAAGTTGAATATTGGGTATGCATGCACACACAGAGTACCCTCTTGGGTCCCTGGGAATAAGAGCTTGCACATGTGCACTGGAGCTTCTCACTCCCCACAGAAGTTTCTCACTTTGAGCTGGAAACAGTTTATGAAGCACACAAGACTATGTTTAGAAAAAGAGGGCATATGAACTGCTGTTTGCATAGAGTTTACTAGCTAGGGCAATGGTATCTGATGCTGGCAGCCTGTAATTTGAAGCCATTAAGACTTTGCTATGATCAAATTATTTGATCATGTATATTTAAATGCAGAGTATATATTTCTGAATCATAGCATTTCTTCTATGTAGAAAACTGTCAATTTTAGTTTTCAGTGGCCTATGCAAGTGAAGGAACACATTAATGGATAATTGCTGGATTACGAATGAATTCCTGCAATGTATTCCTCTATCCTTTCTATGCAATATAGGCAACTCCTAGACCTATACCAATCTTTTATTCTAAGCTATGAAATAACAGCATACTTCAGCTTAAAATTCCTGACAAATCCATTACGTACATTTAACTTACCAGCCATATGTTTGCTCTGGTTTTGGTATGGGATCATCAAAGAAAGGGTCTTCTTCTGCATCATCTTCCTCTTCTGCTAGGCTATTCTTTTCTTTGGTATCCAGGTCTCTGGTTGGTTGAGTAACTAATTTTGCTTCATTAGGTAGGAAATGAATGATGCCTTCACTCTGTGTTTCTCCAGATGAGGAACTTTGACTTTGACTGTTTTCAGTAACCTTAAAGAAAACACACATTCCCTTAAGCAAGTCATAGAGTGTTTCTCTTAAGCAGGTCCCTTGAACTGTAATCCATTTTAAAGTATGGAACCAGAATGAACAATCACAATGCACTTCCAAACAGTTTGTGAAAATTCCAGAATCTTGTGAAGAAAGCAACTTAAGTATTTTTTAAAGCTTCCCATTTATATTTCTCAACTCAAGTTTATATTATTCACACTTGCCCCAAAATCAATTTTACATTTCAAACATGAATACTTGGCAGACTCTATCTATGAATCATCCTTCCACTATGTGAGTATCTGAGTCGATGTACAAATGTTATTTTAAAGTCCCACTATTAAATAGAAGATTACTGTTAATTCAATAGTTTTAATAAAACCTAACAGAATACAACGATCAGTAAAATGCAGAGTATAAATGATGGGTAGAACTATTATTAGTTCTTCTCCTGTTTCATGTAGACAAGGGGATCTTCCTTAGTATCCATTGTTCTACTTCGTACATGTAAAAGAATCTCATTAGAGACAGGAAATAAGTCTTTAAAAGCAGATTTATTTAAACCATTAACATGGGAAGCAATATACTGTTCAATTGCAACATTTTAAAGATGAAAACAACTGTAATGTTCAAAATTGATCTGCTGTTCTTGCAGTTCTTTGTTTCTTCTAATAAAATTGTTTTGTTGTGATTTTCTTCCCCACAGCCCACCTCAATAAAACAACACGCAGAAAAGGATGAATGTTTCTAAACTGAAGCACAGTACACCTTCTCCTTCTAGTACTACAGAATAAACTTACCTGATACAGCACAACCCCCACCCCCCAGCCACTAAAAAGCTGGGCCCAATTAGACATGACAGCAGCAGATCCATGTATCCAAATTGTTGTAGTCACATAGTAAGCTGTTTACTTCCCTGCAACCCCTCTCTAAACAGCTTTTCTTCAAAACAGGCTCAGTTCAACACCAGAGCCCAGATGAAGGAAAGCAGGCAAGGGTGGAAGGAGACTATGAGGAAATAAACTGTATGCAGAGGAGAGGGTTCTGTACTCTTTACTGGCATGTTTCTTTTGCTCTGGAAATGGGACTCTATTATTCCACCCCACTTCCCATGCACTTGTGGCATTAATGGGTTAAACATCCTGATCGGTGGCTCTTATGACTAGTCTGGTCCTAAGATATCTTATACAGAATATAATTCACAGTGGGTAGCCGTGTTAGTCTGTCTGCAGTAGTAGAAAAGGGCAAGAGTCCAGTAGCACCTTAAAGACTAACAAAAATATTTTTTGTAGGATATGAGCTTTCGTGAGCCACAGCTCACTTCAGATACAGCTAGAATGTGAATCCATCTGTCTTTAAGTAGAGGAGAGTGAATTCAGACAAGCATTAGTATGTAAATGTTAACAGTATGTAAATGTGAATAGCAGGCGTGATGGGATTAGGTGTGGTATGCAGAAGAGTCTGTGATGTCCAGGGGAGAGATGGGTGTGGAAAAATCAGCATTGGTAATGAGCCATGAATGCAAGGTCTTTATTCAGCCCAGGTAAATGCATTGATTTTAGTTTGAATATCAACTGTAATTCAGCAGTTTCTCTTTCCAATCTCCCTTTGAAATTCCTTTGTAAGAGAACTGCTACTCTTAAATCTGCAACAGAATGTCCTGGAAGGTTGAAATGTTCTCTTATAAAGCAGTTCTCTTACAAAGGAATTTCGAAGGGAGATTGGAAAGAGAAACTGCTGAATTACAGTCGATATTCAAACTAAAGTCAATGCATTTACCTGGGCTGAATAAAGACCTTGCATTCATGGCTCATTACCAATGCTGATTTCTCCACACCCATCTCTCCCCTGGACATCACAGACTCTTCTGCATACCACACCTAATCCCATCATGCCTGCTATTCACATTTACATACTAATGCTTGTCTGAATTCACTCTCCTCTACTTAAAGACAGATGGATTCACATTCTAGCTGTATCTGAAGAAGTGAGCTGTGGCTCACGAAAGCTCATACCCTACCAGAAAATATTTTTGTTAGTCTCTAAGGTACTACTGGACTCTTGCCCTTTTCTACTTATACAGAATATACAGGCTTAAATTATAGAAAATATCCCAGTGAAAAGAATTCCATATTGTATGTGCTAGCCACACAAATAGTGCAGTCAAAATAACAACCAGGCAAGCTCTGGGTCAGATAAGAGCCTTGGGGTTACACTGACCCCAACGTTACTGCTGGAGAAGCAAGTTAATGCAAATGCAAAAAAAGGCTTTCTCCCAACTCAGCCTAGCCTGTTAAGAGGGCACCTTATCGAGGTACGGCTGAACTGGCAATGACTAGACTAGCATAGTACACTGTACATTGGTCTTCCCTCAAAATCAGTCCAGAAACTCCAGATGGTACAACCACAGCTCAGCTATTATCAGGAGTTAGACGGAATATGCACATTACTCCCATTCTACAGTCATAACCACCAGCTGCCTATCAGTTACCAGGCTTAAAGTATTGGCTATTATATACAGTGTCCTTCATGGCCTTGGACCCATACATTTGCGAGACCACCTCTCCCCTTATGCAGCTCTGCTCACTTGAGCAAGGTCCTCAGCAGGTGTCAATGTGCAAATGGGCAAGATACATAGATAATCTTTATTACGGTCAATGACCAGCACAAGTAACAAATGGGCAAGAACAACTGCCCGTACATGTACCTTCTCCGTTGTGACCTCACCTTATGGAATGTCCCACCTGAGGAGGTCAGGAAGGCTCCCACTCTCCTAGCTTTCCGCAAACTATCCAAATCTGAATTAATCAAGAGGGCTTTTCTATGCAGGTAATAGAGCAGCACTGTACTAAATGATTCACAAAGTTACTTAGATAAGTTATTAGGGCCTATGCTACTGTGTTTATCTTACTGAAACTAGGATCTTACTATGTAATATTTTGTATCATTTAATGTGTCATGCTAAGACTTATGTTTTCTGATTGGCTTTATAACCCTAATCTTATTGTATTGTTTACTGAATACCCCATCCTACTGATTGTACTGACTCACTCTGTGTAATCTGCCTTGGATCCAAGTGAGAAAGGCAGACTATAAATGACGTAGATAAAAGCTTAACAGGGTAACAGCAGTGTACTGGATGTTGGCCATTTCTGAAGCAGATGGGCTTTATAGGTCAAAAACATCACATTGAATTGTGTTCAGCAGACTACACAGAACCTCTATAAATTCTTTCCAGTCACAACGCACTGTGTTCCAAACAATTTTCTTCCAACAAGAAGTCCACCATAGTTTACTCCAGTGCTTCAATGCAGCTATCAAGAACAACCCCATAACAATTTTATACTAATAGTCTCAACGCCTGGATACAAAGACAAATGACGGCTACTAGGTTAGAATTCAAAATAATTAATCTTCGCTTTCTCACCAGAGAGATGAAAAATGTTCTTGACCTATGTTTCACAATCTGAAATAAAAGATGGGGCCCTCAAGTTAGGAGTGCCTGAAGCCCATGCCCTGATTCAACTGGGATGATGCAGAAACATCATAGTAGTGGTGTGGCACAAGCCCTTTTCTCTATCACACAGCCCAATCGTGCAGGGGCTAACTTTGCATAATTTCTTCTCTTATGTAAAGGGTTCACACAAATGCTTACTAAATGGCAGAAACGGGGAGCTTGCTCCATTCCTTCACCTTGCTATTTCAGTAATATCCCAACTGTATTGCGAACTGGGCTGTCATTCTTCATGTTACCTTCCTAATAAGATAACTCAATTATCCACATGTAAGCCCTACTCTGCTTATTTGGGAAATCTGTGCAGGCTCCTTTCCAACAGCACAGAGTATGAAAAGAAACGGCAGCACTTGCCAGAATGGGGTGGTGGTAAAAACCCAAGTGTACAGCCAAATATGTACTGCAAACAAAATCCAAATGCAGGCATAGTTCAAGTTTGCAATCTCTTCAGGATCACAATCACTCCTTACTATCAGTTGTAATTATTCCTCACTGGTGTACTAGGCCTCTCACCCAGTTAAAGAAATCTTACAAAGCAATCCTAAGAGGGGGGCAGAGCCACATAGGAGGTGGTGTGACACCGGCGTTTATGCCATTTGCACCATGCAAAGTGGCATGGATGCTGCAGAGCAGGCCTCGGGCGCCAGTGCTGCCACTTTCCCAGAAGTGACGGCCAGTGCTGGGGTCGGTCCCGGGGTGGACCTGACATTAGTAAGCTCCCAAACCCCTTTGGGCCCAGGAACGCCCCTTCATGCTGCAATGGAGCTATGCCAGCCCTGTGAAACTCTACGGAGGAGTTTCATGGGTATTGTATTTTCAGGTGATTTATTTCTGATTTTACCAGCTGGGAAGCCTCTCAGGAGGCAGTGAGGCTGTGCTGTTCCCGGCACCAAACTCCCCCCTCCACCGCACTGTTATTCATGCCAAGAAGCAAAGAGTAGGCGTTCTCACAATGGAGGAAAGTAAGCACAGGGGTCCCACAAGGATCAGTATTGGGGCTGGTACTATTTAATTTGTTCATAAATGATCTGGAACTAGGGATGAGTAGTGTAGTGGCCAAGTTTGCAGATGACATAAAATTATTCGGGATGGTGAAAACCAAAGATGACTATGAAGAGCTCCAGGAAGATCTCTACAAATTGGGTGAGTGGGTAACAATGTGGCAAATGAAGTTCATTGTCGGTAAGTATAAGGTGATGCACATCTGAATGAAAAATCCCAACTTCAAGTACAAGCTAATGGGGTCTGAACTTGCTGAGATGGGAAAAGATCTTGGGGTCACAGTAAATAGCTCAATGGAAGTCTCAACGGACAATAATATAATGCCTCTGTAGGTCCATTAGCCTCTTAAATATTATAAGTTATACTCTAGGCATTTATTAGATAAATTTGTAATCTGGCTTGAACAAGAAAATCAAATTGCACTAGAGCAAGCAGGTTTTAGAGAGGGAAGATCTACAACAGAGCACTGTCTGACATTACAGATTATGACTGAAAAGTATGCGGCAAAGGGCCCAACTTCTTTATATGCTGCCTCTATTGATTTAAAGGCAGCTTTTAACTCTATCTCAAGGCCTACCCTTTGGCAGAAAATGGAAGCTTCTAATATAGACAGACGACTTTTCTTTTTAATCCAAGCAGTACATGAACAATCATCACTTAGAGATGTAGTCCAAAAGGCCATTTTTCTAAGCCAATAAAAACTTCTAGGGGTGTTAGGCAAGGGTGTCTTCTAGCACCCCTGTTATTCAATTATTACATCAATGACATAATAAAGATTATGAGAGGGGCTAACTTACAGCCACCTAAATTGGCTGACCGACATTTACCAATCCTGTTGTATGCAGATGATGCTGTACTGTTATCTAGAACACCAGTTGGGTTGAGAAGAGCGATGGATAGGTTTGTAACTTTTTGCGAAAATGAACATCTCGTAATTAAC